>NW_003302553.1:12816976-12838507 GCF_000004255.2 Arabidopsis lyrata subsp. lyrata
CAAAGCTTCTCTTTGATTAAGTCGAAACTTTTCTCTTGCTCATAACCCTAGTAAAATTTACCTTTCTTCAAACACTCGGTAATAGGAGCAGTAATAGTACTGAAATCTCTGATGAATCTCCCGTAGAAAGTAGCTAGACCATGGAAACTGCGTACTTCTGTAACCGAATGAGGTGTATGCCAGTCCCTGATAGCTCTCACTTTATCTTCATCAACTTGAATTCCATCCTCGCCAACAACAAATCCTAAAAACAACAACTTGTTGGTGCTAAATACACACTTCTTCAAATTAACGAACAACTGGTTCTTTTGTAGAACTTGCAACACTTGCTTCACGTGCTCTAAGTGTTCCTCTCTGGTTTTACTGTATATCAAAATATCATCAAAATAAACGACCACAAAAGAACCTGTGAAGGGACGAAGAGCCTGATTCATTAGCCTCATGAAGGTACTAGGTGCATTTGATAAACCAAAAGGCATCACTAGCCATTCATACAATCCATCTTTACTTTTGAAAGTTGTCTTCCATTCATCTCCAGGTCTGATTCTGATCTGATGATATCCACTACGAAGATCTATCTTCGAAAAAACCTTAGAACCTGTTAATTCATCAAGCATATCTTCCAACCGAGGAATCGGAAACCTATACTTGATAGTTATCTTGTTAATAGCTCTACTATCAACACACATCCGCCATTGATTTCCTTTATTAGGAACAAGAAGGACTGGAACTGCACATGGGCTCATACTTTCACGAATGAATCCTTTCTTCAACAAATCTTCAATCTGCTCTCCCAAGATCTCATTCTCCTTAGGACTCATACGGTAATGAGGAAGATTTGGTAAGCTAGATCCTGGAATTAGATTGATTTGATGTTGAATATCTCGCATGGGAGGCAATTCATTCGGTAATTCATCTACAATCAACTCCTTAAACTCTTCTAATATCTCTAGCACATCTTCGGGAATTGACATCTCTTCTTTCACAGCACTCATTAATCCTTTGATCACCACTGGATAGAAACAGTTAGTCTCTTTAAAGGATTCATCTAGCTCCTTTTCACTATGCGTCATCACCAAGAAACTACACTTTTTCTTTACTGAATCCTTATGAAAGTGTAAAACCGGAGCCATTGCAATCTTGTGTACACCCCATGTAAACATCAACACGTTATCCCGTCCTCGATATGTAACATCATTATCATACTGCCAAGGTCGACCAAGTAAAATATGACAAACATCAATATCAAGAACATCACAAAGTACCTCTTCTTTATAGTGCTTCCCAATGGAGATAGGAACTTTGCAAGTTAGTGCTACTCGAGCTTGGGTACCCTTGGTTACCCAACCTAGAGCGTATGGCTTCTCATGTGGCTCTGTAGGTAGCTTAAAATGGTCAACTAGCTTCTGAGAAACTAAATTCTCGGTACAACCATTATCCACAATCAGGTTACATACTTTATCTCGAACAGTGCAGTGTGTTCGAAACAAATTCTTGCGTTGCCCCTCTTCTTTGGATGACAACAAGATTCTTTGAAGTACACAATTTACCTTTTTATGCGATTCTTCTTCAGCAAACTCGACTCCTTCATACTCATTATCCTCTTCATGTTCATCTTCTTCTTCTTCCTCTATTAAAGCAACAATTTTTCTACTTGGACAAACATTTGATATGTGGCCTTGTCCTCCACAACGGTAACATTTGTCACCAGATGGCTTAGCGTAAGGATTACTTTGCCTCAGGATTGGTGCTTTTTCTTGTCGATTACTAGTTGAAGTACCAGCTGATCCAGCTCCCTTGTTTCCAAAGTTAGAATCCTTGATTATGGCATTCTTCTCTTTATCGTCGGTTGAATCGAAATTATTCTGAGGTGCAGATCTCCTGAATGATGAGAAACCACGAGAGGACTTCTCAATTAGCTCGGCTTTTAAGGCTAGACTAGAAGCTTCTTGCACGGTCCATACAGTTTGCAAACCCATCTTCTCTTGTATAGAACCCTTTAAACCACTTATGTATCTCGCCACTTTCTGATTTTCAGTTTCTCCAAGATCATTACGTTCCGAGAAACGCAAAAACTCAGCGGTGTATTCTGTCACTGATCTCTTTCCCTGAATGCAATCAATATACATCTTGTAGAGAATTTGCTCGTAATCTTCTGGTAAGAATCGCTCCATCATTAGTTGTTTCATACGTCGCCAAGTCTTGACTGGTCCTTTCCTTTGTCTCTGCCTTTGAATAACAAGTTTATCCCACCACACAGCAGCAGTTTTCTTCAGCCTGATTGCCACCATCTTAACTTGCTTACTCTCGGGAACACCCATGACATCGAAAAATCTATCAACATCGATCTACCAATCCAAGAACTCTTCAACTCCCATAGTTCCATTAAACAATGGAATATCTTCTTTGACTCGATAGTCATGAATGTTTCGTCGATTTCCCTGATCAGCTACCTCGTCCTCCGAAATTTTTTCATCGGAACTCGAATTTTCATCTTTCACCACCCGGTTGTTTCCTCTTCGTTGAACCCTAATTGGTTCCTCTCTCCTATCTCTTTGTTGATTTGCGTTGGTAATATTGTTATTCAACGCCTCCATCTGATTGGTCAAAGCAGCCAAGGCCGTGGTTAATTCCACAGTAAAACCTTGAAAATCTGCTTTGGTCACTGGTTGATCTCCCATGGCTGATCAAGATTCGAAAAGAGAAGGAGAAAACCTGCTCTGATACCACCTGACGTAGTCGGAAAACCTTAGGAAAAGCAAGCGCTAAACCTAGATTGAAACACAAGTTCACAAGCGATGAACTTGAAAGATAAAACTCTGGAATCCACCAGAAACTCTAGAATCCACTAGAAAAGAGAAAGCTTTTTGCTTCTTAAGAAAGTAATTATGAGATGTCTATTACAAAGAACCTATGACCTCTTTATATAGATAAATCCCAACTAGAAAAAAGGAAAGAAGATTGAAATAAATAAATTAAGAAAAGTAAAAGTCTATGAAGAAAAAGTAAAACAATAGAAATTAACATAATAAAGAAAAAAAAGAAATAATGTAATCTAGAATTCTAAATCTTCTAGAATCGTCTAGAAGTTTCCTACATCAAAAACTTAGGAAACCAAGAACACAAAGATATACTTCTTTGCTGACGTGGCTAGGGAGAAAAAAAGGGCGACTAGGGTTTTTGCTTTCTTACCACGTTTTCGATGCCGCCGGCGGCTTCTCCAGGCCGTCGTGAGGGGAGTTCAGGGCCGGGAGATGGGGTGGCGTCTCCGGCGAACTCAGTGAGTCTGGTAGAAGAGTTTCCTTTGTTGACAAAGGGAGGAGAGGGGAAATCTGCTGAAGTTTCGATGGAGGTTTCACGGGAAACCAATTCAGACAAGGTTCAAGACATCACATCATCGAGTCAAACGACGGTGGCCAAAAATGTTAAGAGATCGTTTCTCCAAGTGGCGCAGAAGCGAACTTTTACTCAGCAAAAGTTTGTGGTCTCGGAAGTCGACGGCTGCGAGAACGTAGTCGTACCAAAAGAGGTTTTTGTCGGAGCCAAGCCGCTTTGGGAGGATTTTCTGATTGGGAAATTCTTGAACGTGAAAGCACCACATGTGGGTAAGATCCACATGATAGTGAATAAGATATGGAGATTGGGAGATAGAACTTCTCTTATTGATGTTTACGAAGTGAATGAATCCACAGTTAAATTTCGTATTCGAAATGAAGGAATGAGACATAGAATTTTGAACAGAGGCATGTGGAATATCATGGATATCCCAATGATCGTCTCTAAATGGACTCCGTTTGCAGAGGAAGCACAACCTGCCATGAAATCAATACCATTATGGATCAAGCTATCGAATGTCCCTCCAACTATGTTTACGGATAAAGGCTTGGAGTTCCTAGCTAGTGCAGTGGGGAAACCAAAAAGGCTACATCCCAAAACAGAGGCGTGTGTCAGTTTCGACGAAGCACAAATATTAGTAGAAGCGGATTTGACAAAGGAGCTACCAAAGGAGTATACATTTACGGGTGAAGAAGAAGGTGAATTGGATACGATAATACACTATTCCTACCCTTGGCTGCCCCCGAGATGCACTTGTTGTAAGAAATGGGGACATCTCAGTACCACTTGTTTATCTGCAGTAAAGGATACTCAAGTTAAGGAAGTCTCAGACTCTACCACAGTTGTTATGGCAGACGCTGAGGTAGGATCTCTTATTCAAAATGCAGCAGTTACATTAACTGAAGAGGAGAAACATGTTGAAGAAAAACAACATGAGGGAGAAGAAAAGCAGATTGAGGAAGAGGTAGAGGGCTGGATCACCCCTAAATCGGGTAGGAGCAGTCCGGGTAAGAGCAAGGACGTTTTAAAATATGGGGAAGTATCAATCCTATCAAATGCATACTCTGTTCTGGCGGAGGAAGGTATTGTTGATGAAGAAGTAAAAACAGGGGACAACTCTGATACAGTTCTGGATCAATCAAAGACTCAATTGGTGGACACTGCACCTAGTCAAGGGACTGCTGCGAAGAGTCGGGTTCCACGGGAAGTGACTCTGCGATCATCTCTACCGAGAGGGACAAAGACAGCCCATAAAACTGTTCCTTACCATCCGGCTCCGTCGTCTAGAGACTCCTCTAGAGATCAGAGTAAGAAAAACTCCTCCAAACATTAATGTCGGGTTTCTTTTGGAATGTTCGCGGCTTAAATAAAACTTCAAAACATTCCGTGATAAAGAAGTGGGTGGAAGAGAATGATTTTCAATTTGGTTGTCTATTAGAAACAAGAGTTAGAGAGAGGAAAGCACAGAGATTGGGAAGGGAGCTATTCCAAAACTGGTCCATCTTAACAAACTATGAGCACAGTGCAAGGGGTCGCATATGGGTTCTTTGGAAGGATAACACGAGACTGAGCCCTTTTTTTAAGAGCAGTCAAGTAATTACTTGTTCGGTGAAGTTAGAAGATCAAGTGGAGGAGTTTTTCTGTTCTTTTGTCTATGGTTCAAATTTTATGGAGGAAAGGAAAGTTTTATGGCAGGAACTACGAGATCATCATGATTCTCCTATTCTCCGCAATAAACCGTGGTTAATTATAGGAGACTTTAATGTGACGCTCGACATGGCTGAACACTCACGAGTAGAGGGCAATCCTCTTGTCACATCGGGTATGAGGGATTTTCAAGCGTTGGTGAACTACTGTTCTTTTTCCGATATGGTATATCAAGGCCCAACTTACACATGGTGTAACAAGCGGGAAAACGATTTAATCTTGAAGAAGTTGGATCGAGTTTTAATGAATGATGGGTGGTTAAGAACTTTTCCACAAGCGTATAGTGTTTTCGAGGCAGGGGGTTGCTCGGATCATTTACATTGTCGGATTATGAAAATTAGTGGAAGAAGCAGCACCTCTCATGGTCGAAAGCCTTTCAAGTTTGTAAACGTGCTTACGGAGATGGTAGAGTTTTTACCAGTGGTTGAGCAGTATTGGAACGACACAGAGGAGTTATTCTTATCTACTTCAACTTTATTTCGGTTCTCTAAAAAGTTGAAGGGACTTAAACCAAAATTACGCAGTCTGGCTAAGGAACGTGTGGGGAATTTGGTTAAAAGGACAAAGGAAGCTTATGACATTCTCTGTCAAAAGCAACAAGCCAATCTGACAAATCCATGCCCAAGCTTGATGGAAGAGGAGAATACAGCTTATAAGAGATGGGATCTATTGGCTGGTCTGGAGGAGAAGTATTTAAAGCAAAAGTCAAAATTACATTGGCTAGACGTGGGAGATAAGAATAATAAAATGTTCCATAGAGCTGTTGCTATCCGCAAAGCAAAGAACACTATAAAAGAAGTGGTATGCCAAGATGGTAGAGTTCTAGTAAGTGAAGAAGACATCAAATCTGAAGCAGAGGAACACTTTCGGGAATTTTTGCAATTTGTGCCAAGCGACTTTGATGGAACTACGGTAGAGGAACTACAAGTGTTGTTACCATTCCGATGCTCAGATGCGGATCACCATAGTCTCACCCGTCTCGTCACAGGAGAGGAAATCAAACAGGTTTTGTTCGCCATGCCAAATGACAAATCTCCCGGACCTGACGGTTATACATCGGAATTTTTTAAGGCAGCTTGGGAGTTGATAGGAAAGGAATTTATTTTGGCGGTACAATCTTTTTTTGCAAAAGGTTTTCTACCGAAGGGACTAAATGCAACCATTTTGGCCCTTATTCCTAAAAAAAAAGGCGCAAAGGAGATGAAGGACTTTCGGCCTATCTCATGTTGTAATGTGATCTATAAAGTCATCTCAAAAATTATTGCCAATAGACTCAAAGTCATTCTTCCTCAGTTTATTGCTGGAAATCAATCGGCGTTTGTTAAAGACCGCCTCTTGATTGAGAATGTGCTGCTCGCTACAGAACTCGTGAAGGACTACCATAAGGACTCCGTTTCTACTCGTTGCGCTATAAAGATTGACATATCCAAGGCTTTCGATTCTGTTCAATGGTCCTTCCTAAGCAAAGTTCTCTCGGCTTTGAATTTCCCGCCGACTTTCATTCAATGGATAATGCTTTGCGTTACCACGGCTTCTTTTTCGGTTCAAGTAAATGGTGATTTAGCGGGATATTTCAGGAGTTCTAGAGGGTTAAGACAAGGCTGCTCACTTTCACCATATTTGTTTGTCATATGCATGGACGTGCTCTCTAAAAAGCTCGATTTAGCCGCTGAGGAAAAAAAAATTGGATATCATCCTCGGTGTAAGAATCTTGGCCTCACTCATTTAAGTTTTGCGGATGATCTCATGGTTTTATCGGATGGGAGAGTGCACTCAGTAGAGGGAATTATTGAGGTGTTCAAAGATTTTGCTAAATGCTCGGGATTAAAAATAAGCATGGAGAAATCGACTTTATATTTAGCAGGGGTTCCAGAGGTGTCGAAGCAATAATTGGCTGCTCTTTTCCCCTTTGAAATAGGTCAGCTCCCAGTCCGTTATTTGGGTCTTCCTTTGGTTACAAAACGATTCGCAGCTGCGGACTATAAGCCGTTGATTGAACAGCTACGGAAAAGAATTGAGTCTTGGACATCACGTTTCTTATCCTTTGCAGGCCGGCTCAATTTAATATCCTCAGTTTTATGGAGTGTGTGTAATTTCTGGTTGGCCGCATATAGACTTCCAAGTCAATGTATTCGGGAAGTAGAAAAACTCTGTTCAGCCTTCCTTTGGTCGGGTCCCGACTTGAAACCGCATAAAGCCAAGATCGCTTGGGAAACTGTATGTAAACCAAAACCGGAGGGTGGGATGGGCCTGCGGTCGCTAAAGGAAGCAAATACTGTGTGTTGTTTGAAGCTCATATGGCGTATTGTCTCTCATGGTAACTCTCTATGGGTCAAATGGATCCACAAAAACCTTCTAAAACAAGCTTCTCTTTGGTCAATCAACGCTGGTCGTACTGCGGGTTCTTGGCTCTGGAGAAAACTTCTAAAGTATCGAGAAATGGCAAAACCGTTTTGTCAAGTAGAAGTGGGAAATGGGGAGACCACTTCATTCTGGTATGACAAGTGGTCGCCGATGGGCAGAATGGTGGAAAATGTGGGAGCACGGGGTCTTATTGATTTGGGCATAAATAAGATGAGTACTCTAGCGGCTGCTTGGACAACCCGTCGAAGAAGAAGACACCGTGTAGACCAGCTGAATGCAATTGAAGAAGCTTTACACTTGCAGTGGCAGCGGCGAAGTGAGCAGAAGGACAGATTCCTTTGGCGTGGGAAGAATGATACCTTTCAAGACACTTTCTCAACAAAAGATACATGGAACCATATACGAACTACATCCAGCACAGTCGCATGGCACAGGGGAGTCTGGTTTGCGCATGCAACACCAAAATTTTCCTTCTGCGTGTGGTTGGCAGCCCATAATAGACTTTCAACCGGTGCACGTATGGCCAAATGGAACCAAGGAGCTGCGGGAACATGTGTTTTATGCCAGGGACAGTTGGAAACAAGAGACCACCTTTTTTTCTCTTGTCACTACGGAGCAACAATATGGGCAGCCCTCGCAAAGGGTCTTCTTAAAACAAGGTATACAACAGATTGGTCACTCCTCATTGAGTTTATTTCTTCGCATCAGCTGAATCGTGTGGAAGGATTCCTTATCTGATATGTTTTCCAAGTGGTGGTCTATACGATATGAAGAGAAAGAAACGGGAGAAGGCATGGCGATGACCCGGAACCGGCAGATCGTATCATAGGATGGATCGATAAGCAAATAAGGAATCAGATTTCGGCTATTCGACAACAGGGAGATAGGCGATACGAGGCAGCCTATCAACTATGGCTTCAAGCGCGTGGTTAAGGCCACAAATCTTTTCAACATTGTTTTAAATTTCATTTTTCAGCCGAATTTATTCTAAGAACGATGCACTAGTTGTAAAAACGTATATTTTTTCTTTTGAATATAATTTAACATTAGATTCAAACAAAAAAAAAAGAACAAATCCTTCTTGGTGTGAACAAAGTCCTTCTTTGGTGTAATGTATAACTATCAAAACGTACTTAATCTGAATTTGTTCTCTTTAGATTCCTTACATCATTCTGACGTATTCTCAAAAAGCAAAACAAAAAAAAAAAGCTAAAACTGAAAAATCTATTATTGGCTAGTCCATGTTAAATATCACATACCAAAACACATGCTAGTTTTATCACCACTTAAAAAGAGAGTTCTATTTATTCCGCCAAAAACCTTTACGGTTATTACAATCCATCCAACAATGTCTTCTTCTTCCGTAAGAATCTCTCTCTCCTTCATTTTCTTGGCTCTGCTAATCTCACCGTCTGTCTCACAAACCTGTAAGTCACAGACGTTTTCCGGCGATAAAACTTACCCTCACTGCCTTGACCTCCCTCAACTCAAAGCCTTCCTACACTATTCCTACGATGCCTCCAACACAAGTCTCGCCGTCGTCTTCTCTGCTCCGCCGGCAAAGCCTGGTGGATGGATCGCGTGGGCGATTAATCCAACGGCTACCGGTATGGTCGGAGCTCAAACCCTTGTCGCTTACAAGGATCCAGGTAATGGTGTTGCCGTTGTGAAGACGCTAAACATTAGCTCCTATAGTTCGCTGATTCCGTCGAAATTGGCGTTTGATGTTTGGGATATGAAAGCCGAGGAGGCGGCGAGGGATGGAGGAACTTTGAGAATCTTTGCTAGGGTTAAGGTTCCGGCTGATTTGGTTGCAAAGGGAAAGGTTAATCAGGTTTGGCAAGTTGGTCCTGAATTAGGTCCTGGTGGAATGATTGGGAGGCACGCTTTCGACCCGTCGAATCTCGCTTCTATGGGCTCTCTTGATTTAAAAGGTGACAATAGCGGTGGCACAATCTCTGGGGGCGGCGAGGTAAATGCCAAGATCAAGAACAGAAATGTAAGTTTCTATATAACAAGTTTTTTTTTAACCAATAGATTATGATTTCTAATTGGTAATTGAAGCTAAATTTGGTGATGATTGTGTAGATTCATGGGATATTAAACGCAGTGAGCTGGGGAATTTTGTTTCCCATAGGAGCAATAATAGCCAGGTACATGAGAGTATTTGAATCCGCCGATCCGGCCTGGTTTTACCTCCACGTGTCTTGTCAATTTTCTGCTTATGTCATCGGTGTTGCCGGTTGGGCCACGGGACTCAAGCTAGGCAACGAGTCAGCGGGTATTCGCTTCTCCGCCCACCGTAACATTGGTATTGCCCTCTTCACCCTTGCCACCATTCAGGTAATTACAAGAAGATCTCTGTTTTAGGCTCTGTTTTTACCCTTTAAAGTTTAAAGATTCAAGCTTTTGACTATGTTTTGGATACCATGTTAAGTTTCACATGTTTCTAATGAAGATGTCCATATCTTTAAAATAGTATGTAACATCGCGATGTGAATCATTTTGACATGTTGAATTAAAATTCTTTGTATAGATGTTTGCGATGTTGTTGCGGCCTAAGAAAGATCACAAGTACAGATTCTATTGGAATATCTACCACCATGGAGTCGGCTATGCGATCCTCATCCTCGGGATCATTAATGTCTTCAAAGGTCTCAACATCTTGAAACCACAAGACACGTACAAGACGGCTTACATTGCAGTGATTGCGATTCTTGGAGGCATTGCTTTGCTCTTAGAAGCCATCACTTGGGTCGTTGTACTCAAGAGAAAATCAAACAACTCAATGAAGCCTCTTAGGACATAAGCCAACAAAGATCTGGTCAACTTACAAAAGATTCATCTGCAGTAGTTGTTATTAATTTATTATGAACTCTTGTGTTATTAATGTATAGAACAAGAGTATCACATGTATTATTATTCTCTTGTTTTGTAGCTTTTGGTTTTGTTTCTTGGGTTATGAATTTTTTTTTGTAGGGAGTAAGTTTTTCGAAATAGTTCCTATTCTACTTTGAATCAATGATTTTTTCAGTTTCCAACTAATTATTTGGACTTATTCCCATGTGATTACAAAAGACAATCAAATATGTCCACATGCTTTGGGTTGTGGCCAATTAATAAGATAAAACGTCTTTGTACTAGTCTTAGACAAATTATGGTGCCAAAACATAATCATACCTAGGTGTCTTTCTCAAAGTGATTTTCATTAATATCTATTTTTGTCCTCGCATCATTAGTCGTTAGACACATTAGCAAAAAAACTTTAACTTTTATTCTAAGGAATTAATGTCAAACTTTTGTTGAAATCTCATTTGAAAACTTTTTCAACGTTGTTTCTTTCTATGGTTTGTTTGAAATTCATTTGATAACTTTTGAAATTGAAACTTTATTACTTTCTTCAGCAAAGGTGACCATATATGATATATGGATATTTTCACAAATAATTTTTAAAAATTTATCAAAGGGAGAGATAACCTTTAAAAGGTGGGGTGTGGATTGTCGAGCTTAGATTTCCATGTGTCATTTGCATGGTTACCTTCTTTTTTCTTGGCTACATTTTGTTAAAAGCCCTCTCATTTTCAAATTCTCATAATTAAGGGAACTTTGTTCCGCAAACTTAGGCCCATTTAAGTGTCCATTGTTCATCATTGTCTTGTTATTATACTCATCAACTAGGATCGGACCTGCGGTCCACCGCGGGAGAATATTGGTTTACATACGTTGCGTTTAATATTGTGTGTGTTTTTTAGTAGAACGAATCGTGTAGTATACTTATAAATATTCATAATAACGAATTGTAGAGAAAATGTAAAATTGTTTATAAATATACCCATCGTATTAATTATGATTTACAAAATAGAATTTTGTGTTTTAAAATTCTAAAATTAGACGATTCATGGGAATTAAAGCAGTCAAAATAGGTCAAAAACCGCGGGTCGAGTCCACATCATGTCACTATAGGGCAGATTTGGGAAAATATATTAAACCCACAAATAAGCGGGCCACATGGATTAATTCGCAGTGGATCATAGGTTTAATCGGTTTTCATCCGCGGGTTGGTGGATCAGCCCGCATATTAGAATTTATTGATAAAATTATAATTTATTCAACATGTGGTAGTTTAAACAAACTTTTAATAGTATTTTTATTTATTTATTTATTTTAGTAGTATTTTAAATTTTGGTTACTTTAAAATTATTTAAACAAAATCCATGGACAATCCCGCAAATCCGCGGGTCGTGCGGACCGACTAACTACAAGTCAAAATATTTTTTGTCTATCGCAAAACGGACTTAACGGGACGAATCAACTCGCTTTGACAGTTCTAATGGGAATATTATTTAGTCATACAACAAAATGAAGTTTGGACATAGTAATAATAGAATATGTATCTTATTTGTTAGATGAAAGATTGAAAGATGAAGTATAATGATTAAAAATTAATTATTATTTTTCATGATTCACAAAATTTAATAAATACTTATCATCTTGTTGAATAATTCTAAAATCATATTCAATAAATCTTTATAAATTGAAAATTAAACTTCTTTGGTAAGCTATAGGTATGAAAATATCATAATTTCGATTTAATCTAATTAAATTAAAATTAGTTACATGGATTTCATATCTATTTAATTTACACGACCAAAATAAAAATATCTATTTAATTTACACGACCAAAATAAAAATATCAATTTAATTTATAAAACAGATGAGTTATTTGTGATAAATTTTCTAGAAATCTTTAGAAGCAAATAAAATATCTTTCAATTAATGATAATTGGCTAAAATGAGCGAAATTAATAACAAAAACGTTGATTGTTATGGAATTAGTCCCAAAAATATATGAACAAATTTATTATACGTAATTAATGTATAATATTGTTCGGAATATGCTTTTATTATTAGTTACCATAAGTACAATCAGATTTTATTTGAATTCCATAAATATTTGATTTTATTTCGATTTTTCATTATTAATTCGAATTTATATTCCAAAAAAAAAATCAAAGATCCGATTTCAGAATTTCGGATCAATTTTCTGATTTTAGAACGACCCATTTTCATTTGTACTTCTCTTTTAATAGTATAGAGATGAAGACTTGAAGTTTTTAATTTTTATGGTTCTTTGTACGTATAGATAAAAACAGTTTATAAATGGTGGAGTTCAAATACAATTTTACGTTGTGTTGCTTCAAATTATAGATTTGCCACGTTTGAATAAAAGCAAATAAATCGAGCATAATTTCATGAATAAAATCATCACAATTTATCCTTTAACAAAAAAAAAAGCCATAGTTAGTATAATTTTCATACTCATCATACTAAAACTATTTTGGTATAACCGTATAAGAAACGTTTGGATTTCATGTCCGTAATAGAATAGAATTGCTTATTCATAATAGAAATGAAAAAAAAAAAAAAAAGTGGTTAACAAAAAAAAAAAAGAAAAAAAAAAAGGAGTCAAATGATTTCGTTTCACGTGAAAAAGAAGAGCTAACGATTTCCTTTTCTTTTTTCAAACGCATGATGTTAGGAGGCCGATATATCGAAAACTAGAAATCGATCAAGATCAAATAGCTAAAATAACCAATAAATATTTGCCGAAATGACTAGTGGAAGTCACAAAATTTAAAAGATTCAATTCTAGAATAATTTAAAAGATCTAGAAGATTCAAATATCGTTCAATATATAAACTATAAAGTAGCTAGTTTATAAAATTAACTTATGAAATTTTTGTTTTTATTTTTTGGTGTAAATGTTAATCTAAGTTTATGTCTCATATACGTAGATGTATCTTGTAGTTTTCAATCTTGAGAATGTAATTCCTCCATATACTTTTGCATTCGTACCCTTGTCAATCTATATGTAGCCATTATTATTTTCAAAGAATGCATGTAAAAATAATAGAAATACGTACCATGTAAATGTGTTCTAGCTGTATATAACAATAGTATTGTCGAATTTGAGAGTTGATACGAGATTGAGAAGATTTGGGCAAAAGTAGCAGAAAACAGGGAGGGTGCGTTACACGCGCCAAACTTTTTTCTCTCCCAATTTTTCCAGCCGTCAAACCCTAGCTTCGTTGTTGCGCTCGCCTCTCCGGTCACCGGCACTCCTTGCCGGTACCGTGAGAGGGCTCTTTGTCGTTGTATTTCTTTTCCTTCGTCATGTTTGTTTGCTCCGGCGGTGGTGGCGTGGATCGACTCTTCTTCTCTGAAGCCAAGTGTTGGTGGTGAGCCATCGCTTGGAGAGAATTTTCTCGCCATTGGGGTTGGGTCGCCGATGCTAGTGGTTGCTTGAGGACGGTGGCTATGGTGTTTGACGTCTCTGGTGGTTTTTGGCGAGTCATCTTTCTTCGCGGTGGTTTCTGATCTGTTTTCAGATCTTGGTTCATGGTGGCTTTGAGTTGGCCTGGGAGCAGTTCGGTCTCCTCACGGTGGTTGTGCTTGTGGCGTCTCAGGATTCCGGTGTAGCTAGCCTGTATCTCCTCGCCTTTCTCCTTGTTCAGGGTTGGTGTCGATCCGGTTCCTCGGCTTCATCACGGAGCTTCTCTTCCTTCGTTTCGGTCTCTCCTTCATCGGTTTTCTCCAGCTTTCGGGTGCTGAGTTTGAGGCTTCGGATCTGTGGCACAAGTGGAGGCTTCCTTGGCTTTTGCTTTGCAATAGTGGCTTTTGGTTGTTCGTGTGGCAGATAGGCTCGCCGTGAAGAAGTTTCTTTGGTTTATGGCGAGTCTCCTCTTTCTTGTGAGAGGACGTTGGTGTCAGTCTCGTCTTTCGTTGCAACTTGTTTGTGGCGTCTCGTCAGGTTCCCTTATCTCAGTTTCTGTGGTTCGATGTTGGTGTTTCTTTTTCGTGTATCAGCTTTGGAGGTGTGCGTCTTGTCTGAGTGGAGTCTTCTAGGGAAGAATAGAGGCGGCGCTTTGGTCTTCGTGGCATCGCTTATCCGTGGGAGATGGTTCCTGTTTTAGTGATAGGAATGGTGATCGAAGGTGGTTTCTTTGGTTGCCCGCAGATGCTCCTGTAACCGTCGGGTTTGTGAATTAGTCTACTGTTGTCATTGCGTTTTTGCGTTAGTTTGCGGAGAAGCTGCAGGCGCCTTATCCGGAGGTTTTGAGGACTGGTCTCTGCTAGGGTCTGCTCGTGGCAACTAGGATGGGACTCCGGCTCCTTGGTTTCTTGGAGTTGTGGAAATCACGCAAATTTCCGAGTTTGGCATCTCGGAATCGGTGTTTCTTCTCTAATTTCCGCTCTACGTTTTCGTTTTTCTCCATTGTTGTTTTGTATTGTCTGCAAATTCTGTAGTTTTTGTTTTTTTCCGCTACTTGTATTCCTTGTAATTTCTGTCGAAACTTCGAAAATGGTATAAATACTTCACATTTTACCAAAAAAAAAAAAAAAAAAAAAAAACAGGGAGGGAACTAGGGAGAGAATGAGGCTCACGTATCATCACTTAAACAAAACCTCTATACAAACAAATTGTTACAAAATAAATATTGGGTCGTTACATTAAAGTGATGAGAATATATTTGGGCTAAATTTCAATGGGCCTGGTTAGTGATTTCCCCTCATTTTTTTCTTTCCATTAGGAAATTTATACATAGGTTGTTTTTTTCTTTCTTTCTTTTTACATAGGTTGTTTATGTTCACTAATTCTAGAAAATCTATGTGAAAAAGATGGCTAATTCCTGATGCATTAACATGCACTTTCTCACCTAAATTAGAGGTTCTAGAAGAGAGACTTCATTGTATCTCTTAGCTTCGAGTAGTAAAAGTTACCCATTCGTGTTAGCACAATACCAATCCAACTCAGAAGAAAGACTATCACTTGTTTACGAATCATCAATCCATCATATTTTACCTTTGATCGTCGGCAATGTGGGTATCAAAAACAGAACCCCCGGCTCAGATTTGTTTTGTGCTTTTTACCATACTACTATACTAGAGACTCACTATCACATATTCAGATGTTTTAAATTATCCATAGAGCACCAATTTATAACATTGTAAACCTAATCACTCTGCATTTTACATAGGAACCATAAAATCCACATGAAGAAATTGTGTTGTATATTATTGGATCGCTGCATCAAACATTTTTTTTATGTCATCTCTATTTTGCTACTCTTGTGGTCACCTGACTTCACTGCTAAATAGTAATCAAAAGTCGAAATTTAAATCTTTATATAAAACTTACATACCCTAGCTCACATTTAGATTGATCAAGTTTGATTAAGCCTAAGCTTAAATATAAATGGTTTTCAACCAAATTGTTTCCGATACGTCAGTTCAAAATGGTATCTCAAATAGTAAAATATCTCAAAGTCATGTTTTTTTTTTTTCATTTCTAATTCAAAGAATCATATTCTTCTTTTGATTTTCTATTAACAAGCCAATATTTTCTTAGTTCAATTATAAAAATAGTCATCACTCCCAATTTAATTAGAATTTTTATAACAATGTATCATTTATCAAAAAAAAAATGTATTTGGAAAAATTATAGAGAGACAAGAATAAATTGACTGAAAAGAATATGAATAGAACCGTCCCATAATTAAAACTTTAAAAAAAGAGAGATTCTATTTCTCATTGTGACCCACGAATAGGACAAAGCCACGACAACACAGTGATAAAGTAACTGCCACGTGTCGGTCTCGCCTATAACCTTGATTTATTCAGCATGTCTCTCTTCGACAGGAAACATCCGGTAACCGGTTATCTTCTCCACCTCTCTCTCTCTGTCTCTCACTCAAAACCCTTTTATATAGAAGAGAATCGACTCGAGTTTCATAAAACTACCAAATTTTGGTTTCTGGGCAAAGATTTTGGTTTCTGGTCTTTGCCCATAGAGATACTAGGGTTTAAGTCTTTTGTGTAAAAAATCATCGATAATGAAAAAGGGAGAAGAAGGAGGAGAAGAAGAGGTTTCTCTTCAAACTCTGAGTAAGAAAATGGATGATTTTGCAAAAGCTAGAGATTGGGAGAAGTATCACAGCCCAAGGAATCTCCTTCTTGCCATGGTATCTTTGTTTTATCTGTATTAATCTCTTATGTCTCATGAAAATTGAAATGGGTCTTGTTTTTGTTCATTGTCTAATAAACAAAAACTTGGTTTTTTTCTCTATCAAATCTGATCCTTGATTTGGGTCTTCATGTCTGTTATTCTCCTGATCTTTTTTTTCTCTAATTTGATGTTTGTTTCCATGAAAAGTTTCAATCTTTTTGTAACTAAAACAGATAAATATTGTGACTTGCTCTGTTTTGGCTTTATAATTTGGACTTTGATTGTAACTTGTAAGTGGAAGACTCGTAGATCTGAAGTCGAATCAGTCTTCAATTAACGTAAACAACGACAAAAACATGTGATTGTCCCTTTTCTTGAGTAAAGTGTTCAACTTTGATTAGGCCACATGTACCTTCTATGCCCTACAATCTAGTCTGAATTAAAGGTCAAAAATTTATGTTTCTTGTGTGTTTTGTTGCATTAGAAAAGATTTAAGAAGTGAATTGAGAAAGATGAAGAGAGCTTAAGGAGTATGGAAAATGTTGCAGGTGGGTGAAGTGGGAGAGCTATCAGAGATATTCCAATGGAAAGGGGAAGTGGCTAGAGGATGTCCAGATTGGAAAGAAGAAGAGAAAGTGCATCTTGGAGAAGAGTTATCAGATGTGTTGTTGTATTTGGTGAGGCTTTCGGATGCGTGTGGTGTTGATTTAGGCAAAGCGGCTTTGCGCAAGATCGAGCTTAATGCTATTAAGTATCCAGCACCCAAACAGACTGATGATCATTGTGTTGGTGATGGTGAACATTCAAGCGGCAATATTAAGTTGAATGAAGAACATTAATCTCTCTTGTTAGTGGTTTCGTGAGTGTGTTTTATTATGGGTGTTTTCTTGTTATGAATTTGGAGCAAGAGACAAGATCATATAATCTTTGAAGGCCTCTAATTATATTTTCATTGGTTTATGTATTTGCCTTTCACTGAATTTTGCAGTAAGTCCACACTGAGAGGCAACAAAAGATCAACTTTTTATACCATGAATTAGCAGATTACATACAAGATGATTGATGAACACCATTTTGTCTACACTACCTATACCATCCCCTCTAAACCTTATCTTAACTTCCCAAATGCTGTTTGTACAACAAATCAAAAACCGGAAAGTGTTTGCCATCAATGTCCCGAGGTTCCCTTCCTTTACAGGTTTGTTGCGGCTGGATATTGCTCATGATTCAGCGCTGTAGCCACTGCTTTGCGGGGTTGATAGCGACAGAAAATCCCTGATTCGGAACCCATTGCCCCAGAAAGAGGCAAGGCATAGACCCATTATGGCCATTACAACCACAGAGCAAGCTGCTGGCACGGCTTGGCTGCTACCAAGGAACTGGCTTGCAAGAAGCCCCGCTAATGTGGAGCTCTGCATTCCAGTGCAAAGGGAGATAGTCCGGCTTACTTCTTCCTCTTGCCTGGTTAAAAAATCCAACAACATAACCCAATAAAATTTCAGAGTTCTATGGATTAAGGAAAATATGAAGAGATACAAAAAGAACATGGATGATTGGAGTTACCGTAAGCCTGGGATCTTAGAGAACCAATATCCCAAGACAAATGCTACGGCATGGAATGTAACAATTGGAACAATCAATCCAAGACCTTCAGCTGACAGAATCTGACTGCGATTTATCGAAAGTGGGCTTCCAATGCACAATGAAGTGCATACCATAGCAACAAATGGCATCACGGGTTGAAGAAGAGTGACCACAGGCTTTGCATAAGTATTTAACACAAGGCCAAGAGAGACTGGAACAAGTACCACCTACAGATAGTAAAGCTCGTTGGACCTCAAAAGAGAACGATGATAAGTTCTTGAAGATCATATTCCTAAACCTTACCTGAAGTATGGACTTGGACATGGCAACTGCATCAACAGGAACTACCGATCCAATCAGAAGACCACTTAGCAAAGGCGTAAAGATTACAGAGGCAATAGTTGTAGAACTAGTGAGAAGAATGCTCATAGCCACATCTGCTTTACTCAGAGAACTCGCGTAACTAGACAACTGCGCCCCAGCCACACAACACGTGAGTACAAAACCAGCGTAGAAGGTCCTCGGCATCCCAAAGGCATTAGCAATTAAAACTCCGAGAAGCGGTTTCAAAACGTACTGAGCAACAAACCCAACAGATAACGGCACTGGCCTGCAACCAACCAAACAATGTCCACACAAATTTTACAAAATCTGCTTAACTAAACTGATCATAAAACTTACAAAAGAATGCTCAAACTACCTTTTGAATGCAAGAGCAAAATCGTCAATCGAAAGCTGAATTCCAATAGATAACATAATCCCTCCAAGAGCAGGAGCATAAAGTTCTTTAGATACCCTGAAAACATTTCATCTGATATTCATCTTAAAACAAAAGCCATAGACTTGGTCATTGATTCTCCTGAAAGTATCTTACTTCTGAGCTAAAACACCAAATTCTATACACCAATTTAATTATAGACACATAATGCTAAGGTACAGAGAAAGAGAGAGTTTGTGTGCAAACCAAGTGAAACTAGGTGGGTAACAGAGAGCAGCAACGGCGGTGAGAGCGACGACAAACGGAAGCAAAGCAGACCAAAACTGAGACGAATCAGCTCTCTCTGTAACATCAGTTCCACCACAAAACGATAACAGAGACATGTTCCCATCTCTCCAATGTAATCCAACTCTACCCATAAACGGCGTCGTTGAACACGCCACCACCGGCACCAATCCGCCGTTTCTCCGCCGTGGTCTAAAATCTAGAAACTTACTAAGCGATGAAGAATGAAGAGAAGAGAGAGATGAACTAGAAGACCGTAATTGGCAATTGAAGCACTGAGATTTAGAAAGTGATTGTCTTTGTATAGCTGGTGGTGGGAGAGACAAAGAAGCGATTAAAGTCATTCTCTTTTTGTCTGAATTTTGTAAAGGTTGGATTTTTAGAAGAGTAGACGACGGAGGAAGGTGAAGCGCCGCCGTGAAATGGCGCCGTGGAAATTGAGAGGGTGAGGTTTGGATTGAAGAAGAAGAAGGAAATGATAATATAGAAAATTGGAAATATCTAAAGGGGAAAGATTTCTTAAGGTTTACTGGTTTAGGCATGATTGACAAGTACTGTGCAAGAAAATTGAACGGCTGAGATTGGTTGGTGACGTGATTGATCGTCGATGACTCTTTCTAGCATTGTTGGATGAATATGGGTGGCAGATTGTTGTTTTGTTTGGTGCGAGACTCAAAATTGATGTATTAGTTTGGATGTTAAATTTGATTGCATTAAGAAATGTGATTTGTAAAATCATATGTTAAGGTGTTAATGATGAGATACTTTCTCAACCTAATTTCTTACAAATAAAAAATCCCAAATTTTCACATACATTTCCGGAGGGAAGAAGTATTTTCAACCGTTTTACCATTAAAACACTGTCATGTAAATTACTGATTAGAAATTGTCGTTCATCAAAATCGGTAGGAAATTTTCAAACAAAATTTTTTATGGGAAGAACAGTCGTAATTTTACGTGGAAAAGTCGTCGAATTTTTTTTCACCGATTTTCGACTATTTTATGTCAAAAATAATCTCCGATTAGGATTTCTCATCAATTACCTTCCCAGGTATTTCCACCACTTAATTCCCTAATCTAAATTTCAAAGATTTTTAGACAACTATTTTAAAAATAATTAAAATTTAATATAATAATATTTATATAACGTTTATGTAAAACAATCCTCCAAATAACATGTTTGCAAATTCACCTTCTATTTACAAAAATGCATATCAAATTCAAACCAAAGTTAAATTTAACCTGCAATATGATTAGTTGTCACCACCGTGAAGTTTTTAAAGTTATGGAACGTAATATTGAAATGCTATTTAACGTTAGATAAAAATAAAACTAAAAGAAATTATTTATTACATAATTTTGAAATTTGAAGTTTAGAAAAAATAGAAAAATAAAATAAAAAATGATTCACATAAATAAAACCGAAATGAAACGGAACTATTCCTGAGTCTCGTCTTCATCATCATCCAGTGGCGGACGTACGTTGCTATTAAGGGGGGCACTTGCCACTGGTAAAATTTCCAAAGTTAATATAATACAAACATAATTCAAAAACGCTTTTTTTTTTGTTTCCTTTGTAAACAAGCCCATATTTTATTAATAATATAATGTTAAATCATTTTCGTTAACTGGTAAAAATTTAATCAAATGCTTTAACTTACTTAGAAGGTTCATTTTTGTTAACAAAATTAAAGTTTTTTATTTATTTAATATTATTGCTCCGGATAAAATTAATTTATGGATCTGCCACTGTCATCATCTTTTGGGACTTCCTGAACTTTTTGGGAATACGTTTTGTAATGTTGGAAAAATAATTTGTCTTCTTAACTTCGTTGATCAGCTGTGTATGATGAGCAATATTTATCCCAACAATAGATATAAATTCCTAATCATCATGTTCTTAGAAAAAAATATGTTTAACATAGTCATATATGTAGCTTCAAATATGATACTATATAAATATCGATATGGTAAAATTTAAAATATACCTTTATTTAAAATATAATGTAAATAAAAGATAAATGTTTTACTATAATATTATAGAAATATTTTTATATTTGAAAAGATAACATTGTATGAATTGGATATTTATATTTCAATCTAAAAATGCAAATGTAAGATTTTTAAATGTATTATGACATTCAAAATAGTTGACTGAATCATATTTTTTACAGGTAATAACATTATCTCTTTTAGTAGTAAAAGTGTTTTTCCTTTAATTTTTTATTCTTTCCAGTTCCATGTTTTTATATTTGAAAAGATAATATTTGATTTTTGGGAGACTCACAAAAATGTCCCTTTTTCAATACCCTTTTTCAAAAATGCTCCATTTGGCTGTCCATTTTTAAAAATACCTCTTTTTATGTACAAAATGACTAAATTACCCTTCTTTTAATAAAAAATATCACAAATATATAAGAAAAACATGAGAATGTCCACACATCAAAATTACAAATTTGATTTTGTAAAAACTTGTAAAACCTTAAAATACCTTGTAAAATTTTCCCGCCAAAATTTTCCCGCAAAAAAA
>NW_003302553.1:12838607-12882451 GCF_000004255.2 Arabidopsis lyrata subsp. lyrata
GTGATTCCGCAATTTTTTTGGCGTTAAATTTTTGGCGGAAAAATTTTTGGCGGGAAAAATTTACAAGGTATTTTAAAGGTTTTTTACAGGGTGTTTATAAGGTTTTACAATGTATTTTAAAAGGTTTTACAACGTATTTATAAGGTATCTATAAGATATTATAAGATTTTACAAGCTATTTTATAAGGTTTTACAAGTTATAAGGTTTTACAAGTTTTTTATAAGGTTTTACAAGTTATAAATACCTTATAAAACCTTATAAGTACCTTGTAAAACCTTTTAAAATACATTGTAAAACCTTACAAAACACTTGTAAATACTCTGTAAAAACCTTTAAAATACCTTGTAAATTTTTCCCGCCAAAAAAATTGCGGAATCACTTTTCCCGCAAAAAAAAATTTTTGGCGGGAAAATATATTGGCGGAAAAATTTTACAAGGTATTTTAAAGGTTTTTACAAGTATTTTGGCGGGAAAATTGCGGAATCACTTTTCCGGCCAAAAAATATTTTGTATTTTGTGGACCTAATTTTGTTTCAAATAAGGGTAAAATGGTCATTAAAAATTAAAAGAGGACAAATTTAAAAATGGACTCTCAAAGGGGGCATTTTTGAAAATGGATATTGAAAAAGGGGCATTTTTAACAATTTCTCTTGATTTTTATAGTTGTTTTTCATATTTTACCTAATATTGTATATCTTATTCCAAAAAAAAATTATTGCTATTCTTTTTTTTTTTGGTTTAAAATTATTGCTATTCACCACACAAATATCAATAGTTTACCAAGATTTGTTCCCATATCCAGTGGTGTTATACAATACACAATTCTTACAATATTTAGAACTCTGTTGTAATTGTTAGTCTACATTTTTCATCAAAATGGGTTGGTTAGTGGAAGCTATCGTTGCTTCGATATTGTTGTCTTTGTGTTTTGCAATAACAGAGTCAGCTCCAAAATCTGCTCTCATTACCGAACTTCCTGGTTTCAACGGAACGTTTCCATCTAAACACTATGCCGGGTAAAATTTAATCAATGTTCTTATTACATTTTTATACAATTATCATCTATCATAAAGTGTTATTATAGATTTTCTTCAAAATAATTTTTAGTCTCTTTTTTTATGAAATTTGGTGTGTGATCTAAGGTATGTGGCAATAGATAAACATCGTAACAAGAATTTATGGTATTACTTTGTGGAGTCTGAGAGAAATGCTTCAGTAGATCCAGTTGTGCTTTGGCTTAATGGTGGTCCAGGTTGCTCTAGCATGGATGGATTTGTCTACGAGCACGGTAAGCTTTATATAGCTTTTCTTGTGTCGAAAAAAAGATTCATAACTCAAAATCGGGTCTCATCCAATGCTCTTTCATGTTGGTAATTGTAAATGTTCTAATGGAAAATATTTGGTTTCTTACCGACTACAAGATTTAGGCTTGAATGGTAGCAGATTTTATATGGGCTTTTACTTTTTGTTTTCAAAAACTCACTAAATCATCCAATCAAGATTTTGGAACATTAGTGCTTCTAAAAACTAGGAAACCAATTTTTCTACATTTGATTATTTTATTAGAAATTTTAGAAACTAGTTCACTTGTTTTATTATTATGAAAACTAAAAACTAAAATCTAAGAAACCCAAAAACTAGAATCTCATACTCTACAAAACTCGTTACCCATTCATGTCTAGTAGTTTTTTTTTTTTGGATAAAAGTGTAGTACTTTAGTTTCGATCCCATATATAAGCAAATATCATCTAACTATGATATTGTTCAATACTATTGCAGGTCCATTCAATTTCGAACCAAAAAAGAGAAACTCACATCTTCTGCATCTCAATCCTTATAGTTGGTCCAAGGTGGAAAAGAAAAACAACATTGATTTTTAAACATTTCCTACAAAAGCAATTACTCTAATTTTTCAAGAATATGTTTTTGTTAGGTGTCCAACATCATATACCTTGACTCTCCAGTTGGTGTGGGATTCTCTTACTCAAACGACAACGCCGATTATACAACTAATGATACGAAAACCGCGTTTGATTCTCACAGATTCCTTCTTGAGGTGAAATAAGAATGTAGTAGATTTTTAAAAAAGCTTTCATTGTGTTGTGTGTGATTCAAGACACTAACTATTACATCCACATCAGTGGTTTAAAATGTTTCCGGAGTTTCGGTCAAATCCGTTCTTTATATCAGGAGAATCATATGCTGGTATCTATGTGCCAACTCTTGCGGCCCAGGTTGTCAAAGGTCAGCAACTCAGCATTATCTCTCTCAACATCATCTTTAGCTCCTTTTCATATATTAGCCGAATTAGAAAATAATGTTATCTCCATTTTTTCTCATCATTTTTTTGTTATATATGTTGTAGGAAATAAAGAAGCAATGAGAACAAACAAAAGAAACAAAACAAGCAAGAAAAATAAGAATGTGACGACAAAGCCGCTTATCAACTTCAAGGTACGAGTAATGTTTGAGGATATGTTTCAGATTCAAACTTCCTTTTTTTTTTTTGACATCTTTGGATCGACAAGGCCCGATCCATAGCCAATCCCTACTACGCGGGGTAACGCGACTTACTGGAGTCGAACTCCGGTGGAGAAGGCGGAGTTAAGTGGACTTAACCACTTGACTAAAGGCACATCCTCAGATTCAAACTTCCTTATAGTCTTAGTGTTAAAGAAATATCATTTATATTAAGGGTACTAATGTAGTTACCTAATTGCATCTTTGTATATGTGAGAGAAAGAGAAACCTTATTCCTATATTTGAATCTTAAAATTGGACCTATATGTTGTATAGGGATACTTGGTGGGTAATGGAGTTACTGATGAGGTGTTTGATGGTAATGCTCTTGTTCCCTTCACACATGGGATGGGACTCATCTCTGATGAACTCTATGAGGTTTGATTTCGTTGGTTAACTTTTCATATATAATTCTTGCTTTATTCCTTAATATTTATTTTTTCTAATGTGTAACAAAATATGGCAGGAAACTAAATTAGTGTGCAATGGAACATACTATACCGGCGGCCACTCAGGTGTAAGTAAAGAATGTGCTGACAAGCTTAAAAAAGTGTCAGATACTGTGAGCTTATTGAACTTATATAACATTCTAGAACCGTGCTACCACGGAACATCTCTATCCGCCCTAGATATTGAGTTTCTGCCTAAGAGTCTCCTTACTCTAGGCAAAACAGAAAAGCCAATGGCAGTGAGAAAGAGAATGTTTGGTCGTGCATGGCCTCTAGGGGCCGTTGTGCGTCCAGGCATTGTACCTAGTTGGTCTCAACTCCTCGAGGGCTCTGGTGTTCCTTGCATTGTAAGTAGTAAACCGCATTATGCATCTTTTCTCTTATAGTTTCTGCTTATCGACTTATCGTGATTATATACCACTTTGAAAAAGTACTTATCAAGATTATCACTTATTTAATTACACACAAATTTACATATCTACATTTGGATACATTGTATTAGGATCATATATATAAATAAATAGTTAAAAAAAAAGTTGTAAGAAACTGAAAACTTGTAATGGACGCAGGACGATACAGTTGCGACCAAATGGCTAAACGATCCAGCTGTACGGAAAGCGGTTCATGCTAAAGAGGTCTCTACTCTCTCTACCCATTTCATCATATTTTTCTCTGTTTAACTGTTTTTGTAATAAGTTGATAATGGACAACCTTTTGAGATCTTGGACTTTTTTATCGAAACGTTGATAGGAAACCGCGATTGGAAATTGGAAGTTATGCTCAAGCCAACTCGAATATAGGCACGACACTGGTAGCATGATCGAATACCATAGAAACCTCACTCTTAGTGGCTTTCGAGCTCTCGTTTTCAGGTGCATATATAGACATACATCAAAGGGTAACTAAATGTAAAACCAATGAAAACATAAAAGATAATATAAGTTTTAACTTTTTGCAGCGGAGATCACGATATGTGTGTACCATATACTGGTTCTGAAGCATGGACTAAGGCAATGGGATACAAAGTGGTTGATGAGTGGAGACCATGGATTTCAAATAACCAAGCCGCCGGGTAATTTTTTATATATATAACTATAATTTCTATCAAATTTTTTTCCAACTCATAGTTTCTGCAATTTGGTATCGTAGGTTTACACAAGGGTATGCCAATAATCTCACATTTCTAACCATTAAGGTACAAAATCACCCATTTTTCTTCATATTCCACAAATGAAAACGATGTGTTGTTTGTGTTTTATGTAATGTTTGAATGTTTTGCTTACAGGGTGCAGGACATACCGTTCCAGAATACAAACCACGTGAATCTTTGGACTTCTATAGTCGTTTTCTAGCAGGAGAAAAGATATAGATTTCTCAAGTTTCATCTTTACTTAACAAAAATATCTATAACAATAAAATTCAAGTTTTTCCTTAATAAAACCTTCAAATTTTGTAATGTAATTTATAAAAATGTGAAGGATTTTTGTTCGTATAGCTAAAATTTTTTTTTTATTCAAAATAAAATCATATGATGTTCTATAGTATTTCATGGTAAATTTAAATTAAACAATTTAAGATGTATTTAACTTTAATTTAAACGTGAAAGCGTTTTGGTTTATTGGTTGACCAATAGTGCTTTTACACCAAAAAAAATTTAGGGTTCGAATCCCAGATATTGCGATTAATTAACAAATTTACAGATTAAAGGAAGCAAATGTATATAAAATCTTCAGCGATCTACAATTAGAGCCGTTCGCCGTGATTCTATGCAAAGAGAGAAAATTCGTCATGTCGTAGATCATTGAAAGTGTCCTTCAAAAACATAGAGAAAGAAGTATATTTTGTTAAAGATTAGAAAAAAAAAACCTATAATCGAAATCGAAATCGAAATAGTACAAAACTATAACCCTAAAAATTAGAAAACCAAAAAGTTAAACTAGAGCCGAACCGCAACCGAACCGATATGTAGATATAAACCACTAGATTTATTGAAATCGTCTTCCTCCTCCTCACCATTCCGGTGATGCTCAAAATGCAAAGACGCTTCCTTTCGTCAATCTCCGCCACCGCCGGCAATACTAAAACCCTAAATCAAGGAAGATGGAGTGTGAAGCAAGTGAAAAAATCAAACTTTCATGTAACCCTCGACGAGATTCGAACTTCCATCGATTCATCAGACTTCATAGCTCTCTCACTACAAAACACCGGCTCATACGCCGCCGCGTGGCACCGTGTCTCCGCCATTGATACGCCGCAAACCAGCTACTTGAAAGCTAAATACGCCGCCGAACGTTACCAGATTCTCCAGTTCGCTCTCTGCCCTTTCTCTCTTCACGGCTCTAAACTCACTGTTCACCCGTATGACTCTTAAATCTCTCTCCTTTATTCTCAAGTTTCTTCCTTTTTGCCAATTTGATTAATTAGGGTTTATGGGTTTTTGTAGATATAACTTCCATTTGTTTCCTCGTGATGAATTGAAGTGTGGGATGCCTTCTTATAGCTTCTCTTGTCAAGCTTCTCGTTTAACAGCTATGGCTAGAGAAGGATTTGATTTCAACACTTGTATCTATGAAGGTTTATTATTGCTGCTCTATCTCCATTTGTTTCTTTGAGGAGTGTGGTCTCTTAATTGAATCATATTACAGGAATTTCATACTTATCTAGAGCACAAGAGTCTGCGTCGAAGTTTCTCTCCGGGAATCCGATTTTAGCTGATCATATCACTGTATCTTCTTCTCCAGCTACTGTAGCTGATACCGTCTTTGTTGGGAGGATTAGGTCACGTGTCAAGAATTGGAGACAATCTTGTATAGACTCGGGTTCAAAGACAGGAGATGGTGTAATAGCGAGTGTTAGACAATTTCATATGAATCTCATTTGCTTTAAGATTTCCATTTTTTTTTAACATAATGGATCTGTTTGTTTAATTTCAGATGATTTGGTGAGTTCTTTGAGAAGGCTGGTGTTGGGGAGTGAGCAGTATGGTTCAAGGCTGTGTTTGACTATTGATGTTTGCAGTGAGCGTCAAGTGCAACTTATCCTAGAGGTAGATGAGCTTAGTTGATACTTGGGATGATAAATGCAGTCTGCGTATCGATGGTTAGTTTGATAAAATTCATGTGCTTCTATATTTGTGACCACAGATGTTGACTGAGTTCTCCGATGATGTTGTCCCTCTACTCGTCGCTTCTAAGAGCAGAGGAACACAAGCAGTTCGTACGGTCTTTATGAGTTCGAAGGAGGACAAGGATCTTTTTAAGGTTGGGAAATTATTTTGGATATTCCTTAGCTAGAAATGACCGATAATGATGGGGAAGACCTCTTTAATAAAATTCATCTGAATTTATGTTCTTGGACAGAGAGAGCTTCAAGATCTTGAAAAAGAAGAAAACAGGCGCGTTCGTGGCTTTCGGGAAGTGGTCGATTTGATTTCTTCTTCACAGAAACCTGTCGTTTCCCAGAATTATCTTAGCGGTAATCTCAATTTTCTCCTCAGTTTGCACACAAATTAGATTTTCCCCTCTTGCTCCATTGATGATAATCGTATGCTTAACTTGTTGTAGACTTTACTTCCATTCATGCCAAATTCCTGGGTCCTCTACCTTCAAATTTGGATGACTTCAGCAGTTCACTGAGCTCAGCATTTCCCAATGTTGTGGATCTGAGTCAGTTCATGAAAGAAATTAGTCCTTTAAGTAATATAAGCAATCTACCTGCAGCTATGTCCTCCTTGAATCGTTTCTTTGTACCTGTGGATGTGGAAGTGGCTAATCAAGGTAGAGTTCTCTTCAATGATGTTGGTTTCTGCTTTATGCTCTCTTGTAAATATTTAAAACACGCGAGTTAGGCTATTTTGGTGAATGGATAATGACTTTTATTGGCTTCTCTTATTACTTATTAGGCTGTCCGGTCAAATTAAACGAGGGCCATCAGAGTCACGGGCAGAATGCTGTGATGATATCTCAGCTCTTTGCAAAACTATGTACCATACAGAAATCAGATCAATCGACTGTCCAATCAAATGAAGATTTCCAAGCTTTGGCTTCTGATGAACATGCAAATTCTGTCACCTCTTGCTCTAAAAACGCTGGCGATGAAAATGTTAAAGTCTGGTCAAAGAACAGCCGGAGAGTAAGCTCAGAGAACTTGGTGTCATCTGGGGGTTAGCAAAAAAGATGACAGCTGCAAAACTGAAGAATGTCTTACAAAAGTCACACCCCGTGTTTGCGCAAGAGTTTGATGTTAAATACTTAGACCGGAGCTGTGCTATTGTGGTATTTTGGGAGTCAGGTCCTTCAGAAACTTTCCTCAGTGTGGTTAACAATGAAGAGCAACTTGATGGTTCCTTAAGAGAGATGGTTGCACAAGGGCTAAGAGCTTCAGGTTACGAGACATACAAGAGAGCATGTAGATTAGGCTTCTGGGAGGCGGACTTGGCGGATTCTTTAGACAAAGCATTGGAATCTTCAGATACCGATCCTGATTCCGACACCAAACCATCAGAGATTGATTGGTCAAACGAACTAGCTATTAATTTTGATGAGCTTTGAATAGTTCTGGTTCATTACAGAACCAATGTATACCCCAAATTGAGAACGTTAATGCATTTTTGTTCTTCCATGAGTTATTTGTCTAAGATCAAAAGTTACTGTAGCTTTATTGGATACAAAATTGAACCAAACCGTGACCCAACAAAAAAGTGAACCAAACCGAAATATTGGTTTAGGCCGAGGCTAAACCCGGTTTATGAACCTGTAATTGTTGCGTCTCTCTCCAAGAGACCGAGGAGGCAGTTAAACACCGTCGGTGAGAAGAAATGGGGTTTCTGACGGCGGCGATTAGGGTTTCGACATCAGCCTCAATGATTCTACGCCGTAAATCTCGGAAACTAGGGTTCTTAGCCTCCTCTTCGCCGCTCTTTTCCAGTTTGAATTCCAAGAATCGCCCTATCAGGTACTACTAATTTTCCATCAAAAGCATTCGAGCTCGAGCTTTGTGATTTCGGAGAATTCAGATTGTTGATTTGATTCCTTATAAGAGATTGAGATTATTTGCACAGAGATTAACCTATAATGTAGTAGCTCTGGTAATATTGTGTGCAAGGTTTTGCTTAAGGAGTCTCTTAATGGACCAATGTGGAACGTTAGCTTCTTAAGATCATCTTGGTTTCATTCGAATTCAGTTCCTGAGACCGGTGATTGCTTGAGTAAATCTGAGAACAGTTCGAGTCAAGATGGAGGCAGTTCTACTAAATTGAAGAGGAAGAAGCTCAAAGGTAAGCGGGCGGTTGTGCGATGGCTAAAGTTTTTCCGGTGGAAGAAAAAGAAAGAGTTTGAAAGAATGACTGCTGAAGAAAAGATACTTAACAAACTAACAAAGGTTAGCTACTGATTTAGACCAACAAATGTGTGTTGTTATCTCTTATATTCGTGTTTATATCGGTTACTTTCGCAGGCTCGGAAGAAAGAGGAGCGTCTTATGGAGACGATGAAGAAGCTGGAACCTTCAGAGTCAGCGGAAACGACACATGACCCTGAGATTTTGACACCAGAAGAGCATTTTTATTATCTGAAAATGGGTTTGAAGTGCAAGAATTACGTTCCGGTTGGGAGACGCGGGATATACCAAGGAGTGATTCTGAACATGCATCTTCACTGGAAGAAGCATCAGACGCTACAGGTTGTTATCAAAACGTTTACACCTGATGAAGTGAATGAGATTGCTGTTGAGTTAGCGAGGTTGACTGGAGGGATTGTGCTTGATGTACATGAAGGAAATACGATAATTATGTATAGAGGGAAGAACTATGTTCAACCTCCGACTGAAATCATGTCGCCGAGGATTACTCTTCCAAGGAAAAAGGCTTTGGATAAGTCTAAATGTAGGGATGCGCTTCGTGCGGTTAGAAAGTATATTCCGAGGCTTGAACAAGAGCTCCAGTTACTTCAAGCGCAAGCTGAAACGAAACGAGAATATCTGAATGTGAAGGTTGATGATATTCAAGAAAGGTCAGACGAGTTGAAGAAGATTATAGAAAGAAGCGAAGAGTGTTTGGAGGATGAGGAAGAAGAAGAAGATGCAGGATCAGAACTAGCAACGGATTCAGATCTTTCGGATATTTTTGAGACTGATTCGGAATTAGAAGACGAGAAAACAGTGCGACCGCTTTTTCTTGAAGAGTTTGAGAAATTCCCAGCGATAAACAACAACAGAGAAGACGAAGACTTTGGGAAGGCTAAATCAGAAGGTGAGGAGAATGATGATAAGTCACCAAACTTTGATGAAGTAGATAAGATGTTTCTTCGGGCTGCTTCGCTTTTAAAGAAGAAAAGACGATGAATATCAGAGATTCCATCATCTGTACTCATCTCACATTTGGTACAAGTGATGGTGTCATGTGTTTAACAAAGTCGCAAGTATATCTCCTTTCGTCACATGCTCAAAGCTTTAATTCTGTGATACCAAATTGATAATATGTGGTTAGGAGAAATCTGCTTTGCTTCAACTTCAAAATTTTGGTGTGAACACAAAAGCTCCAAAGCAAGTTTATGTTTCTCGTCATTTCGTTGAAAATCATGCCAAAACCAGCGGTTCAACCAATTTTAGACAAAACCTCATAGTCAATAAATTCTAGGAAAATTACAAAATTTGTTTTATCATTGATTCTACCTATCTGAATCAAGTCGAATTCGTTTTTGGCCAAATGCTTTTTCGATCCGGAAGTTCTAGCAAAGAGAATAAGATCACACTACTGATTAAGTAATTAGGAGTTAAAGATTGAACTAGGAGTTTAATGGAGCAAACTTCAAAAGAAGTTACTCCTCCAAAAATAGGTGTATGCCGTTTGAAGTGGAGAGCACACGGTATTCTTTAGTAAAAGGCGAAAGAATAGTTCGCTTTGTGCTCACCACACAGCTCCATGAGTTGATAGTAGAAGTACCAGATGCTTTATATATATGAATCCTTTGACATTTAGTTTCAGTTTTGTTCGATGTGGGACAAAATTTGTTTTCTCTTTGACTGGGCTAAACCATCTCAAGTACAGGGCCGATTGGCCCGTTCCGTGACCAATGTGTTCATTTTCTGATCATCTTTTTTTTTTCTTTCTTTCTTTTTTAGCAATTCGTTTTAGAATTACTGTTTCATTTTGGCTCAAACTTAATTTGATCAGCTCTATTTCTAAAAGTGAGTAAAATCAAGAACGTAGAGAAGGAATTATATTGGGATGTGACACCGTAGACTCCACTGAAAGTCCATAAAAAACAATGTTGGTAGCTTTACCGTTCGATTTTCTGAAAGTTCTTGCAGAGCTGTTATATGTATGAATGTCCTCTCCATGAAGTTAGATGAAGTTTGCTAGAGGAGAATTTGGCTATCACCCGGGCTACAGAAATTCAAAGGTTACTCACTTGTGTTTCACCGATGATATTATGGTATTTGTTAGTGTTATGCGTTTTCAATTTGCCGATGGGAAACATAGATCTATTGAGGGTATTATTTAAGGTGTTTGATCAGTTTGCTAAGGGCTCTAGTTTAAAAATTAGCTTGGAAAAACACAACGGATGTACGTCATCACATGAATCTCCCCTGCTACTAGAACAACGATTGTATCGAGTTTTCCATTAAGCTACAAGAAATGCGTTGACTTTAATTTATCAGAATCATAGAACTGATCCGTTAGGCTAAGTTCACCCTTAACCTCTATAGATGGACCAATGTTGTCGTGAAGTCCACGTAGATTTACACTCATTGAAATAAATGTATATCCCTAAACAACGATTGTATCGAGTTTTCCATTTGCTGGATTTGAGTCAAGCTTGGAACGTAATTCAACAAAAATGGTTTGAATTCGTCTCCAAAATCCACTTCCCTAACTTTGTTGTCCTTTCCAACGATGTATACAATACTTTGGCTTTTGTATCCATTATTTTGAGTATACACGAGGACTTTCTTCTCCTCATCGACCAAGAATTTTATGTCAAATTTGGGCTCAGGCGTCAAATCCACCGCTAAGACCTTGATCCACGACAACACTTTGGTCTCACCAATCTTATTTGTCACCCATATCTCTGTCTTCGACGTAAATGTACGTTGTAATAACACAGAAAGTTTCTCTTCTCTAACAACAGATAGAGACTCGTTTTGATAACCATGATATGGATGCGGATAAGGTAGACATAGACGTTCAAATCTTTCTGTTGTATAATCAAAACTGATTAAGAATAGGCCGAGTTGTTTCTCTTTTTCATTTGTAGCAAACCAGTAAGTCTTTCCTTTCAAAGACACGTTCCGAATGTACATATCGGTGCAGTCCACATTGACATCAAGGATCCTCCTCCATGAATTCGAGTTAATCTCATAAATTTCGAATTCTGGGTCTTGGTGACCATAAAACCTGCGGCTCAATATTTTGTAGCTCTTATTGCCAGATTTGTTGTCTTGGTAAGAACCAAGAGCATAGGTACAGATGTAGCAAAGCTTTCTGTGTTGGATCCACTTGGTTAGACCGGTACACGGGTTCCATACCACGAGCCTAGTACCTTCCACTTCGTTGTTGTCACAGACGCATAACAATAACAATAAGCCAGAAGTGTGGCAGAGTAGAGAGTTCCTGAACTGATCTAAACTATAATGAGGGTCGATTAGGTTAAGTTCACCAGTGACCTCTATAGGTGAAACTCTGTGTAGATTGATGTTCATCGAAGAAAACCCAAACTCATTCCACATGAGAATCAGAGATTGTCTTGGGGCTTTGTGGAAGTGTTTTCTTGTGAATCTCTTATCGTTTTTTAAAAGGTTCCATCGTTTGCAAGTAGATCGTAATCGTTTCAAAGATGTAGCCGGAACGCGGCAGAGTATCTCCTCTAACAAATCCTTTGGAAGTTCTGGCATCATCATTGTTATCTCCGAAGGAAGAAACTGCCGGTGGTGGCTTTGATGTTGTTTAGGGTTTTATGTTTGCTTTATTGTTGTTTAGAGTTTTTTTTGTTTTCGTTATGCGCACTCTTAATATATAGAGACGAATAAATAAAGTTTAGAGAAACTGACTAAAATACCTTAATTTATAATATTGTTCAAATGTAATACCCAAATTTTTTTGTAAAATTGTTTTATTTCTCGGGAAATTTAAATTTATAAAGATAACGCCGATGAACCGTTTTACACTTCAAAACATTTGTGATTCCGCTATTTTATATCATTCAAAATATTCATAAGTTTTCACGTTTTTGAGTTTATGAAAAATGACTCTACTTTATAATACAAACTTGTTTAAAAATAAATAGAAAAATAAAACGTCATTAATCTATTGACGGATTCAGATCTTTCGGATATTTTTGAGACTGGTTTGGAATCAAAATATGAGAAGGCAGAGCGGATTTTTTCTGGCGGGAAAACGTGAAATTATGTTTTTGGCGGGAAAACCGGAAATCATGTTTTTGGCGGGAGAACCGAAAATCACGTTTTTGACGGGAAAACGTGAAATTACGGTTTTGGCGGGAAAACATGAAATTACGTTTTTGGCGGGAAAACCAGAAACCATATTTTTGGCGGGAAAACCGGAAATTACGTTTTTTGCGGGAAAACGTGAAATTACGTTTTTGGCGGGAAAACGTGAAATTACGTTTTGGCGGGAAAACATGAAATTATGTTTTTGGTGGGAAAACGTGAAATTACGTTTTTGGCGGGAAAACCGGAAACCATATTTTTGGCGGGAAAACCGGAAATCACGTTTTTGGCGGGAAAACGTGTAATTACGTTTTTGGCGGGAAAATCAGAAATCACGTTTTTGGCGGGAAAACATTAGATTACGTTTTTGGCGGGAAAACCGGAAATCATATTTTGGTGGAAAAACCGGAAATAATGTTTTTGGCGGAAAAACGTGATATTACGTTTTTGGAGGAAAAACGTGATATTACGTTTTTGGCGGGAAAATTTGAAATTACGTTTTTGGCGGAAAAACGTGAAATTGCGTTTTTAGCGGGGAAACTTGAAATCACGTTTTTGGCGAGAACCGAAAATCATATTTTGGCGGGAAGACATCAAATAAATAAGTAAAGCATTGATAACAATAATAATATAACATTTCCCTTTTAAGTAATTTTGCCATCTAATCGCACTATAATCGTTTTGTCATTCGAAAAAAATAGGATAACGGATCGTAGCCGAATTACATTACCATTCATAAATTTGATTAATCATACCGCACCCAAACTACATCGCTCCCTCCCTCAAATCGGAGTCATCACGCCTAAATCGGAGTGCCATTCGGACCCGATGACGCGTGTGTAGGTAAGAAATGGTGAGATGCCATGAGTGAAGAAAACAAGATGATTGAGAAAAACAGAACATGGTCTCTCGTGGAGAAACTGGAAAAGAAAAACATGATTAGCGTGAAGTGGATATATCGCATCAAAACTGATGCAAATGGAGTTCCATTCAAGTATAAAGCAAGGTTAGTCACAAGAGGGGTTTCTCAAGAATACGGTGTTCTAATCTTGAGACATTTGCACCCGTCTCAACACATGACACAGTTCGAGCCATTCTTGCTCTAGCGGCACAAATGAAGTGGAAGCTTTATCAAAATGAATGTAAAGTCGGTGTTTCTAAATGGAGAACTCGAAGAAGAGATTTACGTCATACAACCACATGGATTCATCGTAGAAGGTGAAGAAGAAAAAGTTCTAAGGCTACGAAAAGCCTCATATTGCTTAAAGCAAGCCCCTCGGACTTGGTATGGGTGTTTACATGCGTATTATGTTCTCTTATATTCATGTTTCTTCTATCTATTATTTACCGCATGCTAAAATAAATGAGTGTTTTTATCACAATTAAAAAATTGTATGACTCAACCAATTAAGCAATTTGAAAAAGATTGAACTAATAGCTTAATGAACCAAGTCGCCTTGGTCCAGTGGTAAAGGAAGGTAATTCCCGCCACTTGGGTTCGAGTAGCATTAGCCACCGGGGTTCGAGCAATTTAACATGGAATCCCGGGACCCAAAGATTAGTTTTTGGGCCTAAAAAGCCTTTAGGATCACCTGAATTATAAAAAAAAAATAAAAAAAATAACTAATAGCTTAATGGAGAAAACTTCAGAGGAAGTAAATCCTCCAAAAATAGGTGTATGCCGTTTGAAGTGGAGATCACACAGTATTCTTTAGTAAAAGGCTAAAGAATAGTACACTTTGTGCTCACCACACGGCTCCATGAATTTACAACTTAAGCTCTCTATACACACCATTGATCAGCCTCAATCCTTGAGGATTCGTCACCTTAGCTACACAACGGATAAAGCAACAAAGTGTTAAAGATTGAACTATGAGATTAATGGAGCAAACTTCAGAAGAAGTTACTCCTCCAAAAATAGGTGTATGCCGTTAAATGTGGAGAGCACACGGTATTCTTTAGTAAAAGGCGAAAGAATAGTTCGCTTTGCGCTCACCACACGGCTCCATGAAATAACAACAACTTAAGCATGAAATGTTTTTTATAAGTGAATCCTTGGATGTTTAGTTTTAGTTTTGTTCGATGTGGGACAAATTTAGTTAGCTTTAACTATGCCAAATTATCTTAAGTACTGGCCCGTTCAGGGGCGGAGGCACACTATTGGTAGTGGGGTCAGCTGACCCCAACTACTTTCTAAAATTCTATCATATGTCTTAACATTAGATCTAATGAACCCTATTAAAATTATCCCTTGACCCCATTGATCCAATCAAAAAACTAATTTACATACATGAAAACCCAATATTTTTTGACATTGAACTCACGTTCAAACGAAACCCAAAACAATAATACAACTTTTAATGATTTATATGAATTAATAGAGAAATAACAATAAAAAAAATTTGTTGTCTCTTCTTCTTCCTACTGCCTAAGGAAAAAAAACTCCAAATTATGGTCTCTCTAAATCAAAGTAATGCTTTCTTTGCTTTTTTTTTTTTATAAATTTTTTTATACTTTTGTGATATGATTCGTTTGTTTATAAAAGGTATGAATGAATGTAGAATGCAATTGTAGATTTTCTTTTTACAGTTTATAAACGATTTTTTTAATATTTATTTTGACCCCAGTTAAAAACAATCCTGGCTCCGCCACTGGGCCCGTTCCGTTCCCGTGCCTACCATGTTCGTATGTAATACATGAATTCCATGAATATTCATTTTCTGATTTTCTCTTTCTTTTTGGTTCATTTAAAGAAGGAAAATCAAGAACGTGGAGAAGGAAGTATGGTAGCTTTACCGATCGATTTCCCAAAGTTCTTGGGAGGAATGTGATCAGATTCTGATTTCACTACATGAATTAGTCATGTTATGAGATAGAGGCTTCATTCCACAAACCCTAGCAGAAATATTCAAACTTCTTGACTTTGTCACATGTCAACATAACTCCTTTTTATGTAAGGAAACATTGATCATAAAACTTAAACTGTGGTAATTACAAAGCAGGGAATACATGGCACTTTTTAGTGAAATATCTATTTATTAAGTATTCAAAGGACATGACTGAGATAACAGTGAAATAAACAAAAAAAGTTTTTCTTGTAGCTTAATCATCACCTTGCTGGATTTGAGTCAAACTTGGAACATAATTCAACAAAAATGGTTTGAATGCGTCTCCAAAAGCCACTTCCCTAACTTTGTTGTCCTCTCCAACGATGTATACCATAGTTTGGCTTTTGTATCCATTATTTTGAGTATACACGAGGACTTTCTTCTCCACATCGACCAACAATAACATGTCAAATTTGGGCTCAGGCGTCAAATCCACCGCTAAGACCTTGATCCACGACAACACTTTGGTCTCACCAATCTTATTTGTCACCCATATCTCTGTCTACGACGTAAATGTACGTTGTAATAACACGGAAAGTTTCTCTTCTCTAACAACAGATAGATACTCGTTTTGATAACCATGATATGGATGCGGATAAGGTAGACATAGACGTTCAAATCTTTCTGTTGTATGATCAAAACTGATTAAGAATAAGCCGAGTTGTTTCTCTTTTTCATCTGTAGCAAACCAGTAAGTCTTTCCTTTCAAAGACACGTTCCGAATGTACATATCGGTGCAGTCCACATTGACATCAAGGATCCTCCTCCATGAATTCGAGTTAATCTCATAAATTTCGAATTCTGGGTCTTGGTGACCATAAAACCTGCGGCTCAATATTTTGTAGCTCTTATTGCCAGATTTGTTGTCTTGGTAAGAACCAAGAGCATAGGTACAGATGTAGCAAAGCTTTCTGTGTTGGATCCACTTGGTTTGACCGGTACACGGGTTCCACACCACGAGGCTAGTACTTTCCACCTCGTTGTTGTCACAGACGCATAACAATAAGCCATAATAAGTGTGGCAGAAACCAACGTGGGTTGGGCTAGTGGTACTTGAGGGGGTAATCCCAATATGGTGCCCGCAGTTCGATTCCCGTTGGCCACCGAGGTTTTCACCGGGCCCCCTCGGGCCTCCAGGAAACACACTGAGCGTTGGGCTCGGACGGCCCGACAGGGAACCGGCCTCAAGCCTTGGTGCTAGTCGGGCTTCGGTCCGGATACCTGGATTATCAAAAAAAAAAAAATAAGTGTGGCAGAGTAGAGAGGTCCCGAACTGATCTAAACTAGAATGAGGGTCGATTAGGTTAAGTTCACCAGTGACCTCTATAGGTGAAACTCTATGTAGATTGATGCTCATCGAAGAAAACCCAAACTCATTCCACATGAGAATCAGAGATTGTCTTGGGGCTTTATGGAAGTGTTTTTCTTGTGAATCTCTTATCGTTGTATAAAAGGTTCCATCGTTTGCAAGTAGATCGTAATCGTTTCAAAGATGTTCCGGAACGCGGCAGAGTATCTCCTCTAACAAATCCTCTGGAAGTTCTGGCATCATCATTGTTATCTCCGAAGGAAGAAACTGCCGGTGGTGGCTTTGATGTTGTTTAGGGTTTTATGTTTGCTTTATTGTTGTTTAGAGTTTTTTTGTTTTCGTTATGCGCACTCTTAATATATAGAGACGAATAAATAAAGTTTAGAGAAACTGACTAAAATACCTTAATTTATAATATTGTTCAAATGTAATACCCAAATTTTTTGTAAAATTGTTTTATTTCTCGGGAAATTTAAATTTATAAAGATAACGCCGATGAACCGTTTTACACTTCAAAACATTTGTGATTCCGCTATTTTATATCATTCAAAATATTCATAAGTTTTCACGTTTTTGAGTTTATGAAAAATGACTCTACTTTATAATACAAACTTGTTTAAAAATAAATAGAAAAATAAAACGTCATTAATCTATTGACGGATTCAAATCTTTCGGATATTTTTGAGACTGGTTTGGAATCAAAATATGAGAAGGCAGAGCGGATTTTTTTGAAGAGTTGAGAAATTTCATAAAAGACATCATAATAGACGAAGACTTTGGGGATCCCCTCGGACTTGGTATGGGTGTTTACTGTTCTATTATATTCATGTTTCTTCTATCTGTTATTTTTTTTTATATATCCGATCGGCTGATCCGGTCAGCCCTAGGGGAACGCACTGAAGTGCTACCATGTAGACTCGTCGCCAATACCTAGGTGTTGGACTACCACACTGCCTAACCCCAAGTTTGGAATGCTTTCCGACTAATGCCCGGGGGTATCCAGTTAGCCTGATCCCGGGTACCATGTGAATTGCTTGGGCCAAGGCCCAAGTCCAGACTTCCCACACAAATGTGATTTTTGTTTCCAGGATGGATCGAACTTGGGTTAGTTCCTTCCAACCTTTCCCCAATTCTCCCTTACCACTAGAGCACAACCGTGTGGGCAAGATATTATCCCCGGACCTAAAGATTAGTCTTTGAGATTAAAAAACCTTTAGGATCACCTGAATTATAAAATAAAAAATAAAAAAAATAACTAATAGCTTAATGGAGAAAACTTCAGAGGAAGTAAATCCTCCAAAAATAGGTGTATGCCGTTTGAAGTGGAGAGCACACAGTATTCTTTAGTAAAAGGCTAAAGAATAGTTCACTTTGTGCTCACCACACGGCTCCATGAATTTACAACTTAAGCTCAATCCTTGAGGATTCGTCACCTTAGCTACACAACCGATTGAACTATGAGATTAATGGAGCAAACTTCAGAAGAAGTTACTCCTCCAAAAATAGGAGTACGTATGCCGTTAAATGTGGAGAGCACACGGTATTCTTTAGTAAAAGGCGAAAGAATAGTTTGCTTTATGCTCACCACATGGCTCCATGAAATTACAACTTAAGCACGAAATGTTTCTTATAAGTGAAGAATAGTTTGCTTTGTCCTCACCACATGGCTCCATGAAATTACAACTTAAGCACGAAATGTTTTTTATAAGTGAATCCTTGGCCGTTTAGTTTTAGTTTAGTTTTCAGATTCTGGTTTCACTACATGAATTAGTCATGTCGTGAGATAGAGGCTTCATTCCACAACCCTAGCAGAAATATTCAAACTTCTTGACTTTGTCACATGTAAACATAACTCTTTTTGATGTAAGGAAACATTGATCATAAAACCTAAAACTGAGGTAATTACAAAGCAATGAATACATGGCAAATAGTATTTTTTTTAGTGAATATCTGTTTATTAAGTATTCAAAGGACATGACTGAGATAAAAGTGAAATAAACAAGTTAAGAAAAAACAAAAACCAAAAAAGGTTTTCTTGTAGCTTAATCATCACCTTGCTGGATTTGAGTCAAACTTGGAACATAATTCAACCAAAATGGTTTGAATTCGTCTCCAAAAGCCACTTCCCTAACTTTGTTGTCCTCTCCAACGATGTATACCATAGTTTGCCTTTTATATCCATTATTTTGAGTACACACGAGGACTTTCTTCTCCTCATCGACCAAGAATTTTATGCCATCTCTAAGCTCAGGCTTCAAATCCACCGTTAAGCCCTTGATCCAAGACAACACTTTGGTCTCACCAATCTTATTTGTCACCCATATTTCTGTCTTCGGTGTAAGGTTGCGTTGTAATAACACGGAAAGTTTCTCGTCTCTAACAACAGAAAAATCAATGTTTCGAAAATCAGGATACTTATACGGAAGATGTAGACGTTCAAATCTTTCTGTTGTATAATCAAAACTGATCATTAAGATTAAGCCAAGCTGTTTCTCTTTTTCATCTCTAGCAAACCAGTAAGTCTTTCCCTTCAAAGACACGTTTTGAAGGTACATAAAGGTGCAGTCCACAGTGACATCAAGATGCCTCCATGAATTTGAGTTAATCTCATAAATTTCGAATTCTGGGTAACCATTAATCCTACGGCTCAATATTTTGTAGCTATTATTTCCGGATTTGTTGTCTTGGTAGGATCCAAGAGAATAGGTGCAGAAGTAGCCTATCTTTCTGTGTTGGATCCACTTGGTTTGACCAGTACACGGGTTCCATACCACGAGCCTAGTACTTCCCTCCATGTTGTTGACGCATAACAATAAACCGTCTGAACTGTGATAGCTTTGATAGATCTTGAATAGATATGAACTAGAATGAGGGTCGATTAGGTTAAGTTCACCAATGATCTCTATTGGTGAAACTCGGTGGAGATTGAAGCTCATCGAAGAAAACCCTAAATTCTTCAACATGAGAATCAGAGATTGCCTTGGGGCTTTACGGAAGTGTTTTCTTGCGAATCTCTTATCGTTGAATAAACGGTTCCATAGTTTGCAAGTACATCGTAACTGTTTCAAAGATGTAGCCGGAACGCGGCAGAGTATCTCCTCTAACAAATCTTCTGGAAGTTCCGGCATCATCATTGCGATCTCCGAATGAAGGAAGTGCCGGTGGCTTTGATTGTTGTTTAGGGTTTAGTGTTTGCTTCTGTTTCTTAGGGTTTTATAGTTTCTTTATGCTCTTAACTCTTAAGGCGGGTTTAGAAAAAATGACTAAAAAACCCTAAATTTTATAAAATTGTTCAAATAATACCCCATAGTTTTTGTGAAACTGTTTTATTCCTCAGGAAATTTAAAATTATAAAGACAACACCAATGAATGGATTAACACTTTTTCAAGTTTTCACAAAGTGATTCAGCTACTTTTTTACCATTAAAATCCATCAACTTTTCACGTTACGTTTTTTAAAAGTGATTACTTATATACTACGTTAGAAAATATAAATTAGATACAACAAAAAGGTTTATTTTTAGGTATGACAAAACAAAACGTTACTAATTCATATATCAATGTATTCATATCTTTAGGATATTTTTGATTAAGAAGAAGACGCAAAATCATATCTTATATACTACAGATTCAGGTATTTTTGACTTTTGAGACTCATTTGTAATCAGAAGATTAGAAGGCAGAGCGATAAATCAGAAGTGTGGAGAATGATAAGTCCCCAGACTTTGATGAAGTAGATAAGATGTTTCTTCGGGCTGCTTTGGTTTTAAAGAAAAAAAGACGATCAAGATTCAGTAGCGATTCTAGTTTTTATCATCTTTGTTCATCTCACAGTTCAAGTAATCAAATAATCAAAACTGTTTCGAGTAAATTCTAAAATCACATGGTAGCAAAATTAAGAAAAAAAAATCAACTATGAGAGAATTTAGAACGTTTTGCTAACATGTGATTTTAGTAGTGAAATTTGAACCAAATAAATATTACTGTTTCTTTGGTTCATGATCAGATTCATTTGAAGTAGTATTAAGGAAGATCAAGATAGTAGAGACGGATGTAGGGCCAAAGAGATTAAACGACAAACCTTAATGATAACTTTCTTGAGTGTAATACTGACATGAGAAAAGAAAAGGGAGGATAATTTTGCAAGTCTTTCTTAGATTGACATGAGAGTCTCTATGTGATTGGATTAAGTACAGATTTGATATGGAGAGGTTTGTCTCCAAATCCATTTTGGCACCTATATGGTCATCCACAAACCCATCAACCACGACTCTTCTGAAGCTGTTTCCATTTGGATCAAAATAAATAATATGAAACCTAAAGTTGTTGGATGTTGGTACATAAATAAACTCACCGGCATCATTAACAAAATTTGGTGAAAACCGGGTTTGGGAAATTGGATCATTGTAAGGAAAAGGTAAACCAAGATGTTTATACGACCACTCCTGATTCTCTATATCCTCCAGACTCCACATAGTAATATTACCTCTTGAAATTACAGAAATTAACTTTCCCTCCAAATGTATCAGTGATGGTGTCATGTGTTTAACAAAGTCGCAAGTATATCTCCAAGAGTCGGAAAGTTCTTGCTGGTTTTTTTGGTAGTGAAAGAGGGTTGAGGCAGGATTGTTTTCTATCCCCTTACTTAATTTTTATATGTGTGAATGGTCCTCTCTGTGAAGTTAGATGAAGTTACGACTAGATGAGAATTTGGCTACCACCCGGGCTGCATAAATTCAAAGGCAACCCGGGTGATGGGAGATCAAATAAGGATATTGTCAATGTGTTTGATCAGTTTGCTATGGGATCTAGTTTATAAATTGGCTTGGTAAAAAAAACGATGTTCATCACATGAATCTCCCATGCTACTAGAACAACGATTGTATCGAGTTTTCCATTTGAGGTGAGGGCTTGCCCTATACGATATATGGAGACCTCTGATGACTAAGAGAATTTCAAGAGGTGACTGTTAGTTATAATTAGTGATGTTAAAATGGGTTTCATAGCTCATTTAGTTAAATGGGTATGTTGTTAAAAAAATAGCCTATTTAAACCCATTTATAGAAAAGTGTTTTAAAAGGTTAAATGGGTTAGCCCGATTAAGCCCATTTATTAAATGGGTTTTCTCTCAAATAAATGGGTAGCCCATTTTTTTCTAACCTAATCTTCAAAACTCTTCTTTTCTCTGAGACAAAACACTCTCAGTTAAATGGGGTGGGTTTAAATGGGGTGAGTTTAAATGGGGTGGGTAAACCCATAATAACATCACTAGTTATAAGAAAAGATTAGGAAATGCATCAGTTCCTGGAAAAATCGTTTCTTATCTTTTGCTAATATCAAAAACTTACCAACGTTGTGTTGGCCCAGTGGTAAATCTCCTAGGTGGATGTACAGGGTTCGACGCCAGTTGGGAGGGATCACTTTTCCAAAAGAGATGAATTTAACCTGGTGTGGGTCCCGCTTCTAGGAGATGTAGGGCCTTCGGGTTTGAACTTCCAGATATTCAAAAAAAAAAAAAAACAACTTCTAGATTTCGGCATTCCGACTCTCAAGGTCATGTGTGAAGGAGATAGAGAGAATAAGCTCTGCTTTACTTTTGGTCCGGTCCAGAACTAAATCCGTGGAAAGTTAAGATGTCATGGAAAGAGATATGTAAACCTAAAGAGGATGAGGGGTTTAGGTCTAAGGTCAATCAAAGATGCAAATAAAGTGTGTTGTTGAAGTTGATTTGGCTATTGGTAACAGCAAAACACTCTTTGTGGGTTTACTGGATACAACAACAACTGATCCGTATTGGCTCTTTTGGTCGGTAAACGAAAAAACAAGTATGGGATCATGGATATGGAAGAAGCTACTCAAATATCGATCATGGATATGGACGTATGGGATCATGGATCATGGATATGGAAGTAGCTACCCAAGCCTGTGTGGTCTAGTGGCAGACGAAGCTTTGGTGAAAGGTGAAACTCCCAGATCCGAGTTCGATTCTCCCTGGAAACAAAAACACATTTGTTTGGGAAGTCTATCAGTTGGGTTTTGGCCCAATTGGTTTACCTGGTAGTCAGAAATGCAGATGGCCTGACTACCCCCTGGCATTAGTCGGAAGGTATTCCAAACTCAGATCAGGCAGTGTGGTGGCTCAATTCTACCTGGATCAGGAGAAGCCCACTCTGTAGCACCTCGGTGCGTTCCTACCGAGGCCAACCGGATCAGCCGATAGGGTTTATCAAAAAAAAAAAAAATCGATCAATAGCAAAGGGTATTCATAAGGTAGAGGTGAGCAATGGGGAACATACCTCCTTCTGGTTTGATTCTTGGTGTTCTCTGGGTAGGCTATATAACGTGTTGGTTGCTAGAGGATATATTGATTTGGGGATCAGTTCTACAGCTTCTTTAGCGGAAGTGTTCCAGTCTCCTCTGAGACATAGAACAACTTTCCTAATACAGATTGAAGAGGAGATTCTAAAGCTTAAGGTCCAAAAATTTACAGATTCTGATATAGCTTCATGCAGAAGCAAAGCTGATAAAGTTTATAAAAGAAATTCTCATCCAAGCGACACCTAAGTGCTCTTTCATAGTTTGGCTTGCCACACATAACTGTTTGTCAACCGATAGTATGTCTTCTTGGAATGGGGTAGGGAACATTGGTTGTGTGTTCTGTGACCATGATTGAGTCGCGTGATCACCGCTTTTTCACTTGTAGCTTCATATTGCCGATTTGGTTTAAGCTCGGCCACAATATCAGTTAACATCCTTAAGCAGCACACATTAATTCCTCTTAAGGAATAGAAGATGTCATGGAGAACAACCACTCTTCGTGGCTTCTCTTCTAAAAAGCATAGACTGCAATGTCCAGAACTGTTGCTCGACGGTGAAGACAGAGAACAACGGAAAACTAGAGGAAGGGCTGCAACAAAGGACCCCTAAATCAGACTACAGAATTTTTGGTTTACTTCCATTTGTTTATTCTGAATTTTTAAATTAAAACTCAGCAGATTAGGATGAATGATGCATATAATGTAACCATGGTTTTTGTTTGAATAAATTTAACATTCATAAAATGAAAAAGAAAAATGTGACCAGATCCTGTTTCGAGTTTTACCGCCAAGGTTTGATCCTTAATCCAAAAATAAACTATCGGCCTTCAGCCTTCTAACTCGTCGGTAACAAAAGTTTACACAAATTTTCAAGTAAGAATCAAGAAAAACAAAAACCATGATTGTGAAACTGAAACCAAAGTTCTTGACTTTGTCAAATGTCAGAAGCTAGAACCTTAAAACTGATACTGGAACATAACTCTTCTTTTATGCAAGGAAATATAATTTGATCATAAAACTTACAAACTGTGTTAGTTACAAAGTAAAGAATACAATGGAAATTGAATACTACTTTTTAGTGAAGTATAATTTTATTGAGTATTCAAAGGACATGACCAAGATAACAGTGAAATAAACCAACTAAAAAAAAACAATGTTTGCTTATAGCTTAATCATAACCTTGATGGATTTGAGTCAAAGTTGGAACATAATAAAACAAGAATGGTTTGAATTCGTCTTCAAAAGCCACTTCCCTAACTTTGTTGTCCTCTCCAACAATGTATACCATGTTTTTGCCGTTTAATACAATATTTTGAGTACACACGAGGACTTTCTTCTCCTCATCGACCAAGAAGTTTATGCCAAATCTAAACTCAGGCGTCAAATCCACCGCTACGAACTTGATCCACGACAACACTTTGGTCTCACCAATCTTATTTGTCACCCATATCTCTATCTTTGATGTAAGTTCACGTTGTAGTAACACAGAAAGTTTCTCTTCTCTGACAACTGATAGATACTCGTTTTGATAACCATGATATGGATGCGGATAAGGTAGACATAGACGTTCAAATCTTTCTGTTGTATAATCAAAACAGATCAAGAATAGGAGCAGTTTCTCTTTTTCATCTCTAGCAAACCAGTAAGTCTTTCCCTTCAAAGACACGTTCTGAATGGACATGTAGGAATCCACAGTTACATCAAGAATCCTCCATGAATTTGAGTTAATCTCATAAATTTCGAATTCTTGGTCATCATATATCCTGCTCAATATTTTGTAGCTCTTATTTCCGGATTTGTTGTCTTGGTAGGATCCAAGAGCATAGGTGCAGATGTAGCCCATCGTTCTGTGTTGGATCCACTTGGTTTGGCCAGTACACGGGTTCCATACCACGAGCCTAGTATTATCCTCCATGGAGGATTCCATACCATTGTTGACACATAACAATAAGCCGTCTGAACTGTGACAGTTTTGATAGTTCCTGTAGTGATCTAAAGATTCTAAACTAGAATGAGAGTCGATTAGGTTAAGTTCACCAGTGACCTCTATAGGTGAAACTCTGTGTAGATTGATGCTCATCGAAGATAACCCAAAATTCTTCAACATGAGAATCAGAGATTGCCTTGAGGCTTTACGGGAGTGTTTTCTTGCGAATCTCTTATCCTTGAATAAATTGTGCCATAGTTTGCAAGTACATCGTAACCGTTTCAAATAAATCATCATATCATCTACATAATAAAAAAAAAAAGTAAATTTTTTTCTGCATAATAAAAAAAAAGTAAATTTTTTTCTGCATATGCCAATATTTGAATTTTTAAAAACGCATATAAATTGTTCAATCTATAAAAGAAACAATTAAACGGGTCAAAAATTCAGACTTGAGTAATATATTTTTTTTACACAAAAATAAAGTCAACAAAAATTCCGACTGAGCAACGGGTCAGAATTTGAATATTTATATTCGATTTCATACATTAATTTTTTTGAAATGTATAATTTTATATACTAAAATAAAAATTTAAATATTTTAATTAGCAACATTTAAAATAAGTTTTACTTGATATTTTTAGAGAATATCATCAATACTTAATAGTTCAAAAAGTTAAAAATTATAAATACTCTAATTTGATTATTTTTAAAAATATTTATAATAGGTAGCGGGTTAAATATAATATATTATATGATGAAATGAGTTTTGATCCTTATAACTATTTGAATAGTTATATTTAATTTCATATAATTTATTTTTTGAAATTCATAATTTTATAAACTACAAAATTTTTATAAAGATTTTAATTTGGAATATTTAAAAATAGTGTAGAACATTTAAATATGGTTTGACACCTCTAAATATTTGAAAATTTGATTCCGCAAGCAATTTTAGAATTAACGAATAATAGATGAGAAATTGTTAAGAATGCCATCTTTTTTATACCCTTTTTTAAAACTGCCCTTTTTTGCTTACCATTTTTAAAAATGCCCCTTAATTATTTCTAATATGACTAAATTACCATTCCTTTCATAACCTAAGAACTATCGGTTCCCTCATCTCTTCTCTCTCTCTCGCTCTCTCACGTTGATCGGCGAGTATTCCGATTTCAAATCTCGATTCCGATTTCAAATCTCGATTCCGATTACAGATCTCGATCTCGCTCTCATTTCAGATCTCTTCTCTCTGTTCCGATTTTGCTTTTCCTTCTGTTTTCGAGTCCCACATCGATTCCAGGTTAGATTCCTCTTATGTCCCCTTTTCGTTCAGTTTTCGAGTCCCACATCGATTCCATGTTAGATTCTTTGTAAGGTTTGTCTTTAGAGGTTAGATTATGTGGTTATGTGGTTCTGTTTTGAAAGGTTTGTCTTTTACAGGTTAGATTCTGTGATTCTGTGAAAGGTTTTTCTTTTAGAAGCTTTTTTGATTTTAAAGGTCTTATATGGTCTTTAAAGGTTTGTTTCTCTTAAAAAATTTTGCTTTTGTTTTTACTGGATATGGTTTTATACTTTTAATGCTTGGTTTTTACGCAGATGTCTAACAATGACTCATTGGATTTTACAACGTATTTTAAAGGTTTTATTACATGCTTTTTAAAGGTTTGTTTTTGACTGTTAATGATTTTAGTGCTTCAACTTTGTGTATATCATCTCTGATTTATTCAACTTCTGGATTTTATAATGTGTTTTAAAGGTTTACATGTTTTTTTAAAGGTTTGTTTTTACTGTTAATGATTTTAGTGCTTCAACTTTGTGTATATCATCTCTGATTTATTCCACTTCAAACGTTTGGTTCCATGACAAATGGCACAGACTCTCAGCTAGCATAGGTCCTTGCAGGTTGAAGCAAAACACCTCAAGACCAGCATCCTCGATGTAGTCAATCACGTAAAGTCGCTGCAGTTTTGGGCATTGCTAAGAAGCTTGACAAGATGAATCAAACATGTCCAAACTCTCCTAACTCGTCTTCTGATACGATTCCATTAGTTGGAAAAGAAGAAAATTTGATGATGATTTCGTTACATGTTGTTATGTACCAAAAAGTTTTTACTCAACTTTTATGTGTCTTTTGTAAGTTTGTAACTTAAGAAAATTCCATGTAACACTATTGATTGTTATATTTAGTGCTTTAATTGTTAAAGTGATTGCTATTATTATACAAGTGACTCAATGTGGCTCAATACATGTGATTTGATGAAATAGTGAAGTTAATTTTACAATGTATTTTAAAGGTTTTACGATGTATTTTAAAGGTTTTACAATGTATTTTAAAGGTTTTACAATGTGTTTTAAAGGTTTTACAATGTATTTTAAAGGTTTTACAATGTATTTTAAAGGTTTTACAATGTGTTTTAAAAGGTTTTACAATGTATTTTAAAGGTTTTACAATGTGTTTTAAAAGGTTTTACTAGATATTTTAAAGATTTTACAAGGTGTTTTAATGATTTTACAAAGTATTTATACGGTATAAGATGAGTTATAAAACTTTGAAAATATTTTATAAAGGTTTTATAAGGGTTTTAAAATTTAAAGATTTTACAAGATATTTTAAAGGTATTTGAAAGGTTTACAAGGTATTTTAAAATGGTTTACAACATGTATTTTAAAGGTTCGACAACATATATTTTAAAGGTTTTACAAGGTATTTTAAAGGTTTTAAAAGGTTTTACAAAGTATTTTAAAGGTTACGTGAATTTTAAAGGTTTTACAAGGTATTTTAAAGGTTTAACAACATGTATTTTAAATACTTTACAAAGTATTTTAAAGGTTATACAACGTGGATTTAAAAGAGTTTACAATATATTTTAGATCACATCCACAACACAAATCACAATCGTTATTCTAAAGTTCTTAAGAACACAAATCAGAAACACCAAAACCACATAAAACTCAAACTAATCAATATAACATCAAGTCTTAAGATCTTCTCCAGTCTTAAAATTTTACACAGGTACCCATTAGGCCATTATGCAAGAAGCCTTTCTTCTCCGGGAAACAAAAAATGTAATCCACTGCACATAAACAATAATCTAATCCCATGATTCATCACTCTGCAGCAAAAACAACAATCGATTTTGAAATCACAACTGACAAAACTGAAACTGTGAAATAAAACTTAAACCGAAGAAGAAGAGATTAAAGAGGATTTTTGTGTGATTACAGAAAGTTGAGAAACCAGATCGAGGAGATTACACAGTTAGACCAATTCTTAATCCTATTCTCCACCAAATCGAGAAAATAGATAAACACATAAGCGAATCTCTTAAAAATCAATTGATGGACTAACTCAATTCGGATATGTGAAAGAGGTAATGACAGATTGAGGCAGACTCGGATCTTGGACTGCGGACACAAATCGATGACCAAATCGACTACGACGACGACGATAGATGAAGGATATCCTCGCCGATTTAACTCCCGGCGAAGCTCTGGTCGGCAAAGATGAAGATTCTCGTCAAATTGAAGATGAGGTTTTGGTCTCGTCGGTGGTGTGGTGATAGGAGACGGCGTGAATATCAAGCACATGGCATCGTCCGACGACGGTGAAGATGACAGGAGATTGACCTTTTGTTCATCGGCGGTGAAGGTGATGAGAGCCGTCGAGATTTTTGGTTCGTGCTTGTCTGGGGAACAATTTTGTCTTTTAGGTCAAAGCCTCATTAAGGGTAAAATAGTCAATTTCAGAGAAGCTATTAGGGAGGGGGCATTTTTGAAAAAGGGTATTGAAAAAGGGGCATTTTTGTGAGTCTCCCATAATAGATTGTGCACAGAATATTTTAAAATGAAATATTGAGATTCTAAAATAAAAATATAGACTCCACGCACATGTTGATTTTGGTATTATTATATACTAAATATATGTTTATAACATATTCGATTATGCGAATAATTGGTAAATTCCGTAATTATAAATCTCAAACAAATTCTGTAATTAGATTAGCTCAAACAAATCTCTATTTCAACAACCAAAGAATTATGAATTGAAAAAGAATTTTCTAAATTAATTCAAAATAATACCTAATTTTCTTAATTAATTCAAAATAATCTATGTTTTATATGCGATTTATTTATGATATTTTAATTTTTGATCTAACTGAAATATATGCAATCCTATTTTGTGGTTGTTAACATAAATTAACTCATTGTTCAAAAATATTACTTTTTAAAAAATAAAATTATTTTCCGTTTTCATATCTTAAAAAAAAAATTATCCATAATTGAGTATTATAGAAAAAATTCTATATTTATTCTAATATTGTATATAGGGACTGACAAAAAAATTAATATTTTTTCACTTACTATTATAATATATTAAAACTTAGTTCTAATATATATATTATATAAATTTTGTAATAAATAAAATTCAACCCGTACTTTAGTACGAGTGATGATCTAGTTTATACTATTAATTGGGAATCACTGAAAATTAAATAACCTTATAAAAGGTAAAATATTACTACATATGATGCCATTAGGATTTTTAAATGGGCAATTTACACAAATGGCTCCAAAAAAGTTTTTTTTTCAAAAATAGCCCCATCTTTCATAATTTCCAGAAATAGCACCCAATACTTTTTAATTAACCATTAATTGAAAAATAGAAAATACAGAAAACCTAATCTCGAGCTACTGCCTCCACGATTCTCGTTTGCCTCCGATTCTCTATAGTTGCCTCCGATCGTCGGAAAATTCGATCTCCTGCGGTATAACGAACCACTGCCTCCACGATTCCTCGGCTCAACCCAGTCGACCTAATTTGAGAAAGAGACCTCTCTCCGTCGCACCCAACGATCTCTAGCCTTCCTGATCTCTGGCCTTCCCGATCTCTGGGCCATCACTGCTGCAGGAACTGGTTCGTTCTCTAACTTGTCTTTTTATATTTCTGGAAAATGAGTTAGCTCTGTGAAATCATGATTGGAATCTACCATAGAGAATCTCATGTGTGCTGCTCGTTAAGTGAACAATTGTTGAGTAGAGGAAGATGAGTAGAGGAAGATTAAAGAGATTGTTGAGTAGAGGAAGATGAGGAAAATATTTGTTAAGAGTAAGATAAGTTCGTCGTCGTCATAGATTTCGATTGTCGGCTCCTTCGGCTTGTAGTTTGCAGGTTTTCCACAGGTAGAGTCTGCAGCTAATGCTTCGTCAAGAGTTTGCTACAATTTTTCATCGACACGCAAATTACAAATCCAAAGTTGGCTACTTAGATGTTGGTTTCAGAAATTTAGGTAGACCTTCCTAAACTTTAGGGACGTCTTCCTAAACATTATGAAATCCTTCCTAAATTTTTAAAATGTGTTTTTGAATCTCTTTATTTATGTTTTGTAATGTATCAAAGATTACTCCATCAGTGAAGCGTAATGTACATACAAATTACAAATCCAAAGTTGGCCACATAGAGGTTGTTTTCAGAAATTTAGGTAGACCTTCATAAACTTCAATGACGGCTTCCTAAACATTATGAAATCCTTCCTAAATTTTTAAAAATGTATTTTTGAATCTCTTTATTTATGTTTTGTCAAATGTATCACATATTACTCCATTAGTGAGGGGTAATGTATCACAAACTCATCTATGTCCCAACTTTAGGAAGGCAAGCTACTACGAAGTTATAAAATCTCTTTTTATGTCATGATGTGTTTCATGTTTCATAGAAATATATACGTTCGTTTGTACAAGATCGTATAATTAGAAGCTTGGCTCACTAGTTACATGTTCTATTACAAAAACAATAGGTCCCGGTTTCGAATCCTGGTAGAAGTAACTATTACAGTTTTTTTTTTTAGGGAAGGCCTTCCTGAATATGTATATATCCTTCCTGAATTTTTGGGAACCCTTCCTGAATTTCAAAAATTGTTTACTTTCGCATAGTTTGCCTCATATTAATCACAAATTACACATTTTTTTAGGGTCAATGATCTATAAAATCTCTTTTTAAGTCATGATGTGTTTCGTGTTTCATAAATATATATACGTTCGTTTGTACAAGATCTTACAATTAGACGTTTGGCTCACTGGTTACATGTTCTATTACAAAAACAATAGGTCCCGGTTTTGAATCCTGGTGGAAATAACTATTACTGTTTTTTTTTTTAGGAAGGCCTTCCTGAATTTGTATATATACTTCCTGAATATTTGGAAACCCTTCCTAAATTTCAAAAAATTGTTTACTTTTGCATAGTTTGCCTCAAATCTTTCACAAATTGCACACTTAAGATGCAAAGGATATGCTGAGAGCATACAACTGAGTGGATAAGCTATAGGAAACATATAGTATCTAACAAAACCATACATTGAATATCTCAAAAAAATATAAATAGAAACAGATGATACTTTTATAGTTCAGAACTATCATAGAAGTACCAAAACAGTCTAAAACGGTTTCACAAGCATCATACATCCAATAAAGAAACATAGTCCTAAGAAATCTTAACACACTCATTGAAGATATCCACAGCCAACTTGTTTCTGATGTCTTCTGAATCTATATCACGCAGCTTGGAGAAATCTTCAATTCTCTGATTCTCTGAAACTCTGTAGCAGAGAGGATGCGTTGTACTTTATCGATATACTCATATCTTGCACATTGATTTATCCTAACATCTGAATTTGGCTCTTGTCCTAGGTACTTTCGCGAGAAGCTTCTTTTGGAATTTGAAGTTAGGAGCTTTAATGAAATCACTTGCATTGTTTTCACAAACTTTTTGTATTGGAAATATAATGGAGGCATTGTCAAAAGCTAAAATCCGTTGCTTCATCTACAAGAGAAAACAACGTCCAAGGAGTATCGTCTAACATTTGTTGTATGTTTAAGGTTTGAACAGTGAAATATAGTTGCCCACTTGCCACATAATTACATTCATCTTTGAATAATTATTATATTAGTTATATCACTTTTAAATATACAAATATTTCAATGTTAAATAGTGATTTTTACATTCAAAAAAAATAAAATAAAAAAAATAGTGATTTTAACAATTGTCATAGTGGTATAACAGTCATTCGTCAAAGTTTTTCGTTCAAATCTTGTTTTCTTCCCCAAATAGATTATCTTCCGTTGAGTTTCTTATAACTAATTCATGAAAGTCTAATCTTTAATTAACACATATAACAAATTTTGAAAAACGGATTTGAAAACGCATATAACAAATTTAACCCTAATAATAGTGGGCCAAGATTTTGGTTGTATTGGGAAGAATCTGGGCGGTTGATAGGATAAGAGGACACGTGGAGGATGAAGAAACGTAAGAGTTTGATGTCCGATACAGGAGATCCGATAACCTTGAGGTTATTGGATATTCAGATTCAGACTATGCTGGAGATCCGATAACCTTGAGGTTATTGGATATTCAGATTCAGACTATGCTGGATGCGTCGATAGCAGAAAATCGACGTTTGGCTACTTGTTCCTATTAGCTGGGGGAGCAATATCATGGAAAAGTGGAAAGCAGTCTGTCATTGCTACTTCCACTATGGAGGCCGAATTTGTGGCATGCTTTGAGGCCACAATTCATGCATTGTGGTTGCAGAACTTTATCTCAGGGCTTCGGATTGTCGACTCCATAGAGAAGCCGCTGAGAATTTATTGTGATAATTCTGCAGCTGTATTCTTCTCTAAGAATGATAAGTACTCGAAGGGTGCTAAACACATGGAGTTAAAGTACTTGTCCGTGAAAGAAGAAGTGCAGAAACGTAGAGTTTCATTTGAGCATATTAGGACGGACATGATGGTTGCGGATCCGTTAACTAAAGGTCTACCACCCAAGGCGTTCATTGGCCATGTAGAGCGTATGGGGATTATAGACAAAGCCTTGCTATTTTGATTATAGTATGCTCGTTTTATGTATGATACTATGAATTCACTTAAAGTAACGTTTCTGGATTTATTATGTTATCATTAAAGTATATGTATACACTTAGGGTTTATGGATAACATATAGTTATTTTGAGAATTAAGGTTTCTCTCATTGAAAGGAAATTATAAAGCTAGAATTGGTTTGTGATACATGGAAGGGAGCATGTCGTTCAATGATGTGTAACCGCCATGATTCAATCAATTTTAATTTTTTATTTAAGTAATTAAAGGTCTAATGAACTTGATGTTAAAGCGCGCATTAAAGTTATTAAACCATTAATTTGACACAAAGGCCAAGTGGGAGAATGTAAGAATATTTTATTCTATGTGGCCTATGTGTCTTTCGGTTTAATTATAAAGTTCAAGTTTATATTAAAGTTAAGAATTCTAATATTAAAGACGACACCGTGATGGATCGGTTTCGATTAAAGAATTAGAATTTGGGTGTATTGATAACCCTCCTCCCTTACCTGAATATATATTGTATAAATATCTCTCTAATGTTATATGTATTAAATTAGTAGTTAATATATAATTAACTACATATGGATCATACTATATATTTAACATTAAGTGGTGGTTACTAAAAGGTGGTTACGTATAAGTAATTGTGATGGTTCATCATAATTATAAAATGGAAGTAACCACATGTTTTATTAACGTAAGAAATAAAACGTGACCGTACGGAATAGAGAGAGAGGAGGATTTGATTCCTTCTCCATCAAAAGGAATCATTAAGTATTAAGAGGTCAAAGGGAGGAGAAAATCACTTGGTGAATTGATTCCATTACAAGCCTAATCAAGCAATGGATCAAGGTTAGTCTTTCTTCTTATACAAGAAAGTGTTTGTGGTTGAATTAAATTGAATCTAGAAGATCATGGGAATTAGATTTCATGACTAGAAATCATAAGAGTTTAATTTATATAATATACCGCTGTAGTTGCCCAGACCTTAAACTCTAAAAACTTTAAACTTATACTATTGACAATAATAAAACCACATATTGTTGTAATCATTATATTGATGGTAACAACAAAAAATGTTTTGATGATGCAAAATTTAACATTTTAATATTTTCATAAGCCGATGTTGTTTGACTCGAATTATTAGAGGTCATTCTAGAGATTTTTTATATGTAAACTCCTCGTATCTGGTTTGAGCAACTGGTCAACCAGATGGTTATATATAGAAACATGTTCATATACAGGGAAAAAAAGAACTAAGACAATTAATTAATTTCACTAAAATGCTTATCGTAGATGTGTTTACTAATCATATTAATTTCAACATCGTCTAATATCTGCGAGTGAACACATTGATTTTATTTCGAAAAATGCAGTAGTGATCGGGATTGACGTAAAATATATTAACGTCTTGTGTATTCAATTTCAATATCCTTCTAAAGTGTTCAACTGTTCATGCAAGAACCTTGTTCATTACACATGCGCTTTAATACGACGTGGCTATAATTATCACAAAACATTAGGATTTAGGAGTATTATATAATTCATTATTTTCATGCTAGTTTCCGATATTCAACAATTCGTGGACGTCAATAACATTCACTATACGAATGCCTCAATATGCATGTGCACAGTGCGCACCACACTGCACGTCTGCACGACTGCACCCACACGCATCTAAGGTATTTGACATTTTCTAATGTCGAATGTTTGACGAATCTAATTAAATTAATTATTTACATACACTTCGATCGATTTTTAGAATTTAAAGGTTCGGAAGTTCACAGGCGAATAATATTATTTGGATAAATAATTATATGGGAACAAATATGAGCAAACAAACTATTATGGCAAAACTGTTGATAAATTAGAAAACCCTTTTATTTTTGCAACAATTAGATGATAGCATGTAAAATTTAAATAAAAAGCTATCAAATAATAAAATGACATATATTTGTAACTAAAAAAGAATTAAATTTATGTTATTAAAAAAGCACTTGCCATAAAAAAAATCATTCGTTTTTGCAAATATTTCGGTTAATTAAAACATTAATTTTCATCATTTAGAAATGAAAAGGAAAAAATATAAAAAGTTGACCCCACTTGGACATAGTCACATAGGTGCATACTGCATACTATTGGTACACACAGGTGTCCTTCGGTAGGAGCTAGTAATTTCACAATCCATACGGACCATACCTTCATGTATATATAGATATAGACCTGCTTTTAAATCCTATACATATATACAATAAATTACAAAATGTAATACGAGCATCTAGAAATTTTATGTGTAATTGTTTATAAGAAAATTAAAAAGGGAAAATCTAAAGAATATATAAAAATAGTAAGATTAATAACATACTATTTATGGGCAGATAGGAAAAATCATTGCCACCTACACGAATTATATGCCAACACATCACCACACATGCACACTATTTTAATGTCTCGCTAACTACACGAACTATTGGTATTACATACGGACATCCCCGAACTATCATCGGTTATGTGTGCAACACCATAACCATCATTTTCAGATAATATAAATGTCTTGTTAACTACACGAAGTATTTCTTTTTTTTGTCAACTACACAAAGTATTTTCCATCAAATTTTTTTTTTTTAAAAGTAATTAAAAAATAAAAAATAACTAAAAAGTAAATATTACACTATTATAAATTATATATATATATATATATATATTAGAACTTTTAATGCATTATACTTTTAAGTTAAATTAATTTAACTAATTTAATATTTATTATATTAAATTGTTAAAAATTTAAAATAGTCACTTAGTTAAATTATGGAAAAATCATTGCTAGCTACACGAACTATACGCCAACACATCACCACACATGCAGACTATTTTAATGTCTCGCTAACTACACGAACTATTGGTATTACATACGGACATCCCCGAACTATCATCGGTTATGTGTGCAACACCATAACCATCATTTTCAGATAATATAAATGTCTTATTAACTACACGAAGTATTTCTTTTTTTTGTCAACTACACGAAATATTTTCCATCAATTTTTTTTTAAAAAAGTAATTAAAAAATAAAAAAATAACTAAAAAGTAAATATTACACTATTATAAATTATATATATATATATATATTATAACTTTTAATGCATTATACTTTTAAGTTAAATTAATTTAACTAATTTAATATTTATTATATTAAATTGTTAAAAATTTAAAATAGTCACTTAGTTAAATTATACATCACTATAAATTAAATAAAACTAAATAATATATCAATGTAAATTATATACCATAACCATCATTTCTAGATAATATAAATGTATTGTTAACTACACGAAATATTTCCATCATTTTTTAAAAACTAAATTACAAAATGAAAAAATAACTAAAAGTAAATAATACACTATTGTTAATTATATATAGGGCTTTTGCAAAAATACCACTTTTTCAATGCCACTTTTCAAAAATACCCATTTTTAAAAACCTTATAAAAAATGCTCTTAAAAATATAAGATTTACCTAAATATGTATGTAATATTATTAAAACATACACAAACTACATTTCTATGTATCTAAAATCTTATAAATACTTTATAAATACCTTATAAATGCATTTTAAATACCTTTAAAAACCTTTAAAATATCTTGTAAAACCTTTGAAAAACCATAAAAATCCTTTAAAATAACTTGTAAAACCTTTAAAAACACCTTATAAAACCTTATAAATACTTGGATCGAATCTTCAAGTAGTAGTTACAATCCATAAGTACCTTATAAACCTAATAAAACTTTATAAAAATTTCAGATTTAAAAAGGGGCATTTTTGAAAATGGACATCTAAAAGGGCATTTTTGAAAAAGGGCACACCAAAAGGGGTATTTTTAACAATTTCCCATTATATATATGCATTATAACTTTTAAAGTTTAAATTCTACATATGCAGTATCCCTTATAATTTTAAGTTAAATTAATTAACTATTTTTTAATGCACACATATATTTTATATGAAATTAATTTAACTAAATTTTTAAAAGTGTCACTTAATTAAATTATAATTTACATTGATATATGTGTGCATTATAATTTACATTGATATATTATATAGTTTTATTTAACTTATTAGTTTTAAAAAAAAATTGATGAAAATACTTCGTGTAGTTGACAAGAAAAGGAAATATTTCGTGTAGTTAACAAGACATTTATATTATTTGGAAATGATGGTTATGGTGTTGCACACATAACCGATGATAGTTCAGGGATGTCCGTATGTAATACCAATAGTTCGTGTAGTTAGCGAAACATTAAAATAGTCTGCATGTGTGGTGATGTGTTGGCGTATAGTTCGTGTAGCTGGCAATGATTTTTCCTTAAATTATACATCACTATAAGTTAAATAAAACTATATAATATATCAATGTAAATTATATATACCATAACCATCATTTCCAGATAATATAAATGTATTGTTAACTACACGAAATATTTCCATCATTTTTTTAAAACTAAATTACAAAATGAAAAAATAACTAAAAGTAAATAATACACTATTGTTAATTATATATATGCATTATAACTTTTAAAGTTTAAATTCTACATATGCAGTATCCCTTATAATTTTAAGTTAAATTAATTAACTAATTTTTAATGCACACATATGTTTTATATGAAATTAATTTAACTAAATTTTTAAAAGTGTCACTTAATTAAATTATACATGTTCATTATAGGTTTAAGTTAATTAACAAATTTTTAATGAACACATATATTTTTTATGGAACTAGTTTAGTCTTTATTACATTAAAATTTTAAAGTTAGAATAGTTATAATGTACATATATAATTTACATTGATATATTATATAGTTTTATTTAAATTATTAGTTTTTTTAAAAAAATGATGAAAATACTTCGTGTAGTTGACAAAAAAAAGAAATAATTCGTGTAGTTAACAAGACATTTATATTATTTGGAAATGATGGTTATGGTGTTGCACACATAACCGATGATAGTTCAGGGATGTCCGTATGTAATACCAATAGTTCGTGTAGTTAGCGAGACATTAAAATAGTCTGCATGTGTGGTGATGTGTTGGCGTATAGTTCGTGTAGCTGGCAATGATTTTTCCGCAGAGATACTATACTCTAATACATATGAAGAGTGTTTACTAAAACGACGGGGCGTGTCAGTGAGTTGAGTGGAAAGGTCACCATCAATGCTCAAGGTTCAGTCGTCGGTGGTCGGTTGAGATAGCAAAGTCTTCTTAAGGCCCATGGGTCCTAGCTCGTTATAACATCATCACATCTGTCACGTGATCATTGGGCCCACTAGGCCCATCTCCCATCAACATCTCACAGCTCTCGTCTATCATACTTCCATTTATTGTACATAACACACGCATACTCACATACATACACATACGGCTGGGTAGCAAACAGATTGTGATATGTTTTGATTTGGATAGATTTTTGTAGAGTTGTTTTCGATATGAAAGATGGATGTGTTTGTTTTTTGTGAATGTAGAAATATGATTTAGTGATTTATATTGAAATATCGAGGATAGTTGCGGATGTTGATCTCGATCGGTCATCAATTTCATTGTCTAAAAGATCTTATTTGTGAGTACCAAATCATTTGTGGTATTGAATGCTTTTTTGATGTACCAATTTCTCTTTTTTTCGTGCTCAACAATTAACATATATAGGATCAGAGTACCATAATTGGCGGTGGTACAGATCTTACAATAATATGATTTTATGGAAAACATAATGATCATTTTTTGGATTAGAAGGAAAAAAATCATTACGCCATATGAATTTTACTAGATTATCATGTTTACATGTCCTATTTACTAAGGTGCTGTTCGTTTCTCCATTCAGATGGATCATATGAATGGAGATGAGTTATAATGTTCGTTTATAACAATTTTACAGAGCTGAACTAGTTGGATGATTTTTATCAAACTTATCCAAAAAATGATCATTTTCCGACTGAGTCTGATCGGAACAGTTGACTGGAGCTGATCGCAGTCTAAAATACAAAATGACCTAAATACCCCTATCTAATTTGGAAAATTACACCAAAAAACCTAAACCTACTTCTCATCATTCATTCCACGACAGAGACTCAGAGAGCCATCCTTCGACAACGTGAGAAGAGAAACGAGATCCTTCGCACCGAAGCTGGATCTCTTCGCAGCTGGATCTCTCCGCCGGATCTCTCGCCGGAATCCACTCCTCTTTGATCTTCTCACTCCACTCCACTCCTCTTTGATCTCTCCGCCGGCTGTCTTCTTCTCTCTCGTGCGTGGGTTTAGGTGTTACGATTGAATTAGCTGCGACCATTGTTTGAGAGGTAAGACTCATGGGTTTGATTATTGGATTTGATTTCTCCTTTAGTCATTGAAATCTCGAAGTGGGTTTCAGGTGTTACGGATTGAAATCGCTGCAACCACTGTTTGAGAGGTATGATATATCTCTAATTCATGATTTTGTATTGAGTTTATGTGTACCAATGGAGACGAGTGTTGTGGCTTTGTTTGATTTCGTGTTTCTAATGCTTATAGGCTATTATCGTTTTTGATGTTTGATTTTGTATTGAGTTGATCTGTTTCACCATCTAAAGCTGCCATTGTTTGATGTTTGATCTGTTTCACCATTTAAAGCTGCCATTGTGTGTTTAGTTCTGTGGCTTCTTCGTTAGTGTTTAGTCTTTTTAAGTGTGTCAGTGCACCAAACTAGCTTTAGATGAAACTTACTTTCTTTGGTTTACTGATTACTGGGATTTCAAGTAGACATGAATCTTGAGCTCTAAGCGGCTAATGCACCAACTTAAACTTAACTTGCAAAAAAAAACATAGTTGTTCACTAGAGATCTCTTAAAATTTTCAAAATCTCTAAGATAATGAGAACTTGATCATCTCCTTAACCACAAGATTTCAAGTGAGGTTTTAACCACAAGATCATCCACTTTGTTCACTAGCTTTTTAAGTGTGTTCTGGAAATCTGAGAGTTCCTTCCTTAAATGAAACCCCTGTTATATGACTTTTTTGAGTTTGATTTGTCTGCAACGAAGCATGTAAATCCAGGAACAGCTTTGCTTCTGTTTGTGAATATCTTTCTCTCTTTTTTGTTCTATAAATTTGAGTCTGTTTTGCCCTCATTTCTTTTACTGAATAATTTGTTTGAGTCAGCTAAAATTAGTCTGAATTTCTTACGCAGCTTTGCTTGTAATGTCTGTTCGAGTTTGGTTGACTCCACCATGGTTTATGGTACATTATCATCATGTGCATGTTGCATTATCATTCAAGATAGTGTCATGTGAACTCTAGTGTCTAGTGTCTTTCATGTTTCTTGGGAACTCTAGTGTCTAGTTGTAAATTTGACGTTTACACAATTTGATTAAATAATCTCTTCTGGTTCAACGTAGAGAAGACTGATTGTTGTTATTAAGATTTTTGGAGTTTATGTTTGGTAATGATGTTGGATCCTTAATTGTCATAACATAGGCTTTGGTTCTTATAAAAAAAAATTAATTTCATGAAAATGAAAATTTATAAATGTCAAATATAATAATTTGAAATTTCTTTGGTTAGAAATATATATTTGATCAATAATTAAAATTAATATGGTTAAGATTAAGGATTAAAATATTATTAGATGAAAACATAGGCATTTTAGTAATTTTTCTTCTCAAAAACATCTAAACTTTGTTTGTTTGGTTGACAACCTTTCTCATTTAGATGTTTTTGAAAACGTATGACTAGCGAGAGTGCTACATCTCCGGCGATTCGGCCTCCGCAGGTGGAGCAGCCACCGCCGCATGAGATTCCAGTCATCTCTGAACTCATTTCCGCCGCTCCTCCCTCTCCGGCGCCACAAATTACGGTACTCTCTCCGCTCTCTGTGCTCTCTCACAGAGTAATTTACACGATCTATAAAACTCTGATTGTATTGCAGATGATGGATATTGTGAATAGCAACGGAATTTTAACAGATCAATTGGTTGACGAAGAACCATCTTTTTACAAGTAATTTTGCTTTCATGAATTTTGAAAATTTCCATTCTTTGTGGTGCAATTGAAGAACCTAAAATTGAATGTTCACAAATACCAATTTCATTCTTAGGTATCTGGATAGCGATGAGTATGCTGAGAAGTATCGAAGATACGAAGCTGACTTTAGGAAGTATCTCATGGATAAGCACTTCTCTCAAGGTTATTAGTCTCATTGTTGTACTTGTTCTTGTGGTTAAGATTTCATTAAAAAATTGATCTTTTTTTGGGTGTTGTTGTTTTTGTTTCAGTGGATGAATATGAGGAGACAACAACAATTGATGGTGAAACCATTTGTTCAAGCGTGTAAGTTTTCAGATTGGTGTATAAAACAGAGGTTTTTGTCATAAGTTTTCGACTGTGTGTTTGTATTTTTGGATGATAATACTGTTTATCTTGGGTTTTGGTCATTGCTTTTAGGTGGCCTTGTGCACGTTGGTATGCAGACCCGGATGCTTCGTTTCTAGACCCGCCACAATGCATCGAAGAAGAAGAAGATGAAGTAGAAGAAATGGAAGAAGTAGAAGAGGTTGAAGAAGAAGTTGAAGTAGGAGAAGTAGAAGAAGTAGAAGAAGAACAAGAAGAGGTCATTGATTCAGCTTTGCAGAGATACCCAATGGTGAAATCCCCAATGGAGGTACTGTCTTAGAGGACACTTGTGATGTTGGCAAGAAACCAGATATGCCCATTTAGTTTTTTTGTTCTGTTTTTGGTGTTAACAATGTTTGTTGAACCTTTTGCTTAAGTTGATTTGCTTCTTTAGACCAATCATGTGAAACAAGTAGATATTTAACAATAATAGCTACTGCATTGTTGTTATCCATTATCTACATACAAATTCAAGTGATTGCTAGTGTAGTAGTCACTAGTCACATATATGCATCAATCATAGTACTACAGACTTTTTTAGTAAACACACCAAGAACTAGAAGAGTGGATCATGAAACTTTATTTTACTTACCAAAGGGACTGTTGGTGGGACGGTTTGATGTTTCTCCTCTTAGATAATTCACATTGCGGTCATTGATATTGCTCTATGCATTTCTCATGGGTAATAACACATCTGCCATGAGCAAGTGAAAGGAAGAGGCTTTCTCTTTCAGCTGTGAGTTCTCGTGCAGGATTTGGTGGTTGCTTTCCAACAAGTTGATGACTTTCTCATGCAAGTGATGATTCAACATCATGAGCTGTTCAACTTGTTGTTGCAGCTCTTCGATCTGCTTCTTTTTGCGCATACGTGACCTTCTTGCATATTCCCGGTTAGAGATGTTTCTAGAAGATTTTTTCAAACTATAATCTCATCTTAATGTATCAGAGGATTTTCAATCTAGTGGAGGTAATGGTCACTTACAAACTAATTTGCAGTTTTTAACTATACTACCTAAACTACAATACAACAATTTAGTTTTTAACGGTGCGTAGGCATATAATTACCTATTCTTATATAAATTTAGTATATACATATACACACAACAAATATCGTACTAAATTGATCAAATTCCGAAAGTAAAAAAAGCAACCGATTACGCGGAAATGTTTTTTGACACAAAATTACTTAATTATGCGGGAAAATATATAATATTTTATATTTAAATTAATAAATTTCAAATTACAAAAATGAATTTAATATAGAAGTATATAAAAGACAAAAACCTAGTCTTCATAAATTGATTCTAATATAAAAAGTTGACAAAAAAAACCAAAGATAGTGTACAATCATAGTCACCGTCAATAGATTGAGTTTTCAAAAATAAATTTCATTAAAAAAAACTGAAAACGTATGACTAGCGAGAGTGCTACATCTCCGGCGATTCGGCCTCCGCAGGTGGAGCAGCCACCGCCGCATGAGATTCCAGTCATCTCTGAACTCATTTCCGCCGCTCCTCCCTCTCCGGCGCCACAAATTACGGTACTCTCTCCGCTCTCTGTGCTCTCTCACAGAGTAATTTACACGATCTATAAAACTCTGATTGTATTGCAGAGGATGGATATTGTGAATAGCAACGGAATTTTAACAGATCAATTGGTTGACGAAGAACCATCTTTTTACAAGTAATTTTGCTTTCATGAATTTTGAAAATTTCCATTCTTTGTGGTGCAATTGAAGAACCTAAAATTGAATGTTCACAAATACCAATTTCATTCTTAGGTATCTGGATAGCGATGAGTATGCTGAGAAGTATCGAAGATACGAAGCTGACTTTAGGAAGTATCTCATGGATAAGCACTTCTCTCAAGGTTATTAGTCTCATTGTTGTACTTGTTCTTGTGGTTAAGATTTCATTAAAAAATTGATCTTTTTTTGGGTGTTGTTGTTTTTGTTTCAGTGGATGAATATGAGGAGACAACAACAATTGATGGTGAAACCATTTGTTCAAGCGTGTAAGTTTTCAGATTGGTGTATAAAACAGAGGTTTTTGTCATAAGTTTTCGACTGTGTGTTTGTATTTTTGGATGATAATACTGTTTATCTTGGGTTTTGGTCATTGCTTTTAGGTGGCCATGTGCACGTTGGTATGCAGACCCGGATGCTTCGTTTCTAGACCCGCCACAATGCATCGAAGAAGAAGAAGATGAAGTAGAAGAAATGGAAGAAGTAGAAGAGGTTGAAGAAGAAGTTGAAGAAGTAGGAGAAGTAGGAGAGGTAGAAGAAGTAGAAGAAGAACAAGAAGAGGTCATTGATTCAGCTTCTGCAGAGATACCCAATGGTGAAATCCCCAATGGAGGTACTGTCTTAGAGGACACTTGTGATGTTGGCAAGAAACCAGATATGCCCATTTAGTTTTTTTTGTTCTGTTTTTGGTGTTAACAATGTTTGTTGAACCTTTTGCTTAAGTTGATTTGCTTCTTTAGACCAATCATGTGAAACAAGTAGATATTTAACAATAATAGCTACTGCATTGTTGTTATCCATTATCTACATACAAATTCAAGTGATTGTAAGTGTAGTAGTCACTAGTCACATATATGCATCAATCATAGTACTACAGACTTTTTTAGTAAACACACCAAGAACTAGAAGAGTGGATCATGAAACTTTATTTTACTTACCAAAGGGACTG
>NW_003302553.1:12891053-12922985 GCF_000004255.2 Arabidopsis lyrata subsp. lyrata
TCATGGGTAATAACACATCTGCCATGAGCAAGTGAAAGGAAGAGGCTTTCTTTTTCAGCTGTGAGTTCTCGTGCAGGATTTGGTGGTTGCTTTCCAACAAGTTGATGACTTTCTCATGCAAGTGATGATTCAACATCATGAGCTGTTTAACTTGTTGTTGCAGCTCTTCGATCTGCTTCTTTTTGCGCATACGTGACCTTCTTGCATATTCCCGGTTAGAGATGTTTCTAGAAGATTTTTTCAAACTATAATCTCATCTTAATGTATCAGAGGATTTTCAATCTAGTGGAGGTAATGGTCACTTACAAACTAATTTGCTGTTTTTAACTATACTACCTAAACTACAATACAACAATTTAGTTTTTAACGGTGCGTAGGCATATAATTACCTATTCTTATATAAATTTAGTATATACATATACACACAACAAATATCGTACTAAATTGATCAAATTCCGAAAGTAAAAAAAGCAACCGATTACGCGGAAATGTTTTTTGACACAAAATTACTTAATTATGCGGGAAAATATATAATATTTTATATTTAAATTAATAAATTTCAAATTACAAAAATGAATTTAATATAGAAGTATATAAAAGACAAAAACCTAGTCTTCATAAATTGATTCTAATATAAAAAGTTGACAAAAAAAACCAAAGATAGTGTACAATCATAGTCACCGTCAATAGATTGAGTTTTCAAAAATAAATTTCATTAAAAAAAACTGAAAACGTATGACTAGCGAGAGTGCTACATCTCCGGCGATTCGGCCTCCGCAGGTGGAGCAGCCACCGCCGCATGAGATTCCAGTCATCTCTGAACTCATTTCCGCCGCTCCTCCCTCTCCGGCGCCACAAATTACGGTACTCTCTCCGCTCTCTGTGCTCTCTCACAGAGTAATTTACACGATCTATAAAACTCTGATTGTATTGCAGATGATGGATATTGTGAATAGCAATGGAATTTTAACAGATCAATTGGTTGACGAAGAACCATCTTTTTACAAGTAATTTTGCTTTCATGAATTTTGAAAATTTCCATTCTTTGTGGTGCAATTGAAGAACCTAAAATTGAATGTTCACAAATACCAATTTCATTCTTAGGTATCTGGATAGCGATGAGTATGCTGAGAAGTATCGAAGATACGAAGCTGACTTTAGGAAGTATCTCATGGATAAGCACTTCTCTCAAGGTTATTAGTCTCATTGTTGTACTTGTTCTTGTGGTTAAGATTTCATTAAAAAATTGATCTTTTTTTGGGTGTTGTTGTTTTTGTTTCAGTGGATGAATATGAGGAGACAACAACAATTGATGGTGAAACCATTTGTTCAAGCGTGTAAGTTTTCAGATTGGTGTATAAAACAGAGGTTTTTGTCATAAATTTTCGACTGTGTGTTTGTATTTTTGGATGATAATACTGTTTATCTTGGGTTTTGGTCATTGCTTTTAGGTGGCCATGTGCACGTTGGTATGCAGACCCGGATGCTTCGTTTCTAGACCCGCCACAATGCATCGAAGAAGAAGAAGATGAAGTAGAAGAAATGGAAGAAGTAGAAGAGGTTGAAGAAGAAGTTGAAGAAGTAGGAGAAGTAGGAGAGGTAGAAGAAGTAGAAGAAGAACAAGAAGAGGTCATTGATTCAGCTTCTGCAGAGATACCCAATGGTGAAATCCCCAATGGAGGTACTGTCTTAGAGGACACTTGTGATGTTGGCAAGAAACCAGATATGCCCATTTAGTTTTTTTTGTTCTGTTTTTGGTGTTAACAATGTTTGTTGAACCTTTTGCTTAAGTTGATTTGCTTCTTTAGACCAATCATGTGAAACAAGTAGATATTTAACAATAATAGCTACTGCATTGTTGTTATCCATTATCTACATACAAATTCAAGTGATTGCTAGTGTAGTAGTCACTAGTCACATATATGCATCAATCATAGTACTACAGACTTTTTTAGTAAACACACCAAGAACTAGAAGAGTGGATCATGAAACTTTATTTTACTTACCAAAGGGACTGTTGGTGGGACGGTTTGATGTTTCTCCTCTTAGATAATTGACATTGCGGTCATTGATGTTGCTCTCTGCATTTCTCATGGGTAATAACACATCTGCCATGAGCAAGTGAAAGGAAGAGGCTTTCTCTTTCAGCTGTGAGTTCTCGTGCAGGATTTGGTGGTTGCTTTCCAACAAGTTGATGACTTTCTCATGCAAGTGATGATTCAACATCATGAGCTGTTCAACTTGTTGTTGCAGCTCTTCGATCTGCTTCTTTTTGCGCATACGTGACCTTCTTGCAGATTCCCGGTTAGAGATGTTTCTAGAAGATTTTTTCAAACTATAATCTCATCTTAATGTATCAGAGGATTTTCAATCTAGTGGAGGTAATGGTCACTTACAAACTAATTTGCAGTTTTTAACTATACTACCTAAACTACAATACAACAATTTTAGTTTTTAACGGTGTGTAGGCATATAATTACCTATTCTTATATAAATTTAGTATATACATATACACACAACAAATATCGTACTAAATTGATCAAATTCCGAAAGTAAAAAAAGCAACCGATTACGCGGAAATGTTTTTTGACACAAAATTACTTAATTATGCGGGAAAATATATAATATTTTATATTTAAATTAATAAATTTCAAATTACAAAAATGAATTTAATATAGAAGTATATAAAAGACAAAAACCTAGTCTTCATAAATTGATTCTAATATAAAAAGTTGACAAAAAAAAAAAACCAAAGATAGTGTACAATCATTGTCACCGTCAATAGATTGAGTTTTCAAAAATAAATTTAACTAAAAAAAACTGAAAACGTATGACTAGCGAGAGTGCTACATCTCCGGCGATTCGGCCTCCGCAGGTGGAGCAGCCACCGCCGCATGAGATTCCAGTCATCTCTGAACTCATTTCCGCCGCTCCTCCCTCTCCGGCGCCACAAATTACGGTACTCTCTCCGCTCTCTGTGCTCTCTCACAGAGTAATTTACACGATCTATAAAACTCTGATTGTATTGCAGATGATGGATATTGTGAATAGCAACGGAATTTTAACAGATCAATTGGTTGACGAAGAACCATCTTTTACAAGTAATTTTGCTTTCATGAATTTTGAAAATTTCCATTATTTGTGGTGCAATTGAAGAACCTAAAATTGAATGTTCACAAATACCAATTTCATTCTTAGGTATCTGGATAGCGATGAGTATGCTGAGAAGTATCGAAGATACGAAGCTGACTTTAGGAAGTATCTCATGGATAAGCACTTCTCTGAAGGTTATTTGTCTCATTGTTGTACTTGTTCTTGTGGTTAAGATTTCCATTAAAAAACTGATCTTTTTTTTGGGTGTTGTTGTTTTTGTTTCAGTGGATGAATATGAGGAGACAACAACAATTGATGGTGAAACCATTTGTTCAAGCGTGTAAGTTTTCAGATTGGTGTATAAAACAGAGGTTTTTGTCATAAGTTTTCGACTGTGTGTTTGTATTTTTGGATGATAATACTGTTTATCTTGGGTTTTGGTCATTGCTTTTAGGTGGCCTTGTGCACGTTGGTATGCAGACCCGGATGCTTCGTTTCTAGACCCGCCACAATGCATCGAAGAAGAAGAAGATGAAGTAGAAGAAATGGAAGAAGTAGAAGAGGTTGAAGAAGAAGTTGAAGAAGTAGGAGAAGTAGAAGAAGTAGAAGAAGAACAAGAAGAGGTCATTGATTCAGCTTCTGCAGAGATACCCAATGGTGAAATCCCCAATGGAGGTACTGTCTTAGAGGACACTTGTGATGTTGGCAAGAAACCAGATATGCCCATTTAGTTTTTTTGTTCTGTTTTTGGTGTTAACAATGTTTGTTGAACCTTTTGCTTAAGTTGATTTGCTTCTTTAGACCAATCATGTGAAACAAGTAGATATTTAACAATAATAGCTACTGCATTGTTGTTATCCATTATCTACATACAAATTCAAGTGATTGCCAGTGTAGTAGTCACTAGTCACATATATGCATCAATCATAGTACTACAGACTTTTTTAGTAAACACACCAAGAACTAGAAGAGTGGATCATGAAACTTTATTTTACTTACCAAAGGGACTGTTGGTGGGACGGTTTGATGTTTCTCCTCTTAGATAATTGACATTGCGGTCATTGATGTTGCTCTCTGCATTTCTCATGGGTAATAACACATCTGCCATGAGCAAGTGAAAGGAAGAGGCTTTCTCTTTCAGCTGTGAGTTCTCGTGCAGGATTTGGTGGTTGCTTTCCAACAAGTTGATGACTTTCTCATGCAAGTGATGATTCAACATCATGAGCTGTTCAACTTGTTGTTGCAGCTCTTCGATCTGCTTCTTTTTGCGCATACGTGACCTTCTTGCAGATTCCCGGTTAGAGACCATTCTTCTTGCCCTCCTTTCTTCTGGAGCAAGACCTTCATTATGGAAAATGTTTTCTGCATTTGGGTCTAAGTGAGACTGATTGTTGCTGCGGGTCGATATGGAATTCAACTGGACATTGAAGTCAGTGTTTGGTAGGAAGGCTGAGCTGAAATGATCGTCCTGTAGTGGGACTCCATCAAGAATATCGAAACAATGAGAGCGATGGACACTAGACGACTCCATGTAGGGTTTTAGATGTCTAATCATCAAACTGAATTCTCTGTGATGCAGAAATCAGAAACGTCAAAAGTGAGAGATCGAGAAGATAGGGAGAGTGATAGAACTAGAGCGAGTGAGAATGAGGAAGATAGAGAATGAGAGAAGAGACAAAAGATTTGTGTAGGCTCATACTTAAGGTTGATGGATGCTATATAATGACACACAAATTTACTTGCATGAAGACAATTGTATTTACATATTTTGCTTAGCAATTAAAACTTTCCACAACTAAACTATCTAGTAATACTTTTTGACAAAATCTCACTTATTTACATCTTTGTCAAGGTTAGTCTTTTTGTTTCTCACGATAACCTCCTTTTCAAGTCCTTTTATTTTCTTTGTTTTACAAATTTTATATATGATGAGCCGTTTGGTCACATTTAACTTGATCGATTAACAAAAACAATCCATAAAATTTTTGTTTTAATCATTTGAAATTCTTAAAAGGGAGATGAATGTATTAGATATATACAACTTAATTATTCTTTCTTTTTGTTTTTTTTGTGCGAATCCGACGTAAGCTAATTCATGTGTAAATACAATAATGTTTGTGTCATCAAGACTTCGCAGTGAAATAGGTCGGTGTATGCTAACTTGCACGTTTTTAGCTATTTTCACTCACAATTTTACTGTTCCAAGTCTATTCGTCAATTTAGAAAATCCTAGGAATTGTATAATTTCTTTAAAGTAGATAAGAAGAAAATGTGAAACGATTCAAGATGATGTTCCATTAGCGTAAATTAGTACCATTAGCATAAGTTAATCAAACTGTTGTACCTACTTGTACAAAGACAATGCTAATTTTATAAAGTTGTTATCTTAATTCCTTTTTGGTAATTGGATCTTAATCATATAAGAAGAAAATAATGCCGATAGGCGATAGCAAATACAACCTACCGCAATAAAGTAAAAAAAAAAAGACATTAATGCGTTATTTCCAGACTGAGATTAGGGAATAATTTTGAATTTCAAGGCTAATTAAAGGCTTAAAAGCAGACACCAAACATAATTAAGAGAGATAATGATGCTTAACAGCTTTGAAAGTGCTAACCAAAATGGTGATTAACGTTACGGAGAGGCAATGTCTTGTTTCCAGAAACGGACAATAAGTCTTTTTCTGCAAAGTTTCGTCTGAACCAACCTGAACCCATTGAGGCAAAAGAATCTCTGGGTGATTAAATGACACAACACAGAATATTCTTTAAGAAGATTATAACTGAAAAATTACACAATCTATAACTAAATGTCGTCAATATCATCAAAATGTGCTAGTTTAAAAATGATTTTATGTCGTACAGCATAGTGTTTTTTCAAGTGTTAGTCTCCAATAATCATCCCAATAAAAATTTGGTTTGTAATACAAGTTGAACATGACAATATTATGAAAAAGGTAACAAATTTTTAATTTAAGAGGGAAAAACACAACAAAATTTTGTTCATACAACATATGTAAATATTTTTTACAGGCTCTAACTCTAATAAGACCCACAAGTCAAGGTATATCCTATTAATTACACAAGTCATCCTCTTCTTCATCTTGTAAACCCTAATTTCCAGGGTCTTCAAAACCGGCCATGCTCTGGCGTCGGTATACGACTGGTCTCACCAACCAGGGAAATGATCGAGCAAACATTTCGTCTGCGCTTTGCGGCAACAAATAATGTCTCCGAATACGAAGCGCTCATTGCCGGTCTACGTCTCGCTCTAGGAATGAAGATCAAACGAGTCCAAGCATACGTAGACTCACAGCTCGTCGCAAATCAATTTAGCAGCGAATATGAAGCCAAAAATGACACAATGGAGGCGTACCTCAAGGTCGTCAAGAAGTTATCCTCACAGTTTACACACTTCGAACTCACCAAAATCCCACGAGGAGATAACGCACCGGCCGACGCTCTTGCCGCACTAGCATCCACGTCGGACCCCAACCTTCGACGTATTATCCCGGTGGAAAGCGTAGACCGACCAAGCATCGAAGCAATCGATATCGTCAATTTCGTCGGAACAAATCGCGATCCAGATGCATCCGACCCAACTGACTGGCGGGTCGAGATACGCGATTTCCTCACCGACGGAACGATCCCAACAGATAAATGGGCAGCACGTCGATTACGCATCAAAGCCACGAAGTACACGACTCTGGAAAATTGCCTCCTAAAGCTTAGCGCAACCGGAGCGTGGCTGAGCTGCTTACACGGCGAGGATATCACGGAGAAGGAAACAAACATGGGGGCCGGCGGCAGCCACTCCGGCGGACGAGCTCTCGCACTGCAAATCAAAAAGCTGGGTTTTTATTAACCGACCATGATATCGGACTACAAGGACTTCATAGCTAAGTGTGACCAATGTCAAAGACACGCGCCCTCGATACATCAACCAACCGAACTACTCAAAGTCGGCGCGGCACCATACCCGCTCATGAGGTGGGCCATGGATATCGTCGGCCCTTTGCTGACCTCTAGACAAAAACGGTTTGTTTTAATCATAAAGGATTACTTTACTAAATGGGTAGAAGCCGAATCGTACGCGATAATACGAGCCAAGGATGTCCAGAATTTCGTCTGGAAATATATAATATGCCGACATGGCCTTCCATACGAAATCATCACCGACAACGGCTCGCAATTCATCTCGCTGACATTCGAGAATTTCTGTGCGAGCTGGAAAAATTCGTCTAAACAAATCCACACCGAGATACCCGCAAGGCAACGGACAAGCCGAAGCGACCAACAAAACTATTCTCGCCAGCCTTAAAAAACGCCTCGACGACAAAAAAGGGATATGGGCAGACGAACTAGACGGAGTACTTTGGGCGTACCGAACCACACCCCGCAGCGCCACCGAGCAAACACCATTTGCGCTAGCGTACGGCATAGAAGCAATGGCCCCTGCCGAAGTCGGTTACTCGAGTCTCCGACGCTCTATGATGGCGGCCCATCCCGACCTCAACAATCAGATGATGCTCGACAGACTCGATGAACTCGAGGAAGTACGCAATACTGCGTTATGCCGAATACAAAATTACCAGCTCGCTGCTGCCAAATATTACAACAAGAAAGTACACAACCGCCACTTCGACGTCAGCGACCTCGTACTTAGAAAAGTCTTCGAAAATATGGCTGAATTCAACACTGGTAAACTAGGAGCAAACTGGGAAGGCCCATACCAAATCTCGAAGATAGTTCGCCCCGGCGACTACGAACTCCTCACCATGAGCGGCACCGAAGTCCCACGAACTTGGAACTCCATGCACCTCAAGCGATACTACTACTGACGACCTCGCTCTCCTTATTTCGTGAAAAAAAAAAAAAAAAAAACGATGCCTCTCTATGTAATGTGAACTACGAACGGCTTGATCCCTCCGATCAGAGGGTACGTAGGCAGCCCTGCTTGCGGGGCGCAACTGTAATATTAATAAAATTTTATATTTCCATCTAATTTCGAAATACAACCGAACCAAAAATTACATCGATACCCTGGCCAGGCAATTCGATCGAACACGTTCGAACGAGAACGCACACCCTTACTTAAGTCTGCCAAAACAAGTAAAAAAGTCTTGGAAAAAACCTACACTTAAGGGTCTGAAGTCCGAGCTCCGTGCTCGCATAGCTTCGACAAACTGGATAACATAAGCCGGGAACGAACTCGCACTTCCAAAAATTTGTCAGGCTAGTACAGGATAAGCCAATCACCGCGCGTCGCACCTCACGATGTCTCGAGCCCGTCTCGAACACTCCGAGCGAACTCGGAAAGCCAAAGAGTAGAAACTTCGCACAAGCCAAGTCCGGTACTTGCATTGTTTCGACAAAACCAACATCTAAGACGAGCTCGAACTCGCAAGTTCGTGACCTGCCAAACTTACGAAAAGCCGAGCTGATCTAGGCCCCGCATTGGCCCGGTGAACTCGCACCAAGCCAATCACGACCAGGTTTACACAGAAACCGGCCGCGTCCCGCTCCACACAGGAGCCGACCCTTGAGGAGCATAAGCAAAAAGACTAAGAAAACTAAAGGAAAAGAGAGAAATAATCGGCAAAAATAACTATATAAAACAGGCCGACCAAGCATCAAACGAGTTTAAATATGCCGACCCAGCGGCAATAAAGTTAAAAGCCGATTTAACGGCACGAGTTCAAAAGCCAACAAAGCGGTGACCGGATAAAATAAAGTCGTCAACGCGGCAAAACAAAAAACAAATTTTAAAAGACAATGACCTCGCGGTCAACTTTCAATATCAACGCCCTCCCCCTTTCGGACGATCTGAGTTAACGGAGTCACTGCCCGCGGAACGCCCTGTCGCTCACCCGTCTGCTCCACATCGACAACCTCAGTCCCAAGACCGCCTTCGTCCCGGACCTCGGCCCTTGCCTCTTGCGCTTCGACAGTGACCTCCTGCTGAGTTCCTTGGTCAACGACATCGCCTCCTTCGACCTCGTCGGCCTGAGTACCTTCTCTGCTGCTGGCGGCTAACGCAGCATACTGAAGATTCTCAGTCACCTCGTCCCGATCGGCAAACAGGGTGTAAGCATCGAAATCGCCGTCCTCCAGAACGGTCACATCAAAGGCCACCAGCTCGGCCTCGTACTGAGCCACATCAGCTTCAAGCTTAGAGAGCGTCTCACCCGACTTGAGGACAACCTCGCCACTCTCCATCAGGGCCTTCAAAATGCCGAGATTCTCGACCGCTTGGCTATAGAGTAGGAGAGTCGGCTGCACAGCCTGGGTGTCCTCGACGTGAGCCTTCAGGCGAGTGAGGCGAGCCTGGAACTGCCGAGCCATTTTCGCTAAGGCTTTGCCCCTGCAGTACTCGTCGTATTCAGCACGACGATTCCACAGCCTTGCCTTCTCAGAACGGGTGAACGCAGCAAGCTCGTCATAACGAATTTTCTCTTTCTCAACCTCGGCACTCAGGCGGTTCTGCTCAGCAATCAGCCCGCTCCGGTGGTGGTCGAGGATGTTGACCTTCCCTCGGAGCTTCGCCGCCTCGTCCTTGACAACCCCCAACTCCCGAGAAACGAGCTTGACCTTCTCCTTCTCCGCAGCGATGGCAGCCTGGTAGTCGCCCGAGTTTGGATTCTCGGTCGAAAGGCGACGAACCCGACGCTCGTAGAGGTGAACCATACGGTTCATCGCAAAGGCCACCTAGAATAAGGCGAAAGTTCAAGTCAGCCGCACAGGAACCCAACAAAACCAAAAATAAACAAACAAAATTGAACGCAGTTGAAGGGAGTAACCTCGCACGACTTCCTGGCCGCCTCGGTATACGCATCCCGCTCTCGAAGCTCGTCAAGGGAAGGGAATGAGCCCGGACCATGACCCATCTCGCAGAAAAGGCCTGCGCAGGCGTCCGCATTAGAAACAAAGGGAACATTCCTATCGTTATAGCGGTACGACCAGCGATGGTCAGCGACCTGGGGCCTCTTCGAAGCAACCGGGCGAGCCTCGGCGTCCGGAGCCCTCTTCCGAGCCGGAGGCTCCACCGAACCACCGCCAGCAACCACGGCTTAAGAACCGCCTCCCGCAGGAAGGATCCCAGCCTGGTCGACCCCACCTTCCTGTTGGGCTAACCGAGCCGCGAGCATTTCATTTTTCTTCGCCCTCTCGGAGTTAGGGCTGAGTGGCCTTGAGCTGCCGGCCTGGAAGGCATGACGACCTCCCTGATCCAGGAGACTTTTCTTCAAAGCCTCCCTCACATCTCGTTCTTCCGAACGAGACGAATTCGGAGTAGGATCCTCCGTTGCCGGCCTCTTCCCTTTGTGGCGGCTGGCGTAGTTCGCGACGACGTTGAGGTTGAACTTTCCCATCGTTTTGCGACCTAAGGAAGGTATCGCGGGAGTCAAGGAACCAACGATCCGAAGGGGAAGAACTGAACACGAGAAATACCAGAAGTTTGACGAGCTGGTTTCTTGGAATTGCGACAAACAGAAGAACTTTGGCGACCTCGCGAAGTGTTCCGGGACGGGCGACGGACAGCTTTGATAACAGAGGGCCAGATATAAGTGCCTTCAGCACGAATCTTGGCGAGATCCTCCTTGAGCTGTTCGGGGAACGGATCAAATATTGTCGGAAAACGAGCTGCAAATAAAAGAAACATTAGAAAAATCGACAAAGACAAACGAAAAGCTTGAGGGTGAAAGACGAGCTCAAGCTACCGGGTGAAATTTTCCACCCCGTGTAGATCGGAATCCGAACATCCTCGACGGATTCCACAGAAATCCTAACAAAAAAGTATCCCGTCGACCAGTCGTTAGTTTTGCTCTTGGCCTCATCGACAAGTTTGGGTGTAGTAGACGATTGAACGTAGTGCAAGCCCGGCTTTTTCTTGCTGAGGCTCTTGATTTTGGTCGTCTCCTCGTAGTGAGATGAGCGGACCACCACGCCGCACCTACCTGCCAGCCGAACCAAACCTATTGCGTTCCGGATGGCAGCAACAGAGAGTTGAGAAAGAGCCATCTCCTGCCTCGCTACATATTCAAGCAGGAAAACCGGGATCGGAAAGGTGAGGTCGCATTCTGGAAAGAAGCTCTCATATACGCAGAAGATGCCAGCCGGAGCAGACCAAGGTCGCTCGGACGGGGTCGGAACACGAGCTTCGATCGAGGATGGAGCGTCACAGTAATGAAGGGCGTACGCAAGGGTCTCAACCCTCGTCTGGGTCAGACCCAGGAAGTCAACATGATAGGGGGACGGCCCGGGAACCCCAAAAGGCATCTCGGCGAGCTCGGGCTCAATTTCCGGATCGTCAAACTTTACATCACCAATATCCTCATCCCGGAGAGAAGGAATCGAGGTCGCCCCAACGAGATCTCGCTGAGAAGACAACTCGCAGCGCTGCAGCTCGGTCGCAGGGATCGAAGAACCAGCGTCAGACGACCTCTGCGATTCCCTTCGACGAGGGAATAAGTTGGATTCCAGGTCGTCATCAATAGAGTTGGTCCGGAACCGATCAACGGATGATGTACGATCCGTGGAATCAGATGACGTGCGAGAACGGAAGTGGTCAGAGACGGAATCACGGGAGCTAGCATCGGATGACATCGCAACAAAAAAACAAGACAAAAGCGAGAGAAATCGAGATAGAGAGAGGAGAAAAGTTATACCTTTGGCAGAGGAGGAAGAATGAGAAGTTAGCGAGAAGGGTGGAAGTATTTATAGAGGCGGAACAGCGATGAGTAGTAATCATTGCACCTATAAAATAGGGCAATAATTACGACCCAAGGCGGCTTCACACGCACAGTGCATATTGCCTCCTTAATATTGCATGATGTTCTTTATGTTTCTACTTTTAAGTTCAATTTACTGAGTGTTAGCTCTCTGTTAAAACATGATAATTGTTCTGCTCATTTCTATACTGATGCTTGTTATATTCAGGACCATACTCGGGACTTGATGATTGGTAAAGGCTTCCTCATGCATAGTCTTTACATATTGGAGTCTCCAAGCATATCAAGTCAGTCCAGTTCTCAGTCATCATTGTTCTGTGGATCCTTGCAAGTGGATGGAAATCTCTGGCATCAACGCCTAGCACATCCATCCTCAAACAAGTTACAGCATATGACGGGTATTTTAAATTTGTCTTCCTCTAAGTCTTCTCATACTCATTGTGATGTCTGTCATTTAGCTAAACAGAAAAAGTTACCTTTTATTTCAAATAATCATTTGTCAGAGTCTCCATTTAATTTGATTCATCTAGATATTTGGAGACCTTTCTCAATAGAATCTATAGAGGGATACAAATACTTTCTTACTATTGTAGAAGATTGTACTAGAGTCACTTGGATTTATATGTTGAAAAATAAAAATGATGTTCTTGTTGTTTTTCCTGCTTTTATTAAACATGTAGAAACCCAATATAAATCAGCAATTAAAGCAATTCGTAGTGATAATGCACCTGAACTTTCTTTTACAAAACTTGTTAAAGATCATGTTATGATTCATCACTTCTCATGTCCATATACACCGCAACAAAATTCGGTGGTAGAAAGGAAACATCAACATTTGTTAAATGTTGCACGTGCATTGTTGTTTCAATCTAATGTTCCATTGACATATTGGAGTGATTGTGTGCACAATGCTGTTTTTCTCATAAATAGGACTCCTTCTTTAGTTTTGAATAAAATTTCTCCATATGAAAAGATTTTGAAAAAGGTTCCAAATTATAATTTTCTCAAGTCTTTTGGTTGCTTATGTTATGTTTCTACTCATAATAAGGATAGAAATAAATTCTCACCAAGAGCTGAGCCATGTGTCTTTCTAGGTTATCCATCTGGTTATAAAGGATACAAAGTATTGAATCTAGAAACAAATGTAGTTTCTATTACTCGGAATATCATCTTTCATGAAACTATATTTCCATTTAAGAATGTTTCATCGCCTACTCCTTCTGATGATTTGTTTTCTAAGTCCATTCTGCCTGCATTTATACCTGTTGCTATTAATCTTGTTGAAAATATTCATGTGCATTCTGTACCTGCTTCATCTCCTGTGAATGATCATGCATCTGCATCACACTCTAGTGCTACATCAATACCACAAGAGACTGTTGCAGCTGACAAAGGACAGGTTTCTCTACCCATTGTCAGGCCAGAACGACAAGCTAAAGCTCCAGGTTACTTATCTGAATACCATTGCAATCTTTTACAAGTCTCTGTTTCTTCTTCTCATACATCTGATTCACAAATTTCTGCTTCACAAATTTCTTCTTTACCATTACATAATTCCAAAAAACTTTATCCCCTTTCATCAGTTCCTACTTACTCAAAATTAAATCCTTCCTATCAGTCTTTTGTTTTGTCTTGCTCAATTGAATCAGAACCGCAAAACTTTCATCAGGCTATGGCTCATCCTCATTTTCCCAAGGCCATGGATATGGAAATCTCTGCCCTGGAACAGAATGGAACATGGAGTATTGAATCTTTGCCTCCTGGTAAGTCGGTCATAGGATGTAAATGGGTTTAAACAATAAAATATAACCCGGATGGATCGATTGAAAGATATAAGGCTAGATTAGTAGCCAAAGGATACACTCAACAAGAAGGCATAGATTACATAGATACCTTCTCTCATGTTGCTAAGCTTGCTAGTGTGAAACTTGTGTTAGGATTAGCATCTGCTCATGGTTGGACCTTAACACAAATGGATGTTACCAATGCTTTTTGCATGGAACACTAGATGAAGAAATCTTTATGAGTCTTCCTCAAGGGTATACACCTGCAGATGGTCATCTTCCATCTAATCCGGTTTGTAGGCTCCACAAGTCCTTATATGGACTGAAGCAAGCTTCACGTCAGTGGTATCATTGCTTCTCAAATGTGGTGTTACAGGCTGGTTTTGTTCAGTCTCCAAGAGACAACACTTTATTTGTAAAGCAAACAGGGATTGCTTTGACTGCTTTCATTGCACTATTAGTGTATGTTGATGATATAATGATTGCATCTAACAGTGACAGCGAGTTGCATGAACTTAAAAATGCTTTACATGCTGCATTCAAGATCAAAGACATGGGAGCTCCAAAATTCTTCTTGGGTCTTGAAATTGCCAGGAATGCTACAGGTATCTCTGTGTGTCAACAAAAATATGCATTAGATATCTTAGCTTCTACTGGAATGTTAGCTTGTCAACCATGTCGGGTTCCTATGGATCCTACAATCAACTTGACCATGGAGACAGGGGTTCTGTTAGATAATGGTACTCCTTATAGAGAATTAGTTGGAAGATTACTATATCTCACTATCACGAGGCCAGACATAACCTTTGCAGTCCACAAGTTAAGTCAATTCCTCTCTTGTCCCACGGATATTCATATGCAAGCAGCTCACAGAGTGTTGAGATACCTAAAAGGCAACCCGGGTTAGGGATTGTTCTATGCTGTTGATTCTGAGATGTGTCTCAATGCTTTTGCTGACGCGGATTGGGGAACATGTCAAGATACTCGTTGTTCTGTTTGGTTACTGTGTATATCTTGGTAAATCTTTGATAAGCTGGAAATCAAAGAAATAGCAAACAGTGAGCCGGAGCATTAATGAAGCAGAGTATAGGAGTATGGCCAAAGCTACTTGTGAGCTTCTCTGGTTAAGTCAACTATTGAAGGATTGAAAGGTTCAGGTGCGTACTCCAGCTAAACTGTTTTGTGATAATAAGTCTGCAATCCATATAGCTACAAATCCGGTCTTCCACGAAAGGAAGAAACATATAGAGATCGATTGTCACATAACTCGTGACCAGGTCAAGAATGGTTTTCTGCGATTGTTTCATGTTGCTACTGAGAATCAACACGCAGATATACTCACTAAAGCCTTGCATCCAAGTCCTTTTCACTCTCTCTTAAGCAGGATGTCTATGTCAAACCTCTTTTCACCACATTCTGTTTAAGAGGTTTAAGGGGGGTGTATTAGGTTGTACCAATAGATAACCGGGTTGTTATAACCGGTTAAGCTTATTCATACTTATATATAAACACATATTGTACAGTCTTTACCAATTAATGAGAAATACACTTCATTTTAAGCTCAATCTTAATAAGGGGTTCTCAATGTTCTGATCCTTTCTTCGGATAATAACAGTATGACTGGAATCAGAGTATCACCGGAGGCTACTATGGATTAGACCTCAGTTGCTGTGCTGTGTGACATTTCCTGATTTGAGGAGGTTATTCAAGCTCTCCAATGGTTTTAGAGCTCTTAGGTATGAAATGGGTTTATCCATGTTGTGGTTTGGTTTGCACTTGAACGGTCTGCAGAACAAGTTACACACATGTGACTTGATTCTTAAGTTACTAGTCTTCTTGTAGAGTCAACACAGCTAGTGTCATTGCAAGGGTGGAGGAACTCATGAAAGATCACAGACACTCGAAGGCATCTCGAAATATCAATGAACGTAATCAATTTGGGGAACAGTAGTTCTTCGGAAAAGGATGGCACGGCTTGTAAGACCTCTCAGATGCCTCATGTGAGACTGCTCAGCATGAGAAAATGCCGAAGAATGTAGCTACACCGCGGCTAAAGGCCTGAAAGCAAACGAGTTGTGTCTATTGAGCGTGTACACGATTCAACTGCTCTCTATGTGGATGGATTATTATTAGACCAAAGCTAAGTTATGGTAGAGTACAATAAGCCAAATCTTCACATATCCGTTGAACTCTCAAAAAATTGGGAAACAAGAGTGTCCTCTTTTTGGTTATAGGAAAAATACGTAAAAAGAAGCAAATAAGTTTGAGAATAGGAAATTAAGGATAAAAATACACAAAATCCAAAACACTCCTATATGAGCAACAATCAGTTTTTATCGATAAGACTGATTGTGTGCAGTTTCTTAACTTCTATGCGGTAGCAGATCATGTAACAGTAGATTCACTTTCTTAGCTGGCTTTACCTTTCAAGAGCTGAAAAGATTGGTAAGTTTCTGAGAAACGGTTTGTTGTTTCTCGGGAATCTGGAGAGAAACCTTAATTAGCTTTCAGTAGTTAGAGCAACATTATTGGGTGGTTGTTAATTTTGGTTCTTAGGGCTTGATTGGTTCTCCTGCTAGCAGTCGGTTACGGTTGTTAGCGGTTGGTATCAATCATAGAATCCGCTCTGTACCGCTTCTAACCGCTCAAAATCGCTGAATTTTAAAAGCTCCTTCCCGCAAGCGTTTGCGGTTGCAGGCGGTAGCGGTTGGATTTAAAATAAAAAAAATCAAACGTTTACTTATAATTATTATAATATATATTAATCATATATATATCTTTCATCTTTGTATCACGTTCTCATCAGAAACCCTAATAATATTCTGAATCCCTATTCTCTCAATGTCTCCCACCCAAACTGATGAAAATCAAGAACCAAACGTAAGTATCATATATCCTTTTATTCATTCATCACCTCATGTGTAACTTTTTGAATATTTTTCATGGCATCGTTTTTTTCTTTTCATTACGTATTGCTTTGCTTTTTGATTGAATATATGTTTCGATTTGTTTCTCGAATAGAAACTCACTTGCTTTTTGATTGAATTCAACGTTATTTACAGTTTGTCCCATCACTTGATGCAATTTTTGGTGTTAAACCAGATGCATAAAGTACTATCTTGTTACAAAATTTCTTTATTTTTGAATAATTATATTGTACTTTATTTATTCAAACAAAAACCAGAATCATGTTCAATTTTTCTAATATTATCATAAAAATATATTGGTGTTTTTATTTCTTTTTTTTAATATTTTTTATTTATTTTGGTCATTTTTTTATTTAATTGCTACCGCACCCGCTGGTTTACCAGTCATAAAACTCCCGCAACCGCACCCATTTTCAAACGCTAAACCAGTCGTTCAAAACGCTTGGTAACGCTTGAAGCCGCAACCGCCCGCTTCCGCAAACTCCCGCAACCGCAACCGCAATCGCTGCGTTTAAACCAGTGAGACCCTTAGTAAATTTTTAGTATTAAAATTGTAAAAGTTTTAGTTAATACTTAAGATTTACCTCTTACAAACATTTTTTGGCTCTTAGGTAAGAAACATTTCTTACCTTTCTTACCAATAATAATCATTTGCCATTTAATTAAATATTTTTTAATACTTAAGATTTACCTAAGATTCTTCTAAGAGCCTATTGATAATCTGGTCTTAGTGCTACAACACACAACAGTATTTATTTGACTTTGCTACGCATTGACTTTTAATTCAAAAATGGAATCCATCAAATCTAAGGTCAGAACAATTCGTGGCAATTTGAATGTTGCAAATGCTCAGCTAAAAGCTTCTCCTGGTTAAATACAATATTACTTGTTATGTAATTGATAAGTTGCATAAGAAATCAGTCAAAACCAAAACCAAAACCAAGTCACAAGCTATACAGCAAAAACAGAGCAAACAACATAACTGTTAAATAAATTTTATTGTGTCGTGCATAAAAAGGCTTTTGACCGGCAGTAGAAGCAGGCAACAACCTTGTTTCATAGCTTCATTGATGTCTCTGAAACAAGATGTTTTTCAGAAATCAAGTTAAGGTAAGGGCGTGTCATTAATTACATTCACATATGAGAGTGATATGTGATATTTGTAATTAATTAGCAAGGGCGGACCCACGGTATAGGGTATTATGGGGGCGGCTCCTTCAGACATATATAAATATTTAAGTTTGTAAAATGAACAGAGAATTTGACGTGGCAGAGTGGTTGTGAATGTGTTATCTTAGTACACAAAGGTAACGGGTTCGATTCCTTTAGAAGATTTTGCGGATTACACTCTCTTTTTTTTTTTTTTTTTGGTTTGGCACTAACTAATATAATTATCAACTAGATCTTGTAGCATGAATGAATGGTATATTTTGTTTTGTTGTATCATAAAACCCATTCTTCTAACTTGATAAAATGAATTGCAAGCAGCCACAACCAATATTCAATTCTACTACATGATTTACAAATCCAGAGATGGATGACATATGGAGTCCCTACGTGTAAACAAATCCAGGGATATTTCCGACTAAATTCATAGCTCTCCTCCATCGCTCTATCTTCTCCTCGTCAAAAAACTTTCGCGTTTGCGGACATCGGAGGGATTGACTCCATATAAGATATGTATCATGGGACGTTTAAGAGATGATCTAAGATCGCAGAGCAAAGCTAATTCATCTAGGCACCAAGAAGAGTTAGCGTAGTTAATGGATAAGATGATGAGGGAAGCCGTCGAGTCATCCATGGCTAAGTTGAGAGTTGGACTGATTTCATCCCCTTGTTGCATACCCTCTAACTAATATAATTATCAACTAGATCTTGTAGCATGAATGAATGGTATATTTAGTTTTGTTGTATCATAAAACCTATTCTTTTAACTTGATAAAATGAATTGCAAATAAAATTAAAAACTAGTAATGGTATATTTTGTTGTACAATGCAAACTTTTTATTAGTTACTAAAAAAGCTTTTGTTTTTTTTCATTTTGGCGCGAATGATCTCTTGGAGAATCAAAAGCTTAGTTGATGGTATAATCAAAAGCTTAGTTGATGGTATGGTGTATATATTTTGCACATTTTTTAAAAAAAAAGCATTTTAGGAGGGGTTATTGGTTCATGGTTTTATAAGGAATTAGAAATCCAAACAAAAATCATTTGTTATTCAATCATTGATTTTAAAATCCTAAATAAAATCATGTGTTATTGGTTCTATGATTTATAAATACTAATTAAAATCTTGTGTTATTCGTTTATTCATTTGTTTTTGGATTTGAGAATCCAAATTATGTTTTATATGGAATTGAATGGAATTGAAAGAGAAAAATAGAAGGATTCAAATCCATGGGTAAACACATGTTATTTCAAAATCCATATATCTTGATTTCATAACTAAGTCTTTGTCAAGAGTCGATTATGAGCCACTTGTGGAAAAAATACGGAACCGACTAGCGAACTGGACAAATCGTCACTTATCCTATGCGGGAAGGGTTCAGCTTCTTAAATCAGTTATCGCTAGCATCACCAATTTTTGGTGTTCAGTGTTTGTTTTACCAAAGAAATGTTTTAAGGAGATTGAGAGTATGTGTTCAGCTTTTCTCTGGAGTGGTTCTCCAAATATTCATTCTAAGTCAAAGATAGCGTGGGAGGAGGTTTGTGTCCCAAAAAAGGAGGGTGGCTTGGGTATTCGTCGCCTACATGAAGTTGCGGCAGTTTTTGGCCTTAGTTTGCTTTGGAAAATCATCACTTCCACCGGTTCCTTGTGGGTTGCTTGGGTGAAGCGATTTCTTATTCGCAAAGGTACTATATGGGATGTCAAAATCTCAACTCTAGGATCTTGGCAATGGAGGAAGCTGCTTAAATTACGCCCGTTAGCTGCTGGTTTTATTCGTACTCAGATTGGGGATGGTAAGGAAACATTTTTCTGGCTTGATTATTGGCTCCCAATGGGACGACTGATAGACATCGTTGGTGACAATGGCATTCGTGGCTTGGGAGTGCAGCGGTTTGCAAAGGTATCTGATGTGGTAAACGGTTCTCAATGGGGTTTACGTCGCTGTCGTGACAAAACTTTGGAAGAAATAAAGAAACAAATACACAATGTGGTTGTCCCGACGAGTGCCGCGGGGAAAGATAAGTGCTTGTGGCTTCACTATTCCGAAGATTATAGGCCAAACTTCTCATCTGCAAGGACTTGGGACTTGCTGCGATCTCGTAGGGAGGAGAGGGACTGGTCTAAGGTAATTTGGTTCCCTCAAGCAGTTCCTCGGTTTGCTTTCATCGCATGGCTGGCCGTAAATGATAGATTATCGACGGGAGTTCGTATGGGGCAATGGGGCTGTGCTCAGTCGTGTGTCTTTTGTGGGGAGAGAGACGAGTCGCGTGATCACCTCTTCTTCGCGTGCCCATTCTCTTACCTTGTCTGGACGGATATTGCGGGAGGTTTGTTACACACGGATCCGGACTGGAATGAAACATTGATTGGTTTATGTACTCCTCAACAAGCCGGGATTCGTTCCATTCTTCTTCGGATAGCTTTTCAAGCTACAATCTACTATTTATGGCGTGAACGTAACGATAGGAGACACAACAAAAGCTCTTGTTCGCACATACAAGTTGCAAAAACCATTGAGAAATCAGTCCGTACTCGCATTACGTCACTGCGATATTATGACTCCAAAAAACTAGGAGGATTGCTCCAAGAGTGGTTTCGCTCTAGAGTTCGACGATAGTTTCTTCTGTATGGTTCTCCCTTTTATTTCTTGTCGATAAAAACAGTTTTGTAAAGGTTGTTCACAGTAATCAATTTCACATTTCATCAAAAAAAAAAATAATTAAGGGGCTGTTATTGGATTGGGGTTTTTATGGACTTGAATTGACAGATAATATGTGAATTGGATTTTGAAGTCTAATGCCTGTATGTGGGGTAAACGTGGGATTTTGAAATACTTTATAAAATGCTGGGATTGTTTTTGTTCATGTTTTATGAGTAAAAATACATTCAAATCCAAAATGAAACAAGTCAAATGAATATTGAATAACAGTTGTTTTTAATTCATTTTAGAATACATCAAACAAATACAAATCCAATAACAGCAGATTTTTAACATATTTTTGCAAGTACATAATTGAATAACACAGGATTTCAAAATCCAATAACACCCCCTAATAGAGATTTTCAAATCCTATATGGATTTACAAATTAATAAACCAACTAGATTTGAACCCGCGGTACACCGCGGGGCTATAATGTTTTTTAAAAAAATCTAAATATAATTAGTTTTGTTTATTAATAGAGAGTATAATATAATATTTTGACCTATTTTATAAATGTACCATTCATATATCTATATTAATAGTTTTGAGTATATTAATTGTGTTTTAGGTTTAAATGGTATATCTATATATACACTTAAACGACATTTGGCTTTCTTCTTCTTCTTGCCTCAGTTTAGGAGAAAGATTTTTCTTGCGGTACACCGCAGAGCTATTATTTTTTAAAAAAGATTTTTCTTCCTTAAACTTCCAAATCTAGATTTTACTCTGCGGTACACCGCGAGTCGATTTTTTTATAACTAAAAATTATTTTGCAAAATTTTAAGTTGTATTTGTTTTGTTAATATTGTTTATTTTGTTTAGTGTTTCTGATTTTATAATTAAATTTTGATTTTTAATTCTAGGATTTCAACCATAGTATATTGTTTAATATTAATATTGATCTAAACCCGTTGCACCATATAACCCCGTCCCGTAAAATTAAACATCATTTGTTATTTTTTTTAAATAATATTTTTATCCACTACAGGTCACAGGTTCATGCGGATAAGCCCGTAGAGAGTTGCGGTTTTGCGGGTCGACCCGCCAAAAGAGCCCTTTGTTTTGTTTAGAGGTTTTAAGAAAATATCCCTAAAAAATAATTTTCATTATATAAAAAAAAAAAAAAGTAGAAGAAATTGTAGTATCAACATTCCCGATTTTTACATCACTCGTTACAATTAATTTTTTTTTTTGCAGATAAAAATCAGAAGTTAACTAAGTCGAGATTTTTAAAAAGATTGTGTAGAGATTTTTGGTAAATTTTTTTTTTTTTTTTTTTTTTTTTGTCATCTGTAATTAAATATTACTCAAAAGAGCCATTCTTGTGGAATGTTGTTTACATAAGTGATATGAAGCGGTTCCGTACGAATTTTTCGTGCCAGATTATCCGCTTTTGCATTTGCACAACGAGAAATTAAAGATAAAGAGAAGGTAGAGAACTCTTCCTTGTCGCTCTGAAATTCCTCCAGATACACTGAGAAGGCCGGCCATTCGGTTGGGGAAGACACCATCTTCACCAGGTCAGAACAGTCTGTAAGGAATGCTACCTCTTGATTATCTGCACCAATCATACACTTCATCGCCCAAAGGAGGGCCTCGAATTCGGCATGTAGCGGAGATAGGCTTCTACGGAGGTTGGCAGCTCCCATTGTTGATGGCTCACCGTTTGATGGTGTACAAAACCACCCTATCCCGGAAAACTTGTCGCTGTCTTTCCAGGATCCATCCACAAAACAACGGTATCCTGTAAAATCCGAATCTAGGGACACCCCCCTCGTTTGAGGCCGATTTGGAAATTCCACTGAAGCCTGAGTTTCAGTATGAAGCTCCACTTGAGCTGAGTGCCACAATTGTGCCTCTCTTTCCGCTAACCGTAAAACCTCTAACGGATCGTTATCCACATTTTCAAACAATTTTTCATTCCGTGCCACAATTGAGATTTTTGGTAAATTGTTGAGAACATATTTGATTTCAAAATCTTTACTTAAATAGATAAGGAAAGATTTTGTAGAGACTTTTGCTAAATATATGAGAAATGAATTTCAATTAAAAATCTATACTTAAATAAAACAAATCTAAATAATTAATGCTAATGGCATGTCATTGTAAATACTTCTCAACTTCAGGATTTATTTGCTAATTGTGATCCAAAAATATATATATAGATAACACCTTAATTCTTATTCTCTTCGATACTTTCCCATTATAATCTTTATCTATACATGTTAAATTTTATATTCTAGAGTTACAAAAAAACAAATTCAAATACACAAAAAAAAAAAACATATTTGAAAGGGTCCCTACTTAAAAAAAATCCGTTATATTATGAATAAATATATAACTCCAGAAAACAAAAATAGAAAATTTTCTAACATAAATAATGAAAAACTATTTGTATATTCAAAATATTAAAAACTGCAAGGTTTTTTAGACGGTCTTCAAAACCATCAACAATCCCAGCGCATTCAGATAAACCTAAATATTTGCAGACAGCTAATTGTTGGATAGAGGAAGCAAAAACATAGACTTCTTTCTGAATTGAAACGAGGGTTACTTCAGGAGGAACAGCGTCGTCTTTCTCCAATTCTTTCCAAATGTGATGATCATAAATCTCCTCTACTTTACTCATTGGTGATCCTCCTTCCAAGTAACAAAGAGCAACATGCCACCAATTGTGTGTATACCTGAGAATTTTAAACATGTTTAACAAAAAATCTCAGGAATTCTAAATTATAAGCAGAGAGCTTGATAATATGTGAGAACCTTCAAGTAAGTGGGAAATGCTTTACATGAAGAAAGAGCAAGATGGCCAAGATTCTGTGAGTGGTTCCACGAACTCCACTGCTTCTTTAAACCGACACTCATGTTGAAGAACATGACACAACTGCAACAAATAAGTAAGTGTTCAATAGAACCTGAGAATAAAGGATGCAAATGCTGAATGTCATGTAAAATTGTTTGAGAAACTCAACACAGTGATGTGCCCAGGCCTCTTCTTTGTTTATCTCATAGCCTTTTTTGGAAGCTGCCACAGCTTCTTCCATTCGACCAAGTTCTAACAATGGGAACGCAAGTATACCATGAATATAACTTTCTTCTTGATTCGCAGGTAGAACCTACAATATTAAGCAGATACAATCAAATTTTATAGTCTTAGACACGTGAATCATTCAGTGACCAACAATTCGATGAGAACTTTTAAGTACCTGCTGAACAAGACCCAAAAAGGGATCAGGTTGACCCATGTAGAAACATAAAAGCTGTGCCCTTTTCAAAGAGGCCAAATCCTTTGGGAATCTATTAAGTAGCTGCAAACCACAATCCAAATTCAAACAAATGACTCAAAAAGGCACAGAACTTTACATTCTGAACCATAACCATTGTATTGGTGCCAGATACAAAAACATAAAACTAGACTCTAGTTTAATATTCCAGATATACTAACAATGGAAGTAAGAACCAACCTTGGTGTGCAATTCAAAAGCCAAGTCGTCATCCCTGTCCTCAGAGATTAGGTATGTAAGAGCCTCGTAAACCGCTTTCTCATAAGGTGTACATTGTTCCTGAAGAAAAAGCAAATGGAGTTAAACTAAGAATTTTTTCCCCAAACCCAAAGTAGAATATGAACTACAAGAACAGTGGAACTGACAAGATTGGATGCCGCAGTTTCAACGTAGGAATTAGCTCTGGAAGGATCAGATGAAGAAAGGAAATGAGCAGCTAAAATGTTGCCCAAAACACAATCTTTATTGTAGAGTGGTGCTTCTAGAATCACTTTTCTCTTCCTCCCACAACTAAGAACCTTCATCAACCGCAGAATATTATCTTCAGCTCTGAAAGGTCGGAATACACTCCAATGAGAAGCAGTTTGCCAGGTTTGGCTGCTCCAGTTAACATGGGAAGAGGGGGAAGACACTTGAGCTCTCGGGAGTCAAATAATGAAAGTTCTTTGAGATTTGATAACCCCACAAAGCTAGTCGGAAGACTGAAAATAATTATTCCCCAGATTCAGTATCATCAAAGACAAAAGCTTCTCAAGAGCATCCGAGATTTTACCAGATATTCTCCAGCTGCGAGCATCTAGTTCCTCGAGCAACAAGAGGTTTGAGAAAGAGTTTGGTACTTCTACAAAACGAGGTTCTTCGCTTGTACCTGCAGCATCACTCTCAGCAATCCTATAAAGAGGCTTCTTCGGCATTTTCAGTATCATTAAATCTGAAAGGTTTCTGAAACTTTCTGGCAACTCTGAGACCAAAGTTTCCTGCATGTACAGATGGTGAAGAGATTTCAAGTCTCCAAACGATTCAGGAAGCCTCTTGAGCATTTTACAGTTGCTCATTCGCAGTTCAACTAGGTTTTCCAGCTTGCCAAAATCTTCCGGCAGTTCCTCAATGTTAGAGCCTACAAGGTTTAAGCTATAGAGTGTGTCCATATCTCCAATTGACTTAGGCAGAAACTTCAGAAATTTGCAGTTCATCAACTCAAGTGTGCGTATAAAATGCAAGTCACCAATCTCTTATGGTAGAGTTTCAGTTGGGGTACTACCCAATTGAAGTTGGAGAAGAGAGTTTAATCTCCCAATTGAACTCGGAACCTGTTTCAGAAAGTTGCAATCTCCTGCTGAGAAGTCAGTCAAACATGGCAGTGAGCTCGGTTTTAGAGGTAACTCATCCCCCTCGCTTGCGTTGATGAATAGTGCCTTCAATGATATGAGCTCATTGATAGTGTCAGGAATCTTAGAAAGGGATGTACAGCTCACCAAATGCAGGAAGCGAACCGACGAGATGACCGGACCGGACCGACCACCAGAAGTTATCGAACAGACTCATGTTGCTAGCTAGGTTTCCAACTATGACTTTCTAGGACTTCGACCTGATTAATCCTCATCTATGACTAGTTGCAACAGTACTGTCTCTAGGATTTCCAATGAAGACGATGACTTGAATCTGGTTAATGCTCTGCTACAGGCTTCTCCTGGTTGAATACAAATATTAGGCATTTAATACGAGCATACAAAATCATTCCTTATAGCAAGAACATCCGACCAAAGTCATAAACACACGGATTGTGGGTAATAAAACTAACGTTATACTTATTAAGGTATAATAGCAGAATTACAAAGCTAAATAGCATAAAAATCGTCAATACCAAGTAGCATAAGTTTGATAAATTATCGTTATGTTGCATCGTGCACAGAAGACTCGAGAACGGCAGCAGAAGCAGCAACAACCATGTTCACTCTTCCTCCTCCTCTAAGTTCTGATTGTCCACACTCAAGGTAGCTGCATAACAAACAATCCTATAAATATCATCCCAACAAACTACATATATTGTCAAATTCCCAAGATATTCCATCACGTTGTCAAAATAGTTTTTCTACCTTGTTAGGCCTCTGAAACAGTACGGTCACTCAGAAATCGGAATTCTTCAATAAACTTTGAGAGCTTCCTCAAGTTGTCTTCCCTAATGTTTGCAGGGACCTTGTCTTCGTACCCAGTCACCCCCATTACCTTCTGCAACTTCTCCTTTTGCTTTTGTACTACTATAATCTTGTTTCTGATTTTCTCAGACTCAGCTTCCGCATTAATGGAAGCTCCATCCAATTTTAGATACACCTTGAGGTTCTCGTTCACAGTCTCTACAACAGCCGATCCAGAATGGGCTGCTTTGTCTTCTCCCTTCAACACAACCTCAAAGGATGAGAGATTTGCCAAAGTTCTGATCTCCAACTCATGGGATTGCACAATTCCCAGTGTCAATGCGTTTTCGCACAGAGCAAACGCATGCAACCTTTCATTTATCCATCTCTTTAGCGACTCTGCAGCTCTCAAAGCTCTGAGAGTTTTCACGGTCACCAGAACCACGTCCATTTCGGTCTCCACCTTCTCGTTTGTCCACTTCTCTTCGGGAGAAGGGTAGTCACATATCATGATAGACGCCTTCCGTTCACAGTCTTGCGGTGACGGCAACCGCTGCCACAGCTCTTCTGTTACAAAAGGCATAAACGGATGCAGCAATCGCAAGCCAGTCTCGAGACACACCCAGAGAGCGTCTTGTGCATGGGTCCTGCCTGGGTTTTCAGCAGAAAAATAAGGCTTAACTGCTTCGATAAATACATCACAGAATTGGTATTGCCACCAGGCATACACCGTGTTGGCTGCATCCGATAACTCAAAAGCTTTCAAGGAATCCACAGTCTTTGATATTGCCGTATTTAGTACAGAGAGGATCCATTGGCAGCTGAAGGGCATGGCTCCAGGGCTTAGAGCTTGTGAAGGAGGAGTATAGCCATCACCAAGCTTCATCATCGCAAATCTGACGGCGTTCCACAGTTTATTACACCACTGGCGGTAACCAACAACTCGGAGGACATCCATGTTGATTTTATCAGACTGGGCCGTGTAAGATACAAGGGCAAATCGAAGAGAGTCAGCGCCACATTCAGGGATACCATTTGGAAAATCCTTCACCTGTCCCTCCTTGGCAACAACCAGCTCCTTGGGATCCAGGTTACCTTCTTCTAACCTGGCGTGTAGACCTGCGAGAGTTACACCGTTAATGACTTCAAGCGGATCAATGCCATTTCCAAGAGACTTTGACATCTTGCGGCCATGTGCATCACGTATCATGGGATGCAAAAAAACCTTCCTGAAAGGAACATCCCCACCACCCACTTTCATTCCTAACATAACCATGCGAGCAACCCAGAAAAACAGAATGTCATGTCCAGTTTCAAGAACAGACGTTGGATAGAAAGCTTTGAAGTCCTCGGTTTCATCAGGCCATCCCAAAACAGATAAGGGAAAGAGACCAGAGGAAAACCAAGTGTCAAGCACATCAGGATCTTGGGAGAGCTCCAACAACTTCTTCCCAGAAAATTTTTGTGCAGCCTCTTTTTGAGCATCTTCCTCGTTTCTGGCAACGACCCAATGGTCGTTGTAGGCACCTGTTTCCTTAAGATGATCTTCTTCTAGAGTGGCGTACCATGCCGGTATTCTGTGACCCCACCAAAGCTGTCGGGAGATGCACCAGTCGCATATGCTCTCTAGCCATCTTCTCCATTCTGCAGAGTACTGCTTGGGAATAAACTCAATCTTCCCGTTGGCAGCAACATCAAGAGCCTCCTTTGCCATCAGGCTGCAACTCACGTACCACTGAGGCTTTAGCATAGGCTCAGCAACATCACTACTTCTTGAGCAAACTCCAATTGTCATCTTGTTGTTTTCCTCACCTCTGTACAGCCCCTTCTTACGCAGAGCTTCAACGATAGCTTCACGAGCGGCAAAGCGTGGCATGCCAGTGAAGTCAGGCCCGCCATTCGCATTGATCCTTCCATCATCAGTGAATACGTTTATAAACTCCAGATTGTGGCGCCTTCCTACATCGAAATCATTGGTGTCATGTGCTGGAGTGATCTTAACACAACCAGTACCAACATTTGGGTCAACGAGTATCTCATCACAGATGATTGGTAGCTTCCGCCCATTGAACGGGTGCACAGCAAACTCTCCGTGAAGATGCTTGTATCTTGCATCATCGGGATGAACAGCAATGGCGGTATCACCAAGCATAGTTTCCACCCTAGTAGTGGCAACAACAACCTCACCGCCTCCTCTCTCAAGAGGGTAAGCAAACGAAGTGATAAGACCAAATACAACTGGCTTCTCATACCCAGGGACTTTGATTGGTGTTCTTTCTTTGATCTCGATATGCTCAACCTCACGCTTAGATATGGCGGTGCTAAGGAAGCAGTCCCAATGAACAAGCCGGAGATCCCTGTAGATAAGCCCTTCCTTGTGTAACCTTACAAAGGCCTCAGTGACAGCCTTTGATCTGTGCTCGTCCATGGTAAAACACTCACGGGACCAATCAAGAGATGAGCCCATACGACGTAGCTGTGATTTGATTGTACCACTTTTACTCTCTGTCCACTGCCAGACATGGTTCAAGAACTCCTCACGGCCAAAGTCATGTCTTGTCAATCCTGTTTCACGGCTGAGATGTTTCTCGACCACAACCTGTGTAGCAATACCAGCATGGTCAAACCCAGGAACCCACAAAGCATTAAAGCCAGACATTCTCTTCCAACGAATCAGTGTGTCCTGGACTGCACAGGTTAGTGCGTGGCCGATGTGCAACGCGCCAGTCACATTGGGAGGAGGAAGAACAATCACAAACTGTGGTTTGGAACTAGTCGCGTCAGCCTTGAAAAACTCAGATGTCTCCCACCATTCATACCACCTGCACCCAAAAACAACAAACAGAGATCAGATGGTGAATAAATCAATCAAAGTTATCAAATTGATGAATAAATCGGCGGGTTTTAGGGTAACTTACGATTTTTCCACCGCTGAAGGACTGTAATGTTTGGCCATCTGTGAAGATAGCCTTTTCCTCTCGCCAATAGGAGTTTCTGGGTCAGAAAAATCGGCATGATTCTCTTCCTCTTTTCCTATCTTCTTCGCTGCGCTCTTTTTAGATTTTGCATTCAATTCTCCCAGCTTTGCTTTCTCGATAGCCTTTTGTTTCTTCAGAGCTTTCACTTTAGCATTGTGTTCTTTCTTCAATCTCCGTTCCATCTCCAGCTCCATCTCTAGGGTTTCCGCAACGTAAATCGATTGCCCCAAAATTCGATCAACTGATGAGCTGCCGACGCCTGATATATACAACACACATAGTCGGTCCTTCAGGGCCCTGTAACGTAAATGGGCCGCCAAATTGAGCTTTTATTTTATCACATTCTATATATCCCTATTATTATATCACGGTTACGGGTGTTAAATATTTGAGCTTTGATTAGTAAATAGTAGTAATTCCCACATTTTTCCTAATCTTTATCTTTTTTAAATCGATTGCCCCAAAATTCTTAGCCGAAAATTCGATCAACTGATGAGGTGCCGAGGCCTAATATATACCACACACATATAGTCGGTCCTTTAGGGCCTCGGCCTGTAAATGGACTATTTGATTAGTAAATAGTAGTAATTCCCACATTTTTCCTAATCTTTATTTTTTTGAATCGATTGCCCCAAAATTCTTAGCCGAAAATTCGATCAACTGATGAGGTGCCGAGGCCTAATATATACCCCACACATATAGTCGGTCCTTTAGGGCCTCGGCTACTCATAAATGGACTACTCGTAAATGGGCTGCCAAATTGAGCTTTTATTTTAGCACATTCTCTATATCCCTATTATTATATCACAGCTACGAGTGTCAAATATTTGAGCTTTGATTAGTAAATAGTAGTAATTCCCACATTTTTCCTAATCTTTATTTTTTTTAAATCGATTGCCCCAAAATTCTTAGCCGAAAATTCGATCAACTGATGAGGTGCTGTGGCCTAATATATACCACACACATATAGTCGGTCCTTTAGGGCCTCGGCCTGTAAATGGACTATTTGATTAGTAAATAGTAGTAATTCCCACATTTTTCCTAATCTTTATTTTTTTGAATCGATTGCCCCAAAATTCTTAGCCGAAAATTCGATCAACTGATGAGGTGCCGAGGCCTAATATATACCACACACATATAGTCGGTCCTTTAGGGCATCGGCCTGTAAATGGACTACTCGTAAATGGGCTGCCAAATTGAGCTTTTATTTTAGCACATTCTCTATATCTCTATTATTATATCACGGCTACGGGTGTCAAATATTTGAGCTTTGATTAGTAAATAGCAGTAATTCCCACATTTTTCCTAATCTTTATTTTTTTTAAATCGATTGCCCCAAAAAATTTATCCGAAAATTCGATCAACTGATGAGGTGCTGTGGCCTAATATATACCCCACACATATAGTCGGTCCTTTAGGGCCTCGGCCTGTAAATGGACTACTCGTAAATGGGCTGCGAAATTGAGCTTTTATTTTTAGCACATTGTTTATATCCCTATTATTAGGCCTTGGCTTTCGGTTAACCGTTCGGTTATCGATTGGGTCCATTCGGTTTCGGTTCTTTCGGTTTCAAAATTTAGTATCCATTCGCATATTTTGAAATCTCGGTTCGGTTCCGGTTCTTTCGGTTTTAAAATTTAGTATCCATTCGGTTATTTTGCTTAGGATATTTTCGGATATTTCGGTTTTTTTGAGTATTTTTTGATATATTTCGGTTATTTCGAATATTTTTACTATTTTTTTTATTTTTTTCAAGTATTTTTGATTATTTGGTCTATAAATAACTAATTATTTTGAAAATATAATTGTATTTCGGTCACCCGAAATATTTCGGTTCGGTTACGGTTATTTCGGTTATAGAATTTAGTATCCATTCGGTTATTTTCAAATTTCCGGTTCAGTTCGGTTTAGTTTTTTTTTCTTCGGTTTCGGTTCGGTTTATTTGTCCAGGCTACCTATTATTATATCACGGCTGCGGGTGTCAAATATTTGAGCTTTGGTTAATAAATAGTAGTAATTCCCACATTTTTCCTAATCTTTATTTTCTTTTTATAAAATAAAACTTTCATTTTATAAATTTCTTTTTGCTATATATTTTAACTATTCATTATAATAAATAAATTAAATTTTAGTTATACACACTTCATCTTATTGATGATATTTTATTTCAATTCTAAAATGGTACCATATACACTTTTCTATATTTAATTTAAATTTTTAAACATGCAATAACGACTTTGATTTTCGCAAACAAAATTTCTTACCATGCAAACTTGAGACTAAAGAGTTATATAATCAACTAGATGTAGTACGGGTTGAATTTCATTTAACCTGCCGCCTACTATAAATATTTTGAACATATCTTTTTAGAAAATTAAATTAATGTATTTATAATTTTTTATCTTTTTAATCTATTAAATATTTATGATATTCTTTAATATATTAAATTAAACTTTTTTAAAATTTTCCAAACTATTATTTGGTCTATAAATAACTAATTATTTTGAAAATATAATTGTATTTCGATCATCCGAAATATTTCGGTTCGGTTACGGTTATTTCGGTTATAGAATTTAGTATCCACTCGGTTATTTTCAAATTTCCGGTTCGGTTCGGTTTAGTTTTTTTTGCTTCGGTTTCGGTTCGGTACATTCGGTTTGGTTTATTTGTCCAGGCCTACCTAGACATGTCAATTAGGGCCAAAGTTCGGGGGCTAGCCCGGCCCAGCCCTAAAAAACAGCGGGCTCGGACTTCAATATATATGTCCAGAAAAAATCGGGTCTTTCGGGCTAAGCCCGTTTGGGCTAAAGGGTTTTTTGGGCTTAGCCCGGCCGGGGTCGTACTAGCCCGAAAAGCCCTTTAAAAAATATTTTGACTTTTTTTTGTTAATATTTTCGTTTAATTGTAAGATTTGTTGTAAAAAAAGTTTTTGATAGAGTTGAAAATCCTAAACTTAGTTTTTTAATTGTGTATTACTATAAATCTAAAAAGCAAATATTAGCTCTACTACCTAATTTGAATTATTTTTATTTTATATTTTATCTAGTATAAGTTTAAACAATTTATTTGCATTATTTATTTGATTTTAACTCTCTTTTCAAAAAACTAAATTAGCGTTAGTGGTTATTAAATT
>NW_003302553.1:12923085-12924273 GCF_000004255.2 Arabidopsis lyrata subsp. lyrata
CGAACAAGCTACTGCTATTTTATTTTAAGAATGTAAATATCATTATAAAATCAAAAGTTTTGAGTTATTACATGATGCATAACTTAAAGATGGGATGAAACTATTAAATCGTTGTGTATGTCCTAAGAAACATTTTCTACAAAATTTGTGGAAAACTTTGCGACAGTATTACGAAGAATAATTAATATTGTTACAATTTTTTTTTACTTATATAGAGAAAATTTTGTGTCGTTATGCACCGACTGCAAACAAAAAAAATAATCTTTTGGACTTAACAAATTAATGGCCAAAAAAAGAAAAACAATTAGTGGTGATGATGATGCTCCACATATTGTCTCCACCAAGCCAAAAAGTAAACACAAAAATCTCCATAAATAGAACTGAGCCTAGGCGTGTGTTCTCCACACTTACTCGATTCTCTATATCTCAACAAAACAAAACATCATAAAGAAACAATGGATCAATTAGGTAGTAACACGAACATGGACATAGAGAAGGAGTCAACAACCTTCGATTACTCCAAACGTTCCCAATGGCTACGCGCCGCCGTGCTTGGAGCCAACGACGGTCTTGTCTCCACCGCATCGTTGATGATGGGAGTTGGCGCCGTGAAGCATGACGTCAAGGCAATGATTCTCTCCGGATTCGCAGGGATGGTGGCAGGAGCTTGTAGTATGGCCATCGGAGAGTTCGTCTCTGTTTACTCTCAGTACGATATAGAGGTGGCTCAAATGGAGAGAGACAGTGTGGAGATAGAGAAAGAGAAGCTTCCTAGTCCGATACAAGCGGCTGCTGCATCCGCTCTTGCGTTTTCGGCAGGTGCGATTGTGCCACTTTTGGCGGCTGCTTTTGTGAAAGAGTATAAAGTTAGGATCATTGCGGTTGTGGTGGCGGTTACGGTGGCTCTTATGGTTTCCGGGTGGTTAGGAGCGGCGCTAGGGAAAGCACCAGCGGTTAGGTCATCGGCTAGGGTTTCGTTTGGAGGGTGGTTAGCTATGGCGGTTACGTTTGGCTTGACTAAGCTTATTGGGTTATATGGATTGTGAATCGTTTGTGATGGTCTGATGGATGACATCTTTTTATAAATTCTTAATGCATGTAACTGTTGCCGATTCTATACTGGATTTCGGTTGGAAATACCTAAAACTTAACAGTATGTTTACGGTACGTGAACAAACTCTTTTACTT
>NW_003302553.1:12925297-12926432 GCF_000004255.2 Arabidopsis lyrata subsp. lyrata
AGATAGAACTAGCACATTTGAGTCAATAGAACTTTTCATGAAAAAATAATGTTTCCTACAAAATAAAAGAGAACTAGCAACATTTGAGATTAATTATGATCACAATATTTTTTGTTAATTATTTAATTATTTTGTTAATATTATGATCACAATATTGGATCTTGAATTATCAATTTATTATATGCTACTCTACTTAATGCAAAAATGGAAAGAAAAACAAAATAGTACTAGTAGTCATTTAGAGTTTGTGAAACCAATTAAATATTTACGAATGGACGGAAAAATGATGTTTCGAAGAAACAAAGTATCATAATACATACACTACAAGAAAACATAGCAATTTCCGACGAACATTTCCGACGAAATTTTTAGTCGGAATTATTCCGACGGATTTCCGGGGAATTTCCGACAAACTTCCAAGAAAATAATATTTCGTCGGAAATTCGTCGGAAACATAAAAACTTTTTAGACGATTAAAAATTCGTCGGAATTTCGTCGGAAATATTTGTCGGAAACCATGGAAAATTCCGACAATCCAATGTCATCGGAAACTGCTCGGAAACTTGTCGGAAAATTTGTCGGAAACAACGAGGTAAACACGTGATTATTCACTGCACATGTTCCGACGTAATCCCGACAACTTGATCGAAAAAATTAGTCGGAATAGTAGTCGGAAAATCTAAAGTTGTTACCTTTAATATTTCCGACGAATTTCCGACAAAATGTCGTCGGGAATATCTGTCAGAAATTCGTCGGAAATATTAAAGGTAACCACTTTAGTAATTCCGACGATTTCCGACAAAATTTCTGACGACATTTTGTCGGAAATTCGTCGGAAATATTAAAGGTAACCACTTTAGCAATTCCGACAAAATTTCCGACGACATTTTGTCGGAAATTCGTCGGAAATATTAAAGGTAACCACTTTAGATTTTCCGACGAATTTCCGACAAACTTTCCGACGACATTTTGTCGGAAATTCGTCGGAAATATTAAAGGTAACCACTTTAGAATTTTCGACGTATTTCCGACAAAATGTTAGTCGGAAAAGTTTTATATATATACTAGACAACGATAGTATCATAGACACAAGAAAAAAGTTGAAAAAAAACAAACAGATACACAAAATATCTTC
>NW_003302553.1:12927191-12930202 GCF_000004255.2 Arabidopsis lyrata subsp. lyrata
CAGGAGGGCTCCAGTCGACCGGATTTTAGATCGGGTCCTAGTAGTAGTCGTGAAAGAAGAGATGAAAACGTTATAATTAGCGATGAGCATATTCACCAGGAAGAAGATAATGTAATTGGAAGTGGTAGTGGTGAATTTCATGATAACGTAGAAAATACTAATGTTGCGGAGGAACCCAACTTAGAAACACAGGGATTTTTCGATATGTTAGATGCTGCAAATCATCCGATATATGCAGGATGCAGAGAGGGTCGTTCTCCTTTATCCGCCGCAACACGTATGATGAACATCAAAACAGACTACAATTTAAGTGAAGATTGTGTTGATGCGTGGGCTGATTTTATCCACGATTATCTACCGGAAGATAATTTATCGCCAGTTTCATACAACGCAATCCAAAAATTGGTATCTGGGCTAGGTTTACCATTCCAAATGATTGACGTGTGTAGAGAAAATTGTATGATTTTTTGGGGAGATAATGTAAATATGTCTCAATGTCGTTTCTGTGGTGCTGAAAGGTTTCAGGTTACTGGTGGGCGAAACAAAATACCATATAAGCGTATGTGGTATTTGCCCTTGGCTGATAGGTTGAAGAGGTTGTATCAGTCAGATCGGACAGCGGAGGGTATGCGATGGCACGCTGAACATGAGTTCACCGGGGAGATTTCACATCCATCGGATGCATCGGCCTGGAAACATTTTTGTTCTACATATCCAGTCTTTGCTAATGAACCAAGGAATGTCTATCTTGGTTTATGCACGGATGGATTCAATCCATTTGGAAAGTCAGGTAGAAAATATTCTTTGTGGCCAGTAATAGTCACCCCTTACAATCTCCCACCTTCCCTTTGCATGAAAAGAGAATTTCTTTTCTTAACCATTTTGATTCCTGGTCCAAACCACCCTCGTCGTTCACTTGATGTGTTCCTACAGCCGCTTATAGAAGAGTTAAAAATGTTATGGTACCAAGGGGTTTGGGTATATGATGTCTCCAAAAAGACAAATTTTAACATGCGTGCTGTATTGATGTGGACTATTAGTGACTTTCCCGCATATGGCATGTTATCGGGTTGGACAACTCATGGAAGACTGTCGTGTCCATATTGTCAAGATAATACAGATGCCTTCCAACTAAGACATGGCCGGAAATCAAGTTGGTTTGATTGTCATCGTCGTTTTCTAAGACGAAATCATCCATATCGTCGTAGTAAGACGTTGTTCCGCAAGAACAAGAGTATCCGTGATCCACCGCCACCTGAGTATGATGGTGATTATATATTGAATCAATTTCGTGATTTTGATGTTGACTGTACATCATCGGTAGGCGGTAATGGCCATGTCCGAATTGATGGATATGGAGAACATCATAATTGGCATAAAAAAAGTATCTTCTGGGAGTTACCGTACTGGACAAATCATCTACTCCGCCACTGTCTTGACGTTATGCATATTGAGAAGAATTTCTTTGACAATATAATTAACACCATTTTAAATGTCCCGGGTAAGACTAAAGATAATGTCAAATCCAGAATGGATTTACCCGATATTTGTGCGCGCGAGGATCTCCATTTGCTTGCAGACGGAGTAGGTCCTATTCCTATATGGAGATTAGATGCAAGCAAGAAGACCAAGTTTTTTCAGTGGATAATTGATGATGTTAAATTTCCTGATGGCTATGCATCAAATCTATCATATTGTGTTGATGATCACAGTGGTAGATTAGCTGGGATGAAAAGTCATGACTGTCACGTCTTTATGCAGCGTTTACTACCATTTGCGTTTACACAACTCCTACCAAATGTTGTCCATGAAGCAATTGCAGGTACAAACAACTTATCTTTCAATTATTTTAATATGTTATTATTCATGTATATATTCTTTTTTTGTTTACAGTTATTAATTAAATTGCAGGGATAGGTGCATTTTTTAGAGATTTGTGTTCAAGATCTCTAACAGTCGAAGGACTACATACACTTGAAGATAATATCCCGATTATCATTTGCAATTTGGAGAAATTATTTCCCCCATCATTCTTTGATGTCATGGAGCACTTGCCTATCCATCTACCTCGTGAAGCAGCACTAGGCGGTCCAGTTCAGTACCGGTGGATGTATCCTTTTGAGCGTTTTATGTTCCATTTGAAGAAAAAAGTTAAAAATCTTAGCAAAGTTGAGGGATCAATAGTAGCTCAAAGCATAAACGAGGAGACTTCTCATTTTTCGGCCTACTATTTTGCTCCAAATGTCCAAACAAAAGCAAGAAAACCAGGTAGGTACGATGATGGGGGTGTGCGGCCTATTTACCATACATCTGTCCCAGATATCTTTTCTCAAATCGGGAGACTGAGTGGGAAGAAAAGAGAAGTATGGTTTACAGATCAAGAACATAGAACTCGAAGAGATATGGGAAAATGCGGAAGACGAAGAGGATGTCATACCATTCGAGAAGTAAGAAACAATGCTAGTTCAGATTATTCTTCCGATTCTGAGTAAATCAAATATATCGTCTTTAGTTTTATATATATATTTTATAAAATCTGTTTAAATGCTTTTAAATTTATCATATTATATGCATTATAATTTATTTGTTAAAAAATCTGTTTCTATTTTATAATAATTAAACCATTCTAATATTTTATTTTATTCATACTTTCATCGGAACTGTCGTATGAAACGTTTGAGATTAAATTTGTACCGCTTAAATATATCTTGATACAAAACAGGGTATATTTAATTAAAGAAATACTTGACACAAAATAATTAAAATTATTTAAATAAATATACCCTGTTTCCGAAGAATTTTCCGATGACATTATTTTCTCCATCGGAAAATCGTCGGAATTAGGCTATATTGAAATAATTTATGTGGTGAACTTTTCTCTCAGAAATACTGAAGCGGGAACATTTACGAGACTCGGGAGATTCGTCGTACATAGTCCCTACGTAAGTATTCGTGGTACGCATCGAGATAAGTAAACAATTCAGCGGGAAGTACGCGAGATTAATGTAACC
>NW_003302553.1:12931177-12954321 GCF_000004255.2 Arabidopsis lyrata subsp. lyrata
ATTAAATCTCGCTGGAACAGTTTCCGACGAAATTTCCGACAAATTATTAAATTTCGTCGGAAATTTCGTCGGAAATTGGTTACATTAATTTCTCGCGGATCTCGTAAATGTAGAGGGAAAGTTAATTGGTTTGAAATTCCCGCTGCATTTTTTTCCGACGAATTTCCGACAAAATGGTCGTCGGAAATTTTTACATATATACGACTCACAGATTTCTCACACTTCTCACACTTCAAACGACTTCAAACGACTTGGAAACACTTCAAACGTGATTATTCTCACACTTCTCACATCTTCTCACATTTCTCACATCTTAAGGTAAGATGTTTAGTTTTATTTTCTTCATAATTTTGTTTATAAAATTCAAAAGACTAATTATAAATTTTTTTTTTGATTAAGGAGATGGAAAATGGATCGTGGAGTGGATATATGGCGTATTGCAATGAACGTGGGTTTGCTCCGGATTTGAATCTTGGTTCCGAAACCCAACCACCGGAGGATTTTCCCATGGAGGACACGGAAGTTCCGGAGACGGAACCATTGGCGATGCCTACACGGAATGATGATGCAAATCCACTCGATTCTATGACGCTAGACCAATTACTCCGTGCTCCGGGTCGAGATAAATTGAAAAAGATCGACCCAAGCCGTATGCACGGAACAACTTGGTAAGAAATTGTATTATTTAATTTATAGTTTTACGTAGATAATCTTAATTAAATAATTTGGTAATTATAGGTATCGATTCGATAAAGGATTCACAAAGATTATCAAGAAAATCATGGAGAGCGATTTCCCCGATCCCGCTCCGAATATTACGTCGGTCTCCGGAGACACAAAGAAACGTTGGTTTAAGGCATTTGCGGTTAGTTTATTTAAATAAAATTTATGCTTTATTTACTTTGTTTATAATTGTAGCTAAAAAAATTAAATTTTAAAATTTTACAACACTAAAAATATATATATTTTAAATTGTTTAACATTGTAGCAAAAATTTAATTGGGATTATGGTCTTACGGGCGAAGTACAAGAAAAATTTGAGGAGATATGTGGGGTACGTTTATTGGATTATGTTTATGGATGGAAAAAGAAATGGCTTAACGGGAAAGAAAAGCCAAAATGGATGCGAGAAAACGTTTGGCAAGGGCTTATTGCATATTGGTTACAAGAGCAAAATAAGTCCCGTAGTGAAACTAATTCTCAAAATCGCAAGAGTGAACGCGGAGGCTATGGCATGGCTAAACATACTTGTGGATCAATGCCATATGTCCGGAAAAAGGAAAAAATGGTAAATAAAAATTTAAATTTTTTACATTTCAATTTGCATTATAATAAATTTTATTGTAAATTTTTAACTAATAAATATTTTAAATGCAAGCGTAATCCCGAAACCGGTGAGTATCCCGATATGGTGACATTCATGGAGGAGACTCACAAACGGAAATCGGACGGGACATTTGTTGATAAAAAAGCTGAGGCAATAGCTCGTCGATGTCGGGAGATGGAGAAAGAGAAACTCACACAATTGAGTCAACAATCAGACACGCCCGATGATTATCAACTCACCCAAGCAGAAAAAAACGATATTTTCCGATCGGTAAGTAATAGTAATTAAAATATTATAATTTAGATAATATGTTTTATTTCCTAACAACATTTTCATTATAATAGCAAGTTGAAGTTAAAAAAGGACGTAGATTTGGATACGGTTCCATTCCGTATGACGAAGACATGGGCGGAAGTTCGTCGTATTCACATGCACACGTGAATTGTCAAGCAAACGCAGCCGAAATCATCGAGTTGAAGACTCAATTAAAAGATTGTAAGTTTTGGATGGATACGATGGCCCGTCTTCATCCCGACATCGTTCCGCCTTCTCGCCAAGATCAACCCGGAAATCAAAATGAAACAAATAACGTTGACACTCTATTTGATAATATATAATATTTGCGTTTGTAATAATTTTTAGTTGTTTAAGAACTTATTAATGTTTAATTATGTTTTTTATATTATGTGGTGAATTTTATTTTTTTTATTTATGTTTTTATATAATATTTGTGTTTGTTTTATTGAATTATTACAATTAAATTAAATTAATATTATTTAATTTAATTTAATATATTTTTTTTTAATAAAATATAATATTTCGTCGGAAATTCATCGGAAAATAATAAAAAAATACGATTTGTCGGAAATTCGTCGGAAACTATTAAATATATTATTATATTATATTTTGTCGGAAATTCGTCGGAAACATCCATTCGTCGGAAATTCGTCGGAACGTTCCGACGAACTTCCGACGATTTGTGGTCGGAAAATCGTCGGAATCGTACTCGATCTTGCGGCGTCGTTTGTAGGAATCTCCTCGGAATGGCGTCGGAATATGCCGTCGGGATATCGTCGGCAATTTTCCGTCGCTATTCCGACGGACATTTCCGACACCTTTCCGACGGGCTTTCGACGAATATTTCCGACGATTTTCCGACAAATATTTCCGACGAATTTTCCGACAAATCATCTCGACAGAAATTTCCGACGAATTTCCGACGAATATTGTTTTCCGACCAGAGAATTCCGACAAACTTGGTGTAGTCGGAAATTCGTCGGAAATGGATGTTTCCGACGAATTTCCGACTATTTGGTTTGTCGGAATTTGCTATGTTTTCTTGTAGTGTTGTGAAATCATTTTCAATTATTCCTTGCAAATTTTGGTTTTTTGGTCTGGTTTTCAATAGATTAACCATGAGGAACTATAGTTAAAATCAAATATATGAAATGATATCTCTTCATAAATTCAAAACGGAAACATCCACTAATTTGCTCGGCCAAGTGCCGACACATTTTTAATAAAAGAAATAACACATTCGTATAAGAACCATGTGTGGCTAAAGGCAAGATTGTAGAGTACTCAAGTGTATTACTATGAAAAAGGGAAAAGACATGAGGAGAGAGGAGCAAGAGACCGTAGCAATAGAGCCGCTTATCCATGGTTCACAGCTGTTTGTTTGTTTACTCTTCATTATATATCTACCATTGTTGAAGGTATCAAAAACATATATGGATCAAGCTTCCTAGCTTCTCTAGCAAAGTGGTAAACATATATTTACTCTTTTTTTTTCTTTTTTTTTTGGGGTAGAGAACATAAAAGCTCAAGGGAATCTGATTATCATTGCTTTGCTTCCAAGTGTTTCCGTAGTAACCGGAAGAGAGGACGAGATCCTACACTAATTTCAAAAAGCCAATCTTTTTCTTAGATTTATAACTTTGAGTAGCTTTGTCTCATTTCTCTAGTAAGACGTAAGTGTTTTCTTGAAACCCTTTTTTTCATTACGTTATTACAAGGACAACATACATTAATACTTATAATAAAAGAAACCAACAGCTTCTACTTAACCCATTATTCCATAGGACTCACTCCTCTCCGTTACTTCTTCTTATTGGCGCCTGTCCCGGTGCCCGCTTTAGCCTCATGCCTGAAGTTCTCCTTCTTCCTCTCAGCCCTTGTTTCGAGACAACCCTCCCAATAGTCCAAGCCTTCTTGAGACGATCCCTCCGCCGAATCCTACAGAGAAATGCAAAACATGATGAGAGAGAGAGAGAGAGAGAGAGAGATCACTTTTTTGTTTCCGGTCTTCTTGTCATCACCGGCCTTCTTGTCCTCACTTCCGAGATCTTTCGATGGTGCGTTGCTAGCCATGCTTTAGATGTGCGAAATGAGAGATGTTTGATGTAAGAGATGTGAGAGATGTTTGATGTGTGAAATGAGAGATGTTGGAGTCTATATTTATAAGCAAAAAAAAATGTGTATGTAAGTGACATAGGCTTACGTAATCATAATGATGCCATGCATTTCAGAAACCAAGAAAATATCCTCTTTAAAGTCTGCTTTGTTCCATATGCAACTTTAATTTGAAAGTTTTTGAAAGTTGTTCCCCTGCAAGAGAGGCTATGGCTTGGATTTAGGACGTGGCTTAGCTTTCTAGGCGAGCTAGTTTAACTGAGTTATCCTTCATATCAAACTGAAAAGGCACATAAATAAATGGTAGCTTAGTTAAATACATGTTTAAGGTAAATGATGGACACATCTTAACGAAATCCATTCATCAAGTACAATCCAAGGAGACTAGTTAAGACATAGTAGAAGAAATACTAGTGAGATATAGTAGATTTTAGTGTGGAGATGTACCAAAGGAAAAAAACGAAAAAAAGTTGAATTCAAACTAGTAAATATTAGGCCTTTAATACCCAAAATGGCCGAAACCACAAAGCCTTTTAACAAGGAGCTTCACGTATCCCACATCGGAAGAATGAGAGAATCTGGTAGTGCACGCGAGACTTAAAATGTAAATAAACCGACTTTACTCTGCTCTTCAATAGTGCACGCATCCATTTAGTCAGTACATATTTGAAATATATATTCTTCCGCCTTTTTTTTTGAGAATTCCAGTTGCTTTTGCCTATTTTAGGAGAGGGTTCTGCCTTCTGGTGGATCCAACATTAACTAGTCTCGAAAAAATTAGAGGTATTAGTACTAGCCAATTACATTTTTAAAGTCCTCTCTCTCTTTTTTGTCCGAAGTGGTTATAGAAGTAACAACGAAGATTCTGCTGATATATCTTTTGAAGGTGGTTAGTCCTTTGTGATTACTGTTCAGAAACCTAACACAAACTTAATAAGCTTTAGTTCTTGGACAATTACCTTATAGCCTCGTTCCCTTATAGCTTCATTCATGGCACACCGATTGGCTACGGAAAAATAAAAAAATAAGTAATGAAGTTGTTGTTGAATCTTCCCCAACCCATTTGGCAGAATCTTCCCCAACCCATTTGGTGCTTGAATTATCAAGTTTTTAAGAGATGTTGATGTGATGAAGGACAGAGCTGTCGCTTGAAGCTCCGTTGTTCTTTCCAACTTCATAATCACGTACAATCCTTAAGTAGCTCACTTGGTATATTAAGAGAAAGTATGAAGAGAATATTTTATTTTAAACATGTTACATTATTTCTAGAGTATGAAGAGAATATCAAACATAATTTAGGTAGTGAGTCAAATTTTATTTTATTTATTGCTAACATTATCAATTAATCAATTTATTCTTTTCCAGTTGACGACCTATTATAACAAACTCAAAGTAAAGAGGTTTAAATACGTAAACAAATTGAGATAACATTACATGTAAAAGTGAATTTTTAAATTCGAGAGATATCCAAGAAAACAACTTTGTTTATGATCATGAAGACTCCTCGCAATCATCTTATTGCTTAGGTTTTGTGCATGTTTAATTTAATGATATCTCTTCATAAATTCAAAACGGAAACATCCACTAATTTGCTCGGCCAAGTGCCGACACATTTAATAAAAGAAATAACACATTCGTATAAGAACCATGTGTAGTACTTGAACAATAAACGAACATAAATTGGATACTGTCAGTGTGAAAAAAAAGTTAGATTTATCCGATTAAAGAGACATAAATTGGGGTTTATCTTCCGATTTTCGGGTATATGGATAGCTGTTGATTAGCTCGTTTATGTTCCTTTTTCAAAATCCCCAATTCCCCAACATAAATTTCTCCGTTTAAAGCATAAGAAAAAAGGTTAGTAAGAAAGAAAGAAGCACTTGGAAATACTCTTTTGGCTTTGGGATCAATGCCCTGGATGGAGCACATAATACAGGTTCCATTTGGATGGATGGATCATCCAACGATGAGAGATCCAACGGTCCTAAAGAACTTCTCAAAATCAAAATGCTATTACACGTAGGAAAGAAAGAAGAATCTCGATGTGAAGCAAAAGAGACGACGGTGATCGATAGGGGACCATATCAACTTGCAATGTTTGCACTACAAATAAATGCCACGTGAAATCCTACACGACAGCTAAGTTGCGAAGTACTGGTGTGTGATGTGGTCCATTGGCGTGAGATGAGAATCGGACGGCTTTGAGCCAATGTCGTGAAGGGTCGGAGAAAGAATAAGAACCGTTGGATAGATCTGCTAAAAATAGACGGACAGGGTCCACGTCAAGACGTAATGGGAAGGGGACCTCGTTGCCCAAAATAGAAAGATGGAGTTATCGTCAAACAAGTCACGTCTGGGTTTATTGAGTGGGGTTAAGTTTTTGGACCAGTCTCTCTACTTTTTTTTCACCCCTCCTCCTCTACAATATATAGTAAGTTACTGTTGTCACAGACTCTTAGTCATTATGCAATAAAAGGTTTTCACTTTTCAGCGTCCAAAAAAAAAATTGGTTCATACTTCATACTATGCCGTAATTAATTTATCCAAACTACTAATGAAATGTTATTTAGAAACTCATGTAGATCTTATTAAAGTGTTGTATCACTATACACTAATAAATTTTATTTCAGTTTCATAACTAATTATAAGCACATAAACTATTTAACATAAAGTCAAAAATCCCCAATAACATAAATTTCCTGTTCACATAAACGAGCTATTTAACAGAAAACAGAAAAGTATAAACAAAAAAAGGAAGCTCGGTTTATTCTTATACTTCCTGTTCATTAGCATCATCAATCAGATCACAACACCATAATAAGATCAAACACCAATAATGGTTTTAAAATAGCTTTTTTTACCTCTGCTATAAAATGACGAACATCTCCAATGGTAAGAACCATGTGGAGGCTCTCACAAATTTTTTAAACATAAATTTTGCATAATTTAAAGTTAAGAGCTTCTATTGAAATACAAAATCTTTTCCTCCTCCAATGGTAAAACTTTCGTTAGGGGTTCTTTAAAATTCATGATCATCGACTCATATATTTCATATATAAAACAATGGAAGAAGCTCTTGTTGATTTTGGATTTGTAATCTGAAAACTAATGTTTCAGAGAAATGCTAATGCTGTTCGCTAAACCCATCTTCACAGGTCCTCCCATTATGCTCTCTGCATCATTACCACAAACTAGTTGTAGTCTATTCACCCATCCTGCAACAATGTTTCAATGTTTTAAAAGTAGCTCGATCAGTCAATCAACAAGAAGTAGAGATTTCAATATATAACTCATCACTTCCAAGCTTGGAAAACAAGAAAAAATGTTGTGTTTTGTAAAACAAGAAGTGTTGTTTGTGTCTTTGTAAAACAAGAATAAGTGTTCTGCTTAATGTTACCACATCTTCCTGTTCTTCCTCAAGCACCGGTTACTACATTTATCATGTGAACAACACTAAAACTTGCTTCTTCTTTTTTCAACCTAATCCACCCTGCAGAAAGATGGCTACATGTATAATGAACATATCCAATTCCAAACCAATCCTCCTAGAATCTAAATCCTACACGACACAAGTCACTGGTTTTTGAACACCTTTCACCACTAAAAACCAAGACAGACCTCAATTCTTACATGCTAAGTTCATGCAACACCACTAAATCAATAAGATCACTCTCTCACAATGCTAAGTTCTTCCTCCAATACGCATTAGCTGCCGCAACAACATTCAATTTCTCTTTCAATTTGATTCCTCTTTTCTTGCCCCTATTGGTGTTCAGCCAAGCTAATCTCAAGCTTACCAATAACCAAATCAAACCATCAAATTGGAGACAAACCGGGATCATTTTGGGATCGAGAGTTCGCTGAATTGAACCGGGATCACCACCGGAGTCAACAGCGAGACGAGCAAGCTCGAGAACCGATTCCGGTGGCCACCAGATTAGAGAATTCTCCTCTTCAAACTTACTCAGCTTCTCAACGGCGTCAATTTTACCTGAACAGAGTCCAGTACGAAGCGAACATCGTCCCAATTCGGGTTTAGATTTATCCGATTTGAAAGGGACGAGGCTTTATGTTAGTGAATTCTTATACTTCCTGTTCCTTAGATCTAACTTTTTTTTAACATAAACGAGCTAATCGGATAAATCTAACTCTTTTTTTCACATAAACGAGCTAATCAACAGAAAACAGAAAAGAGTATTTAAGTTGGTCATGAGTTTGGAATCCAGAGTAAAGGAAAAGAGCAAAAGAGACCTGATTTGCTAAGAGTTCAGACAAATCTGACTAGTATTCTTGGGTTAAAAGACTTACAGCTTGCATTAGATCAAGAATTTCTGACTCTTTGAGATTGGCACCAACTCGTTTTAGTCCTGCTTTCAGTTCTTCAAAAGTTATCTGACCACTGTTGTCTGTGTCAATCATCTTGAACATTTCTTTTAAACCGGCTATTTCTTCTTCGGATAAGACAAGTTGAAAAAAAGGCCAAACTTATTCTATCTTCTGTTCTGTGTTTCTTTTGTTGGGATCTTGTTTAGAGTTAGAAAGATAACTTACTCTAAGAGCCATTTTCTTGAACTTGTTCATTGCAGAAAATTGCTTCATACGGCTCAGAACAGCAGAGTCCAGAGGTTTATCTGGAGCCACACCGTCAATCTGTACCCATGGATGACCTGTTCATAGACAAAACGCCTTGAGAAGAAGCACAACGGTGAAATTCAAATAGGACAATGTATTTAGAAAATCAGCTAGCATATGTTTGTTAGAAGATATACCAGTTTATGCTCTGTGCTCAATAGAATTAAGATGAATGATTTAGACTTAAATAACTTACATAATACTTGATGTGCGGTTAGTCTTCGCGTGGGGTCCCGAACAAGCATTTTCCTCACCAAGTCTTTTGCACTTTCAGAGATGCTTGGCCATGGATCAGATGAAAAGTCAAGATCTCCATGAAGGACCTGCTCGAAAATACCTTGTTCGGTTTCTGCATATTTCATGGAAAACAAATTTGCTTCAGAGCCTAACAAGAACAATCAGATGCATTTATCTACATTGCAACGTCTCTTACCGGCCCAAAAAGGAGGAACTCCGCTTAACAAAATGTAAACAATCACACCAGCACTCCACACATCTGATTCAGGACCATAACGCTTTCTAAGAACTTCTGGAGCTACATAATACGGACTACCAACAACATCTGTAAAAACCTCATCTGCAAAAGTGGAAGGAATAGTATTCCAAAATCGAACATAGAAGTTGTAAATTAAATGATCAAAGACAAGTTACCATAAATACGAACCTGGCTTAAAGAACATTGAGAGTCCAAAGTCGATCGTTTTCAAGAGGGAATCTTCCTCTTTACTAACGAATAGAAAATTCTCGGGCTTGAGGTCTCGATGCATAACACCAAGAGAGTGACAAGCCTCTAAAACCCCAACAATGGTTCTCGCAAGCTCAGCAGCTTTCCTCTCAGTGTAATGTCCACGTTGAATAATTCTATCAAAAAGCTCGCCACCCGAACACAACTCCATCACAAGGTGTACCGCAGCAACATCCTCATAAGCGCCTTTAATAGATATAACATTTGGATGACCAGCCAAGTGATGCATTATCTGAATCTCCCTTCTCACATCTTCAACGTCCTCATCCGTCAAAAGCTTCCTCTTGGAAATCGACGTACACGCATACTCGTTCCCCGTACCTTTCTCAAGGCATAAAAACGTCGTCCCAAATTGGCCTTGTCCAAGTTTCCTTCCCAATGAATAGAACTCTTTAAAGTTTTCAGTTTTCCTCTGCAACACTGACTCAGTTCTAAGCCCTGCACTGGACACTCTCCTCATATGTTTAGGCTTCTGAGGTTCAGGTTTCGTCTCCGGCTTGGTTTCAGACGTTGTTTCTGGTTTTGTTGTCTCTTGCTTGGATTCAGACTTTGTTTATTCTTAATATTTCGATTGGGGATGCTAATTAATGAACAGGAAGTATGAGAATAAATTCAGTTAGTCGGTGCAGCGACATCTCTGTATTCTGCAACTTGTTTTGCTCTCGGTAAATATGGAAATGGCAATCCGTACCCTATCAATTTAAGCACAATCATAGGCTTAAGCGGCTGGCTTCCTTGTGCAAAGTATGTTTACCTCTTCTCGTTACGTTCTCCTAGTTTAAATTGGGATATTGGAGTCACCTTGGTGCGTATATTTTTCTCAAAGGACATTGGGTGGCAAACTAGAAGAGGAACAGATCAAGAACCGAGCTGCATCGTTGCCCATTATAGTCTGTCATGGAAAAGGTAATTGTACATATTACATTACCCTTACTTTCTGAACTGTTTCACTTCTCAGTATTTTTTAATATGGCTATAAATGCATTTAATATTCTCAAAGAAAAATAGTCTCATGAGCTATACCAGTTTACTTCTGGTTATTCAAATTGTTCCATAACACTGATTCAAGTAAAAGAAGGGTTACATTTTTAAGATTTTATTTTCTTCCTGTTCTTATGTTGATTCATCTACGTAATTTGGTTTCCAGCTGATGATGTGGTACCGTTCAAGTTTGGGGAGAAATCTTCACAGGCCTTGCTTTCAAATGGGTTTAAGAAGGTCACCTTTAAACCTTACAGTGCACTTGGTCACTACACAATCCCGCAGGAGATGGATGAGTTGTGTACGTGGTTGACATCCACCCTCGGCCTCGAAGGTTGATGCTTTTCGATGATGTAGCTTTCTGATGAAAACCCTTGAACTCTTGAGAGTCTGATTGATTTGAATGTTCACAATGTTTCATTGGAATATTTGTGTAAGACAAATTCGTCTAGTAGTAAATCTTCTCCTTTGGCACGTCCGAACACACCGTTAATCGACCATCAATAGACGCAGAAGAACACACTGGTTCGAAGTTCGAACCGTTCACCAGACGGTTGTTCATCATCTGGCAAATTCCAATGTTCCATGGATCCTTAATATTCTGAAGTCAGAGTCTTATACTTAAAAATTGATTAATTTAAAAAACTTCAGAGTAGGCGCCGACAGTTGCGCATCAATAAAGTAACCAATTGCAAAGTTTACACGTGTCTGGAGCATAGCTTGACACGTGTGAGGACGAGACTCGTCTGAATCATCGTTGCTCATTTCTCACTTCTGTGTGGGAGCCCTTACCTAACATCATCATCAAACGCGAAACAATGGGCTAGTGTAACCAACTTGTTAGTCGGGTAAGAACCAACTATTTAACATTAACTAAATCACAGTTGCAGTTTCTTTGTCATGCTCTCGTAAAGCTTTAGTGTGCTTATCGCATCCAAGGCAGAATATGAAATCCAAGCCTCTCGATCTTCTCGCTGAAGCTCTTCGACAGAGGGAATGACAACCATTTTCCCTTCAGATCCATCTTTTTTCAGTTTCCGTTTACCAAAAATAGTCTTCATCGAAATTTTACCAAGGAACTCAACTTCCTCCGTCTGTGTGCCCCCAAGAACTTTTTATAGGTTTATGAGAATGTGTTATTCATTATAATGTGATTGTTACAATATACCCTTATTATATACATACTCTACACGCCCCCTCAAGATGGAGGGAGTTTCGTCACTCCAATCTTGTCAAACAATTGATGAAACCGAGAGCGAGCTAACGGCTTCGTAAGAGCATCTGCAAGTTGATCATTTGTAGACACATGAGTGACCCGCAAGGCTCCAGACCTAACATTGTCACGAATGAAATGGTAGTCCAATGCGAGGTGTTTCATCCTCGAGTGGAAGACGGGATTAGCGGAGAGATACGTAGCCCCTATAATGTCGTAGTAAACAACCGGTGTAGTAGGGAGCGTCACCCCAAGTTCAGTTAGAAGAGAACAAACCCAGCGTATCTCAGAAGCGGTGTTGGCAACAGCCCGGTATTCTGCTTCGGTAGAGGATCTAGCGACGCCTTTTTGTTTCTTTGAAGACCACGCAATCGGAGTCTTTCCAAGATACAAAATGTAAGCATTGGTAGAGACCCAATCATCAGTGTCACGTGCCCAATCTGCGTCTGAATACGCATGAAGAGAGATAGGTGAATTAGCATGGAGGTAGATACCGTGAGAGATCGTACCGGAGAGATAGCGCAATAAGCGCTTGACGGCTTGCCAATGCAAATCAGTGGGACGATGCATAAACTGAGAGAGACGGTTGACTACATAGGCGATATCCGGTCTCGTGAAGCTCAAATATTGAAGGCTGCCAAGCACAGTTCTATAGTCTCGCGGATCATCAAGGATGTTGCCCGAATCAAGTGTGAGCTTAGGATTCGGTGCCATTGGAGTCGTAACTGGATTGGCGTCTAACATATTTGTTTTCGTCAGCAGGTCAAGAAGATATTTCCTTTGCATTAAATGGAGACCACGAGATGTCCGAGTAGCTTCTATTCCCAGAAAATATGATAAATCTTTAGGGTCCTTGAGTGAGAATCTATTCGCCAAAGCGGTGATAAAATCGGAGATCAAGGCTGGACGCGAGCCCGTGACAATGATGTCGTCCACATAAACCAAGATATAGACAATGTCAGCACCTTGGATATAGATGAAAACCGACGTATCTGCGAGAGAATTAGAAAACCCGGCACTACATATAAATGTTTTGAGTTCTTGGTACCACGCTCGGGGTGCTTGCTTTAAACCGTATAACGCCTTCTCCAAATGGTTAAAGTGAGAAAGTAAAAGAGTTTAAACTTCAGTTCCCTAACCATTTGGAGAACATCTTAACGAAATCTATTCATCAAGTACAATCCAAGGAGACTAGTTAAGACATAGTAGAAGAAATACTAGTGAGATATAGTAGTTTTTAATGTGGAGATGTACCAAAGGAAAAGAAAACGAAAAAAAGTTGAATTCAAACTAGTAAATATTGGGCCTTTAATACCCAAAATGGCCGAAACCACAAAGCCTTTTAACAAGGAGCTTCACGTATCCCACATCGGAAGAATGAGAGAGTCTGGTAGTGCACGCGAGACATAAAATGTAAATAAACCGACTTGACTCTGCTCTTCAATAGTGCACGCATCCATTTCGTTAAGATGTTCTCCCAATGGTTAAAGTGAGAAAGTAAAAGAGTTTAAACTTCAGTTCCCTAACCATTTGGAGAACATCTTAACGAAATCTATTCATCAAGTACAATCCAAGGAGACTAGTTAAGACATAGTAGAAGAAATACTAGTGAGATATAGTAGATTTTAGTGTAGAGATGTACCAAAGGAAAAGAAAACAAAAAAAAGTTGAATTCAAACTAGTAAATATTAGGCCTTTAATACCCAAAATGGCCGAAACCACAAAGCCTTTTAACAAGGAGCTTCACGTATCCCACATCGGAAGAATGAGAGAATCTGGTAGTGCACGCGAGACTTAAAATGTAAATAAACCGACTTTACTCTGCTCTTCAATAGTGCACGCATCCATTTAGTCAGTGCATATTTGAAATATATATTCTTCCGCCTTTTTTTTTTAGAATTCCAGTTGCTTTTGCCTATTTTAGGAGAGGGTTCTGCCTTCGGGTGGATCCAACATTAACTAGTCTCGAAAAAATTAGAGGTATTAGTACTAGCCAATTACATTTTTAAAGTCCTCTCTCTCTTTTTTGTCCGAAATGGTTATAGAAGTAACAACGAAGATTCTGCTGATATATCTTTTGAAGGTGGTTAGTCCTTTGTGATTACTGTTCAGAAACCTAACACAAACTTAATAAGCTTTAGTTCTTGGACAATTACCTTATAGCTACGTTCCCTTATAACTTATCAGTTATATCTATATGCAAACTCCAATCAGTCAAAGGGTCGTCATTAGCTTGGATCAATGAGTTAATCATGGTGTATAAACCGCTACAACAACTCTTTGTCTTTCAGAGGAGTGGGAACTATGGAGAAAGCGTTCAATGCAGAATAAGGTAGAGGTAAGTGTGATACTACTCGAAGTGCAGCTGTAGAGTCAAAAGATGCAGAATCAACGGGTCATAACTTAGCTATGCATGGATTTTAATAACATGTTAGTCAATGGCTACTTGTTAATTTGTGATTTACTCAGCTAAGCCTTAAATTTGGTCTAAGGTTAATTACAAATTCTATGCACAAGCATTTAGTCTTCGTCTTGCGATCCCTGTATTTAAGCCTGGTGTTTGGTGTTTCAGGTAAGACTGCAAATGTTCCCGTTGCTTGCACTGTGGGATTGTAGATTTACTCTGACCTCTATGTGTAGCAGGAGAGTTAATTTTTCTTCTGTCTTCTCTGCAATTATAGTTAGCATGCTATTAGTCGAGGTTAAGATGCTGTTTAGGCTTGAGTTCAAGAAGTTTTAACAACCTGGTCTCAAGAAAAAACTGCTATTACCTAGGGACGTTCTTAATATGTGATGTGCTTCAAAATTCTTCCAGCAGCTAATGCTATGCCAGCATCAACTTTAAGACCCTTTGCTAATTGCAATGCCCTTCTCTTTCACGGGCTGTTGAAGCAGAAAGCCAAGAGCTGGAGCTAGATATCTCAAGTTTGGGAGCTGTGAATACTGTGTTTTTTGCAGCTTTGTTTAGGTTTGTTTCTTTTGACGTGGACTTCTGTTCGTTTTCTAAGTCCCCTTTTATGTGAAGCTGAGTATTTATTCTGAAACTTCCGATGAATTAGCAAACTTGGTGTACCGATAAAAACATATGTATCTGCAACTTTTTTGGAGGTTTACTATATGTTAACTTGCGGTTTAAGTAACAAATTCGCTGATGTGAAGGCAAGGTTTCAGGTTTTGATGTTTTGGTTTTACAGATTTTGCACTCAAGAAGAACAAAGATCCAAAGAACAACAAAGAGGAAGAGGAAACTTGCTTGGGAAGCTCTTGTTTCTCTCTTCTCTAGAACTCTCTTTACTTGTCTTTTCTCACCTACCACCCCACTTTCTCTTGATACAATGTGAACATATACTCCCTCTATTCCTAGAAGATTGTTTTTTCTAGCTTAAGGTATAAAATGCTTATAATTATTGGATGTTTAATTTCCTATATGTTAACTTGTGATTTAAGTAACAAAATCGATGTAGTTGAGCTTCTAACGAGAAGTGAGTGTTTTTAGGTTTCGTTAATTTGTAAACATTTGAGTTTAATTTTGCTTAACATGACATTCACAAATATGCTATGCTTCTATGTTGATTGTCTGCCTTAAGAGACTAAAAGATAGTACAGTAAAACCTCTATAAATTAATAATATTGGGACTAGCAAATTTTATTAATTTAGAGAGGTATTAATTTATCAATAAATTAATAATTATTAATTTATAGAGAGATTTTTTTAATTTTGTAATTTCTTAAAAACATTTCTATCTAAAAATAAATTTTTTCTTTATAAGTAATATCTTTTAAAAACTAATTACAAGTAGAGAAGCAATTATTAAATTTTTAAAAATAACACAAAATTTTTTCGAATAATAGTCATATTTTATTAAATTTTTTACATAGAATATTTTAAATATATACCATAGTAATTCAAATATGACATATATAAATTTATATTATATATATATATATTGATAAGTTTATACAATTATTAATTTATGATATCGATGAGACCATATGTTTATATGAGATTTTCAAAAAAATTATTATCTTATTAATTTATCGATTTATGTCATATTTTACACTGGTCCCAACTCGGGACCGGAAGAATTTATTAATTTAGAGAGGTTATTAATTTATAGAGGTTTTACTGTATATTGTTTCTTTTGTAGTGGTTTGACTATTTTTACTGAATGACTATGTGTTAGAGGTTTCTTTGATATCAAATGTTTGATCTTTTTAAGAAACTGAGAGGGGAAACACTCGAAAACAGAGTTCAACGTAGAAACAAAAATAGAGAGGAACAGACTCCAAACTAATACAAGAGCAAACCAAACAAGAATCAAGTAATTTATAATTTAAGTACGTAAATCTTATATGAATTACGAAATTAAGGAAATGGTTTTAAAAAAACCTTGCCTTTTCTAAAAACATATAAAAAACCTTCAATTTTTTTTGTGTGGATTTTGAAACTCTTATCTTTTCATAAATAGTAAAATAAACCCTCATATTTAATAATAAACTCAACTAAAATTCAAAAAATAATTGTTATATTAAAACATCAATATACCTAAAACACACACAATAATTTACGATTTATGTTTTTCAAATTCGAGTTTGCGATATATATTTCTAAAATTAAAGTTTTTGCGATATTAAAATTTATTCACCAATCTAGTTGAGATTAGGCAAATCAGTTTTTAAGTAATGATTAACTAAATGTAATTCATATTATATTTTTTTAAAAATCTTAATTTATATATATTTATATGTATATAGAAATAATAGAAATTGTTCGGAATGCCCTTTTTGGATACCTCTTTTGGTCATTTTCAATTTTGTCCTCTTTTTATTTTAAATGGCCATTTTACCTCTATTTGAAAAATACTTAAGTCAACAAAATAAAAAATTAAATTTTCCCGCCAAAAATATATATAAGGGTTTATAAATGATCTACAAGGGGTTTTAAGGGATTGAGGAAAAATTTTGGCGGGAAAAAATAATTTTTTTTGCGGGAAAATTATATCTTCTCGTTATCTGTTCTCACTCAAAGAAGATTTTGTATATAAAAGGGGGTATTTTTGAAGATAGATAACAAAAAAGGTTATTTCTGTGGGTTTTGAAACTCTTATCTTTTCATAAATGGTAAAATAAACCCTCATCTTTAATAGCAAATTCAACTAAAATTAAAAAAAAATCGTTATATTAAAACATCGATATATATATATATATATATATATATAAACAAAACGCAATAATTTACGATTTATGTTTCTCAAATTCGAGTTTGCGATTTATATATCACTCGTAATAAAACTTGTTTGGTTTCATGTTGGTGAATTTTCGTAACACAACCGAATAAAACTTCATTTAGTTAACTTGTTTGTGACTTAAAAATTTTTAATCTAGAAAAAGATTGTAAACTAGAATTTTAGTGGAAAAAAATCTTAAATCAAATTGTTTATATTAATATATGAATTAGTAGAGTTTATTAATTAGAGTTTAATTTTAGCGTTTAATAGATTTTTGTTTTTATAATTAAATTGCATAAAATAGTATTTGACTTGTTTATCCTTAATGATTTGAATTAATTTACTCTATAAAATTTTATTTTAATGACATTCTTAAGTAAATTCTTACAAAGGGGAAGGTTAATTAAGGGTAATTGTAAATTGTACTCCCCAAATAATAGTATAGGATTTCTTATTTTTACTTCATTTTTAATTTAGTTTTGAAATTGAAAAAAAAAAAAAAAGATAACTACTTATATCATCCAAAATATCTTTATGTTAGATATAGAATGTATTTTTAATTATACAACCCTAAAACGTTTCAATAAAATAACTATTCATTTTTATTTCACATTCTTTTTTGCTATACATTATAACTATTCATCATAATAAATTGAATTTTACTATCCAAATTTTATTCCTCCTCATAATAAATTGTTTTTTACATTTTAACTATTCATCATAATAAGTTGAATTTTACTATTCTTTAAATTACGATCCAAAGCCATCGGTGGATCTTATATTTCTTCGCCATTGGAGTTCTCAAAATGCTTCAGATTCTTTGTTAAATGAAAGAAAAATAATACAATTTTGGGAATGTCCATTTGTTTAATTTTTAACTATTCATCATAGTAAATTGAATTTTACTATTCAAATTTTTAACTATTCAAATCATTTTGGTAGGTGTTGGAAAAACATCACTTGTACCCTTCATCAACAAAGGTTCTTCTATTGTTCGCCCACCTCAAACAATTGGATGCACAGTTGGTGTCAAGGTAACTTAATCGTCTCAAATGTTCTCCAAATGGTTAGGGAACTGAAGTTTAAACTCTTTTACTTTCTCACTTTCTCCAAATTGTTTTATTGATTCTATAAATTTTTCTCTGTAATGTGTTTTATTGATTGTTACTTGTATTGTAAGACATTGTTTTTCAACAATTTGAATTTTTTTTCTCTTAACCATTGGAGTAGAAATTAGTTAAGATCTTGTCTAATTTTTCTTAACCTAGAAAAAGTGAACTTTTAATTTTAAAAAAGGTTAAGATCCAAGGGGAGATTCTCTTAGATGGTTCCATTTATGTGGATCTTAGACAGTGTTTCTATTCCTATGGACCTTGACATTTTAGTGGAAAAAAATCTTAAATCAAATTGTTTATATTAATATATGAATTAGTAGAGTTTATTAATTAGGGTTTTATTTTAGCGTTTATGAAAATGTGAGGGTTTAAAAATCCATTAAAAATGAATGTTTTTTTTCATATGTTTTAAGAAAAAGTGACGGTTTTTCTACCCATTTTTTTCTCGAAAATAATACAAGATACTATGAATTTTTGTAAAATTAAAATTTTAAATCTATATCTAGTTTAAATATGTTTTTGTAATATCTTTTTAAAAACAAAAAAAAAAAATTGGACTAAATTAATATGTACAAATATTTGCATTCTAATAGTAAAAAAATTCCTCATAGTCGTCTATAATATATAGAAAGCATTTAAATTTCATTTTCTCAATACTTTTTGTAACTAAAAACACACACACAAAAAAGCTTATGCTAAGTATATATCTGATAATATATAGCTGCAAACAAAAGTCGATTATTAAAAAAAAAAAAAAAATTGAAAAAATGAAGTCAAATCTTGATATATTCCCTACTACAACAATATAGAACCGTTAACCAAAACTCAAATCAGTCTCTTGAGTTTTTTCTTTTTGTCCTGCGGAGAAGACGAAGACAAGCTTCTTGTTCATTGTCGCTTCGGTCTGCTGAAAATCGGTAACCATAATTGGTTCCTCTTTCAATTAATAAATTGTTTCGGTCAATTGAAATGTGATTTAACCGGACGATTAGAGTTTACGATCACCTTCTCCTTCGTTTCTAATTCCCGTTTCGTTTATGCGACAATTATCAGACGATTAGGTTAAAAAATCGAGTTTTTGGTTTGATTCTGGATATTATTAAGGATCGTGTTGCGATGAAATTTACAGGATTTTGTATATTAGAAGATGACTTTGTGTGTGTTGTTTGGTCTCCTAAAAAAAAGCGTTCTTTTATCAATCTCTATCTTTGGACAATGGATCAGGTCAATTTCACACCACCATGGTTGAAAGAAACTTATTACCAGAGTTTACTATTGATGATGCTGTTTCGTACTTCCTTGCTGTGAGTGACGCATTACAGGATGATGAACCTGCAAAATTTCAAGAGTTTCTCAACATTTTTAGGGATTTTGAAGCTCGTAGGTATGTTTGCTTTACTCTTAAACAATGTATAGAACAAAGACATGTGAGAACTGAATCTTGATGTTGTTGTTCTCTGTGTAGAGTCGACACACCTACTGTCGTTGCAAGAATGGAGGAACTATTGTATGATCACTTCAATCTGCTTCTTGGTTTAAATACCTTCCTTCCCGTTGAGTTTTGGATAACCATCCCTCCTGTGGCTAGAAAAGAGTCCGGCCAATTTCAAAAGGTGGTTGGAAAAAGGCTACCGCCGCCGAAGCCTACCATGGGTGATGCGACTTCATATATCGCTGCTCTGAAGGAAGCATTTCATGATGAACCTGCAAAGTATGAGGAAATTCTTAAGCTCTTGAACAATTTTAAAGCTCGCAGGTATGAATGAATTCTTTTCTCCATGTATATTTCATTTTCTTATTCTAACCAACAAACACACATGTCACTTGATTCTGATGTTACTTAGTCTCTTTGTAGAGTCGATGCTGCTAGTGTCATTGCAAGGGTGGATGAACTCTTGAAAGATCACCAGAGCCTGCTTCTTGGTTTCAGTCTCTTTCTTTCAGCTAACATGAATTCTATCAGGAAGCCAAAGGTATAGAATTCTTAAATGGTAAAACCATCTTGATGGCCTAAGGAAAACCATTTTGAAATTTACTGTATGTTAACTTGCGGTTTAAGTAACAGTGCAGGGTTTGTTTCAGGGAGATGGTAGTCATGTAGTTAACTCAGTTCTTCAGAGAGGGAAACAAGTCCAAAAATGAGGTAGGGGACACTTTGTGTGTGTGTGTGTGTGTGTGTGTTGCACTTTCTGAGTTCTTTGGTTTGATTTGCCTTGTTATCTTTTGCAGGTGTTGCACTTGTTCAGGGTCATGAAGAGACGGAAAAGATTGTAGAGCTTCTAACGACGAGTGACTGTTTTTAGGTTTCTTTTGTAAAAAATTGAGTTTCGTTTTGATTAACATGAAATTTCAAATATGCTATGATTCTTTCTATGTTGAGGTGTACAATAAATTTTGGTGTATAAGAAGAGACTAAAAGAGAGTGTATAATTTCTTTTGTAGTGGAATATATGTTAGAGGTTTAATATTTCCTGGTTATCAAAGTACACATGAGATTTGGGCCGTGTAGATATTTTTTGGGTGAGAGGGGAAACACTCAAAAACTTCAACGTAGAAGCAAAAACAGAGAGGAACAGAGCATAAAATACAGAGCAAACCAAACAAGAACCCAACTAATTCTAATAACAAATGTTTTATCTAATTTAAGTAAATCTTTTATGAATTACCAAATTTATATAAGATCTTATGAAAATGTTTATAATTAAATATTTAAATATGTTTTGTATTTTTTTTTTAAAACAAAATTTGGGACTACATTAATACAAATATCTGCATTCTAATAAAACAAATTCCTCATCGTCTTTAATATTTAGAAAGCTTTTAAATTTCATTTTCACAGATTTTACCAATTATGCTTTTGTAACAAAAAAAAAAAAACAAATAGAAGAGGACAGTTAGATAAAAGCTTATGCTAAGTTTTTACCAAAATGGGAAAGAACCCGAAAAAACCGTCATTTAATTTTTATTTGGCCGTTTAATACCCGTAATATTAAATTTGGAATAAAAATACCAAATTTAATTTCGGTTGCCTTTTAAAACCTTCGTTTTTTAAAAATTAGTAGAATTGTACCCCCGAGTTAACGACTGTTAACTTTGCTAACGGAAAAACTAACTGCAGTTAAAATTAACCCATAGTATCTAAGTATATAAATACAATCGCTTTTCTTTTTGTTCTCCTTCTCTTTTGTCTTCCTTATATAAGTATATCAACAAATGAGTTATGATCCTTAAAACTGTTTGAATATTTCTATTTAATTCATATAATTATTTTTTGAAATTCATAATTTTATATACTACAAGAAATATTTTTTAAAGATTTTAATTTGGAACATTTAAAAATAGTTTAATTTAATATTTTAATGAATATCATAAATATTTATAGATTAAAAAGATAAAAAAAATTATAAATACTTTAATTTGATTTTCTAAAAAAGATATATTTAAAATAGTTATAGTAGGCGGAGGGTTAAATGTAATATATTATATGATATAAAATTATGATCCTTATAATAGACGGCATGTTAAGATTATATGATCAGATAGATTAAATAACGTTGACATCACAAAATATTTAAAAATTTGATTGTGCAAGCAATTTTGGAAATAACGAATAATAGATTGTGCACGCAATATTTTCATTAGGATTCTAAAATAAAAATATAGACTCTATGCACGGGTTGAATTTGGTATATTATATACTAAATATATGTTCATAACATATTCGATTACACGAATAATTGGTAAATTCCGTAGTTACCTCAAACAAATCTCTATTTCAACAACCAAAGAATTAGAAATTGAAAAAAGAATTTCCTAAATTAACTCAAAATAATAGCTAACTTTCTTAATTAATTAAAAATAATCTACGTTTCAGAAGCGATTCATTTATAATATTTTGATTTTTGATCTAACTGATATGCAATCTCATTTTGTGGTTGTTAATATAAATTAACTCATTGTTCAGACCATATTAATTTATTAAAATAATTTTATTTTCTGTTTTCATATCTTAAAAAATATATCCATAATTGAGTATTAATTAGGGTTTAATTTTAGCGTTTATGAAAATATGAGGGTTTAAAAATCCATTAAAAATTAATGTTTTTTTTTCATATGTTTTAAGAAAAAGTGAGGGTTTTTCTACCCATTTTTTTCTCGAAAATAATACAAGATACTATGAATTTTTGTAAAACTAAAATTTTAAATCTATCTAGTTTAAATATGTTTTTGTAATATCTTTTTTAAAACAAAAAAAAATTGGACTAAATTAATATGTACAAATATTTGCATTCTAATAGTAAAAAAAATCCGCATCGTCTATAATATATAGAAAGCTTTTAAATTTCATTTTCTCAATACTTTTTGTAACTAAAAAACACACTCACACAAAAGCTTATGCTAAGTATATATCTGAGATAATATATAGCTGCAAACAAAAGTGGATTATTAAAAAAAAAAAAAATGAAAAAATGAAGTCAAATCTGATATATTCCCTACTACAAATATAGAACCGTTAACCAAAACTCAAATCAGTCTCTTGAGTTTTTTTCTTTTTGTCCTGCGGAGAAGACGAAGACAAGCTTCTTGTTCATTGTCGCTTCGGTCTGCTGAAAATCGGTAACCATAATTGGTTCCTCTTTCAATTAATAAATTGTTTCGGTCAATTGAAATGTGATTTAACCGGACGATTAGAGTTTACGATCACCTTCTCCTTCGTTTCTAATTCCCGTTTCGTTTATGCGACAATTATCAGACGATTAGGTTAAAAAATCGAGTTTTTGGTTTGATTCTGGATATTATTAAGGATCGTGTTGCGATGAAATTTACAGGATTTTGTATATTAGAAGATGACTTTGTGTGTGTTGTTTGGTCTCCTAAAAAAAAGCGTTCTTTTATCAATCTCTATCTTTGGACAATGGATCAGGTCAATTTCACACCACCATGGTTGAAAGAAACTTATTACCAGAGTTTACTATTGATGATGCTGTTTCGTACTTCCTTGCTGTGAGTGACGCATTACAGGATGATGAACCTGCAAAATTTCAAGAGTTTCTCAACATTTTTAGGGATTTTGAAGCTCGTAGGTATGTTTGCTTTACTCTTAAACAATGTATAGAACAAAGACATGTGAGAACTGAATCTTGATGTTGTTGTTCTCTGTGTAGAGTCGACACACCTACTGTCGTTGCAAGAATGGAGGAACTATTGTATGATCACTTCAATCTGCTTCTTGGTTTAAATACCTTCCTTCCCGTTGAGTTTTGGATAACCATCCCTCCTGTGGCTAGAAAAGAGTCCGGCCAATTTCAAAAGGTGGTTGGAAAAAGGCTACCGCCGCCGAAGCCTACCATGGGTGATGCGACTTCATATATCGCTGCTCTGAAGGAAGCATTTCATGATGAACCTGCAAAGTATGAGAAAATTCTTAAGCTCTTGAACAATTTTAAAGCTCGCACGTAAAAGGAATTCTTTTCTCCATGTATATTTCATT
>NW_003302553.1:12955547-13284608 GCF_000004255.2 Arabidopsis lyrata subsp. lyrata
GAGACGGAAAAGATTGTAGAGCTTCTAACGACGAGTGACGTTTATAGGTTTCTTTTGTAAAAAATTGAGTTTCGTTTTGATTAACATGAAATTTCAAATATGCTATGATTCTTTCTATGTTGAGGTGTACAATAAATTTTGGTGTATAAGAAGAGACTAAAAGAGAGTTTATAATTTCTTTTGTAGTGGAATATATGTTAGAGGTTTAATATTTCCTGGTTATCAAAATACACATGAGATTTGGGCCGTGTAGATATTTTTTGGGTGAGAGGGGAAACACTCGAAAACTTCAACGTAGAAGCAAAAACAGAGAGGAACAGAGCATAAAATACAGAGCAAACCAAACAAGAACCCAACTAATTCTAATAACAAATGTTTTATCTAATTTAAGTATATATTTATGTAGGGCTTATTTTATAACAACTAGGTTATGAACTCCCGCGATGTCGCGGGGGAACTCATTTTCAACAAATATAATTGATTGTGTTTATGTATTAAATTATTATGATAATATATTCAAAAATTTGAATTATTACATAAAATTAAATATGTCTTAAAGTTATAACAACTTATGAATAAAAATGTAAAAAAGAAGAATTATGATTAAAAACACTTTTGATACAATTTTTTTTTTTTTGTCAACCAGATATTAATTAATAAGTAACTCCTAGATTGGTTGCCCAATTAGGAGGAGTAGTGTCTACAAAAGAAACTTCAGACTGAAACAATTTTTATGAATGTAAAATTATTTATAAGTGACAAATACATAACAAAGAGTTATAATATTGAGATGAGAAATTGTAGCGGGTCAAACCCCAAAAATTCGGAAGGAGTCGGTACTCAACACGACTTGTGGGTGACTAAGAACTTCGCCCGAGAATTGGAGTTTTTTGTTTGTCTACTATTCTTTAATTATAAAATTAATATTTATTCTATTATATATATAATATTTATTCTATTATATATATTAGAGAAAATATAAAATTTGATGACGTAAATTACATCTATAACAAACAAATAAACATTTACAAGATCTCATAAATTTCTATTTGTATTGATAAATTAACTTAGTAAAAAAACTTCTTCCTTGAATATTCATGTGACGAATTGAAATCATTGTTTTTTTCCTAAAAATGGAGATGATTTCTTGATTACTATACCATTTCAAACGGTTTATTTGACGCTTACCACATTTAAAGCGCCCAATCACAAGCGTCACATGAGGATGTCTTCTCATATTCGGACTTTGTAATAGTTCTAACTCAGCATCAATATTTTGTTGTATATAATCCATATATATTGCATTAAGATAGAAAGCATCATTGTTACCATATAAAATAGTTAAATAAAATTTTTTACGGTATAATCCGTCCAATTCTAAGAAAACAATTATTGGTATCTTCATTAGAATTCTATCTTTAAAGTTGATTAAAACTTCTCCATTTTTATAATCATTCCAAAAACCTTTGGTTAAATCAAAATGAGAAGAATTTTTTTAATATTAAAATGGTGTATGTTTAGAAATAGTTTAGAGAATAAATAATTTGGAACGATTTTACAGATTTTTTTTTTGGATTCATCATGAAACAAATAATCTATGTTAAAGAAAAAAATTTTCGGAACTACTTAGGAAGAAGGACAAATATATAGAGTTCAAAAGTCACGAACATTTAAATATACATTTATTCATACAAAAAGTTGTAACGAAAAAATGCAATGAAATATAGTGAAGAGACGTAACTTTAAATGAATAGATGCAACTATAAAGACACAACCGTAAACTGAAAAAAAAATATGACTATAAATTGAACAAATAGAACTGTCTAAAAAAATAACCGTCAATATTATAACGAAATGATGCGATAAAAAAACACAACTTAGAAAAAATAAGCGTCACTATTTTAACAGAAAGTTGCGATAAAAAGATACAAATGAAAAAAGTTACCGTCAATATTTTAACGGAAAGTTGCGATAAAAAGACCCAACTGAAAAAATAACCGTCAACGAAAAAAGGTAACCGTCAATATTTTAACGAAGTGTTGCGATAAAAGTATACGACCGAGAAAAAATAACCGTCAATATTTAACCGGAAAATGCGATAAAAAAAACACAACCGAAAAAAAATAACCGTCAATATTCTAACGGAAAGTTGCGATAGAAAGATATAACCGAAAAATGTAACCATCAATATTTATCGAAAAGTGACGATAAAAAGATACAACCAAAAAAATAACCGTCAACGAAAAATGTAATCGTAATTATTTAAACGAAGAGTTGCAATCAAAAAGACACAACCGAGAAAAAATAACAACCGTCAATATTTTAACGGAAAGTTGCGATAGAAAGACACAACCAAAAAAAGTAACCGTCAATATTTTAACGGAAAGTTACGATAAAAAAGACACAACCGAAAAAATAACCGTAAAAATAAAGTAACCGTAATTATTTTAACGAAGAATTGCGATAAAAAAGACACAACAGAAAAAAAATAACCGTCAATATTTTAACGGGAAATTGCGATAAAAAACACAAACATAAAAAGTAACCGTCAATATTTTAACGGAAAGTTGCGATAAAAAATACACAACCGAAAGAATAACCGTCAACAAAAAAGTAATCATCAATATTGTAACGAAGAGTTGCGATAAAAAGACACAACCGAGAAAAATAACCGTCAATATTTTAACGGAAAGTTGTGATAAAAAAACACAACAGAGTAAAAATAACCGTCAATATTTTAACGGAAAATTGCGATAAAAAGACAAACGAAAAAAGTAACCTCCAATATTTTAACGGAAAGTTATGATAAAAAGACAAAACCGAGAAAAATAACTGTCAATATTTTAACGGAAAGTTGCGATAAAAAGACAAAACCGAAAAAAATAACCGTCAATATTTTAACGGAAAGTTGTGATAAAAAGACACAACCGAGAAAAAATAACCGTCAATATTTTAACGGAAAGTTGCGATAAAAAGACACAAACAAAAAAAAGTAACCGCCAATATTTTAACGGAAAGTTACGATAAAAAAACACAACCGAGAAAAATTACCGTCAATATTTTAGCGGAAAGTTGCGATAAATAGACACAACCGAGAAAAATAACCGTCAATATTGTAATGGAAAGTTGCGATAAAAAGACACAACTGAGAAAAAATAACCGTCAATATTTTAACGGAAAGTTGCGATAAAAAGACACAAACAAAAAAGTAACCGCCAATATTTTAACGGAAAGTTACGATAAAAAGACACAACCGAAAAATAACCTTCAACAAAGTAAAAAAATAACCGATTAAAACGAAAATTGCGATAAAAAGACGCAACCAAAATAACCGTAAAAAAATAATCGATTTAAACGAAAGGTTGCGATAAAAAGACGCAACCGTTCAGATGTGCAAATGGTATTTATTAGATTGCTATTATATATAGATTAATAGTTAGGGATAAAATCAAGTACCGTGAGGTCATTGAGAAAGACAAATTTCCAGCCGAGAAGACCAGCACGAACGGCCAAGTCCATGTCCTCTACAGTGGTCCGGTCATGCCATCCTCCAGCTTCTTCCATTGCGTCCATTCTCCATACACCCGCAGTTCCTGATAGAGATATACCAAAATCATATTTATGAAATAAAGTCAAAGAGTACCTGAAATACATTAAAACATGTAATGATAAGCAAATTCACCATTGAAGCTAAAGAAGGCATGTCTAGTGGATCCAGATTCTATTGATCAAAACTATTAAGAACACAAGACATGTTTAACAAAGACTTCTCTCTTTATTATGTTTAAGAAACTTACACAAAACTTAAACCTCACAAATCTCTTGTTCTCTCAAAACACACATAGGGTTAGCCACAACCTTGGCACCTCTATTTTTATAGAAAACTGATTCTACAAATCCTAAACACACTAGGATTAGGTTTAGATAACTCCTAACCAAACTCTAGAATCTTCTTTAACATAAACCGACTTGTTTATGTTTTTTTTTGGGCCTTAAGCTTCTCAAGTTTAAACAACAGATTCCTGCTCCGCCATGAAGTGGTAGTTGAGGGACATCTCTTGCATCCTCGTCATCAAGCACTTGTTTGAGTTCACTGCGATGAACCCCTCACACACATACAATCACTCGGTTTGAAAATTGACTTTGTTAGGATTCCTAATTATGCCGAAAAATGTAAGGGACCAATGTACATAACACCAACTAGATTTTGTGTTAAAAATTTACAAATATTGATAGTCTTATAATAGTTAATAGTTGTTAATTTTTAGGTATGTCAAATTGTCGACCATAATCTACGTACTGAATCTCCATCGGGCTTGAACAAGAGCGACCTCGGGGTTGTGAACGAGGAAGGGGACAGAGCGTTGGAGGTAATCAGGCTCCGGTTGAAAGTCTGTGTCGAAGATGACAACATAGCTGCATAGCTTCACGTAGTTGTGCTTCATGCCTTGTTTAAGAGCTCCGGCTTTATAGCCATTTCTGTTGTCTCTCCTCTCACACTTTATATTTACGCCTTGGCTTTCCCACTTTGCACACTCTGTGTTCACCAGCCCCTGAAATTCAGTTCTATACTTCTATTCACATTAATTATCGTACGATTAATACATATATATGTCCAGTATATCAACAATCTTGGTCATGAAGACCTTGATGGTTTTGAACAAAAAAGAAAAAAAAAAAAAAAAGAAGACCTTGATGGTTTGATTAGTGGAATCATCTAGAACTTGAACAATTAGGCGTTCCAATGGCCATATTAGTCTACATGCAGCACCTATAGATAATTGAAGGACCTGCGAGTTAATAACATGTTAGGAATCTCACATCTATAAATGTACAAATATAATGTCATATTTATTGTCAATTAGTTTTGAGATAAACTTTATGATTCGGTCCGTACTATAATTTACTGAATACATGTAGATATACCTCTTTTTCGTTGTACATTGGAATTTGAACAAGGACCATGGGGTAGGTTTCATGTCCGAGCTCAATGTCCTCCGGCATCGGCTCCTATTTGTAGATTTTTCGGGTTTTCGCTTAAACAACTTGACGTAGAGCACTACAAGGTTCATGTATATACCCTCTATGAAAACTAAGAGGGAGATTATCAAACAAAGAGCCACCAAACACTTGAATAAGGGAACTATAAGGAAGCTCCTCAATTCTCGTGTCCATGTTGTGTCGATGCTTATCCTCACACCATTAACGGATGCTTCAAGCTTCAGCTGCATCTTCAGAGCTCCCTCCATGGAACTTCTCATGCATATAGTATAGATAAACAAAATTAGAAACTATCCGTAAAAAGCAGAGAAACAGAGCAAGTGATAAAGAAAGATATATGATGGTCTTAATTACCATTAGAGATAAAAGGCACGACATGAATCTTGTAAGAAGATAAGTGACTTCAGAAACGTAGTCATATTATTTGTGTCTAGTTTAAGCTCATCAGTGACTTACTTCAAGAGAGATTCTGATTCAATGGTGCATTTGCATCTTTAAGCTAGCACATTGATTTATTTTGTTTTATTGTTTTTTTAGTTGAGACATTTTCTTGGTTTTCTTTAGTTTAATTTGGTTGGTTCTCGACTTGTCGTTAATAGTGTAGTGTACGTTGCTGATTATTTGGAGAAGATGCTGATGACTCACGAGCAGTATCACAACTTTAAACCACACAAAAGAAAAAAGAACAAAAAAGTGTTTTCGATTCTGAATCATTATCAAAAAGAACAAAAAAAGTTTTTAACTTCCTCTCACTATTTTTTATCCGTAATTATCACGTGATGAATTTTGCAATTGTACTGGTTTTTGTCGATTTCGACGACAATGATAACAACAATGACCATTAAAAAAAAATCATAACCAAACATTGAAATTCAAATATACTAACCTACGTGTCTCATGGATTTGCATTTTAAGTCCTTAGGGAAAACAAAAATAGAATGGCTTCGCCCGGGTTCGAACCGGAGACCTTCAGTGTGTTAGACTGACGTGATAACCAACTACACCACGAAACCATGTTTGAACAATTCAAAAAATGTTAAGTATCTAACTTAATTTTGAGATTGACCGTACTTGAAAACCCCCATTGACCAAACTCTTCGAGGATTGAGACCAAAAACCCAGCTTAAACCCACCGTGTTTCGTCTTCCTTCTTCACCGGAAATTGAAAAACGAGAGATTCACGTCCCTGTGCTTGGTAATATGTTAATTTCACTCTACAAATTTAACTAGATCCATCCATTATCATGAAGAAGATCTTCATCACACTCTTATGGCTTCTCTTCATAAGCTCGTTTCTCTGTTCTTCTTCTTCAGCTGAAGACGACGTTCTTTGTCTCCAAGGTTTGAAAAACTCACTCATCGATCCATTATCTAGACTCAGTTCCTGGTCTTTCCCAAACTCTTCAGCTTCTTCGATTTGCAAGCTCACTGGTGTTTCGTGCTGGAACGAGAAAGAGAATCGGATTATTTCTCTTCAGCTTCAATCGATGCAGCTCGCCGGTGAGATTCCTGAGTCTCTTAAGCTTTGTCGTAGTTTACAATCTCTGGATCTCTCCGGAAACGATCTCTCTGGTTCGATTCTATTAGGAATGTGGCCTAACTTAACCCAAAAGCTAGCTCAAGAGTTAAGGATTGCCACATCCTTTATATACTACCCAAAGATCTTAATCCCAAGCAATGTGGGACATTCTAATAGGCCTCCTCGAGATGTGGGTGGGAAACGGTCCAACGGGAAACAGCCCAAGCCCAACATCTCGGAAATACAACAAGACATGCCACTTATATGGGTCACATAGGTGGGAAACCATTTGTGTGGGAATTTGCTTGTTGGGCCAACCTTGGGCTCTGATACCATATTAGGAATGTGGCCTAACTTAACCCAAAAGCTAGCTCAAGAGTTAAGGATTGCCACATCCTTTATATACTACCCAAAGATCTTAATCCCAAGCAATGTGGGACATTCTAATAGATTCCTTCTCAAATCTGTTCTTGGCTTCCCTATCTCGTTACGTTAGATCTATCTGGGAATAAGCTTGGTGGTTCGATTCCTACTCAGATCGTTGAGTGTAAGTTCTTAAACGCTTTGATTTTGAGTGATAATAAGCTTTCTGGTTCGATTCCTTCTCAGTTGAGTCGATTAGATCAGCTTCGACGTCTTTCTCTTGCTGGGAATGATCTCTCCGGTGCGATTCCTTCCGAGCTGGCGCGGTGGATTCGGAGGAGACGATTTTAGCGGGAATAACGGACTTTGCGGGAAGCCTTTATCGAGATGTGGAGCTTTGAATGGGAGGAATTTGAGTATTATTATTGCTGCTGGAGTTATTGGTGTCGTTGGATCTTTGTGTGTTGGTTTAGTGATATTTTGGTGGTTCTTTATTAGAGAAGGTAGTAGGAAGAAGAAAGGTTATGGTGCTGGGAAGTCTAAGGATGATAGTGATTGGATTGGTTTGTTGAGGTCACATAAGCTTGTTCAGGTGACTTTGTTTCAGAAGCCCATTGTGAAGATTAAATTGGGTGATTTAATGGCTGCTACGAATAATTTTAGTTCTGGGAATATCGATGTTTCGTCGAGGACTGGGGTTTCGTATAAAGCGGATTTACCTGATGGGTCTGCGCTTGCGGTTAAGAGGCTTAGTGCTTGTGGTTTTGGTGAGAAACAGTTCAGGTCGGAGATGAATAGGTTAGGAGAGCTTAGACATCCGAATTTTGGTGCCGCTTTTAGGTTATTGTGTTGTGGAAGATGAGAGACTGTTGGTGTATAAGCATATGCCTAATGGCACGTTGTTTTCTCAGTTGCACAATGGTGGATTGTGTGATGCTGTTGGATTGGCCGACTCGGCTTGCGATTGGTGTGGGAGCTGCTAAAGGGTTAGCTTGGCTGCATCATGGATGCCAACTGCCGTATTTGCATCAGTTCATTAGTTCCAATGTTATACTTCTTGATGATGATTTTGATGCTCGGATAACGGATTACGGTTTGACAAGGCTAGTTGGATCTCGCGATTCTAGCGATAGCTCGTTCAATAATGGGGATTTGGGGGAGTTAGGTTATGTGGCGCCTGAGTATTCGAGCACCATGGTTGCATCTTTGAAAGGAGATGTGTATGGGTTTGGAATTGTACTTCTTGAATTTGTTACTGGGCAAAAGCCTTTATCTGTTATTAACGGTGTGGAAGGGTTTAAAGGGAGTTTAGTTGACTGGGTGAGTCAGTATTTGGGGACTGGTAGAAGCAAAGACGCTATTGATAGAAGCATATGTGTTAAAGGACACGATGAGGAGATATTGCAATTCTTGAAAATCGCATGTAGCTGTGTTGTGTCCAGGCCTAAGGAAAGGCCAACGATGATTCAGGTGTATGAATATTTGAAGAACATGGCGGATAAACACGGTGTTTCTGAGCATTACGATGAATTTCCACTGGTCTTCAACAAACAAGAACCTTGAGTATCTTACCAGAAAGTAGTCTTTTTTGGCAGCTCAAGCGCTAAAAAGGTATGAGAAATCTACTTTGTATCAAAGCCTCTTTTTTTTTTTTTACTTTATATCTCATTCTTTGTTCCTTCCCCCACTGTTCTCAGTTTTTAACCGTGTCAGTGCTCGTGTTTGTCTTGTATTCTCCTACCGTATAATTCTGTACATCGTTTGGGTCATCAATGTACTCTTTGGAATATAACTTCTTCTGATGAAATGAGAAGATTTCTTGTGTCTTGTTTCATAATTGTATGTACAAAGCTAACAAGTTATTCTTGCTCTTCTACTTTGCCATTTGATTTAAAGTCTTAGGTTCCATATGGCCTTGGAGTTGAATCAATGAAGAATGTTTTTTTGACTATGGATTTTATCTTTGAGCTAATGTCTTTGATGGTCAAAAGGGTCAATGTATAAGTTGTTGGTGTTGTGATATCTTTTGGATGAGATGTGGGGTTTTGGTCTTATAAGAAGACAAGAGAGATTTAAAAGAAACGGTATGTTGGAGGCAGATCTAGAGATGTCTGCGTCTCGCCTGAGCTTAGACACATGAAATTTGACCCCACTTCTCATCTTTGAATAATGCTTGCTATCTTCTTGTCACCATTTCCTTTGACAATCTGTTACTTTCTTCTTTGTTGCAGTGACAAGCTGTGAAAGTCAAATATTAAATATGAAATGCGATGATGAATGCATCTCTTGATTACGTTCATGCATTATCTCTTGATTATTTCATTGGCCTTACCATTTATTCTTTTAACCTTTGGTTATACGACCAAACTTTTAGTCGCAAACTTGTGTGACTTTTTTGTGACTAATTTACGACTGTTTACCGACGAATTCAAACGCAGTTGGAATTTAGTCGCTATTTGGCGACTAAAACAAATAATCGGTAATTGGTCGTTCATTAACGACGGTTTTGCGCCCGATTGCAGACTAATTTGTTTTAGTCGCAAATGAGTCGCATCATATTGCACATGTGCGACTGATTTGCGACTCAATATTTGGTCTGAAAATATGGTCGCACTTTAGTTACGCTTTCGTTGCAAACTAGTTGGAAAAAGTTGGCACAAAACACGTTGAAAATGCAGAAGAGGTAGGTGTACTAAACTTTTGTGACTACATGAAACGGTCGTAGATTAGTCAAAATTTTAAGCCTATATATACCAACCTCATTCATTTAATTTCTCCATCCCACTCTCTTCCATCCTTGCAAATAGTCACAAATTTCTTTTTTTTTTGTTGTTGATAGATTGTGAATGGAAATAGGTGTTATATATGGAGAATAATAAGATAGTACATAAAGAGACATCAAAGATTAAGTCGTTGAGCAATGGAGAGGTTTTAGTGGAGAAACGAGGAGTGTCAGTTTTGGAGAATGGAGGTGTTTGCAAGATTGATCGTATGACAGGGCTAAAGTTCAAGCGCCGGAATGTTTTTGCTGTGAGGGATTTCCCACCGGGTTGTGGGACCGGTGTGGAGCGGTTTGGATTGAGAAAAATGGAAGATGAAGAAGAAGAATTTGAAGATGAATGAGTTTTATAATTATGAGATATTTTTATTTGTTTAATAAATGTATAAATATGTGTTTTGTAAGATATTCTAGCATGTATGTTTTATTCAGAGGAAAAAATAATCTAAATCAGTGACTAATTGTCTTGTGACTAATAGATAACAGTCGCAAAAGTGCCACCATTTTGTAACCATTGTTCATTTAGCGACTATTTTGCGACGAATATTGCAACTATTGACCGACCAATATTGCGACTATTTTGGTACTAATTGTGAAATTTCTAAGATTTTTGCTAAGTGTTTGGTCGAACTTAGTAATAAGATTCATGCACACCAAGTGTTCGTTAAAATGTCCTAACCAATGACATCTACAGATCCATTTTAAAACCAAATTCAATTGATGAAAATACTACAAGACAACATTACACAAACTAGAATTCTTATGCAAATACTCATAAATATTACAAGTTCAAGTTGGAGTTGCTTAAAGTCTCATAAACAATATTACATTACAACATTACACAAACTAGAATTCTTATGCAAAGAAGACATAGTACACCATAGCCATGACCAAACCACCACACACAACCATATTTTTGAAGCTTCGTAACTCTTGTACCTCTTTCTCACACAAACTGACGACATCTTTGAGATATACAATCTCTTTCTCACATCTTTCTGCCCTTTCTTTGATAGCTTCAAGCTAATGTAATCCTTTTGCTAAGCTTCCCACATCTCCTTCTATCTTCTCAACCACACTTTCAACCATTTCCATCTCTTCGACCATGGATATGTCGGTCCACCTAAACAAATGATGCTTATTCTGCAACAAAAATACACTCATGAGGACAATTTGCATATGTTCATACAACTTAAGAGCATATCATAACCAAAAAGATCACATTTTTACAACGTACAACAAAACCTAAGCAGCTAAAGAATGTGAAACTAAGATCAACGTAGACAAATTACGAAAGGTGAGAGATAAACCAATGTCTCGAAGCAATATCGAAAGCTAAACGAAAATTCAAATCAAGAGCAGCTTTGTGTACCTTAAGATTCTATAACTTAAGAAAACATTACCTCACCAATGTCTCGAAGCAAGATCGAAAGCTAAACGCAAATTCAAATCAAGAGAAGCTTTGTGTACCTTAAGATTCTATAACTTAAGAAAACATTACCTCCTCTGATCCGGAAGGACAACAATGAAAGAGTCTCCCCGGATTTTTCAAAGTGTTTGAAGTCTTAATCACAGAGAATTGACCATATTTACATTGTCTTGGGATCCCTCTTCCTCTCACAGAGAACCTATCGCTCACTCCTTCACCAATCCGCAAGAAATTAAGTATCTATCAAAATCTACAGAAAATGAATTTAACACCTTACATTCTCGATTACTGACCTGAAGAAGCTGATGAAGACATCGGGATCAACACTTATGAAGCTCAGCAGAAATTGGGATCTTTAGAACCCTAGCTTTTCCAAAATCCCCAATTCGATTTTATGTCGAAGGGTTGAAGAAGAAGAAGACTAAATGAGATGACTAAACGACGTCGTTTTACCCATTTGTCTTTCCTTTAAAATACGTCGCAAATCAGTCGCAAATTTGCGACCGTTTTGCGACAAACGTATATTGAAACGTTTATTCTCCACCAATTTTCTCCTAGTCGCTAACTAGTCGGTCATTTGCGACTAGCACCTGAAGATTTTGCGACTGTTTTGCGACTAGCACCTGAGATTGCGACTCATATGCGACTATTTGCCAACTCTCGATTTTTGTTTTCTCACTTTTCACATTTTAAATTTGCTTACATATAAAGTTAAACATTTCTACACTTATTTGATATTACTCATCAAGAAAATCTTAACCAAAGTCATAAATACTGATGTTTAGAAACAAAATATCAAAAACAAACAAATCTCTTTATGATATTACATTACTCATATGAGTAATGTTTAGGGATTTAGTAAAAACTCTACATTACTTGAGTTTTGCAAAGTTTTGTAACCTTAAACAAATATATGTCCTCTATAACCCTAATATGAGTGTTATAGAGTGATATATGTCACCATTTTGGATCGAAATGTGTAGATTTCAAAATTTTGCCTTGTGACTAATAGATCACAGTCACACAACCGTCGCAAATTTGCCACCATTTTGGAACGATTTGCCTGTTGGCGACTAATTTGTGACCATTGTTGCAACTATTTACCGACCATAGTTGCGACTATTTTGGTACTAAATGTGAAATTACTTGAGTTTTGCAAAGTTTTGTAACCTTAAACTAATATATGTCCTCTATAACCCTAATAGAGTGGCATATATAACCATTTTGGATTGAAATGTGTATACCTCTCCTTTTGCGTTGTGACTATAGATTACAGTCACAATCTGGTCGTAAAGTTGCCACTATGTTGCCACTATGTTGGAACTGTTTACCATTAAGCGACTATATTGTGACCATGTTTGCAACTATTTGCCGACCATTATTGCGACTATTTAGGTACTAAATGTGAAATTTCTAAGATTTTCGCTAAGTGTTTTGGCGGTTTAGATTCCCCCCAATTTTTTTACTTTGGTACCATTTTGCGACTAAAGAGCGACTGGTACTCTTAATTAATTAGGTAAAACTTAAACGAACCCTCATTTCCACCAAAATCCCCAAATCGATTTAGGGTTTCTCTCTCAATCTCTCAATTGTCCCCTCTCTCTCTCAATCGATTCTCACGCAAATCTCTCTCAGTTTTTCCCGATTCTCTCTCAAATCTCTTCCAATCCTCTCGAATCCTCTCTAAAAGCTCTAGAATCTCAACATCTCAAATCTCAAATCTTCTTATGCCGCCTAAAGGTAAATCCTCTCGAGGTCGCGGAGGTGGCGCTACCACCAGAAGAGTGGCCGCCGGAGGTGGCCAAACCAGCAGACAAGAAGCCGCCGGAGGTGGCCAAACCAGCAGACAAGAAGCCGCCGGAGGTGGCGTAACCACCAGACGAGTAGCCGCCGGAGGTGGCCAGGCGCTACCACAAGAAGCTGTAGGAGGAGGCGAGACCAGCAGACCAGTAGCCTCTCGAGATCGAGTCCGAACCTTCGTTGGTCACAGACCACCAGTCACTGCGAGTGGAGTCGGAACATCTTCAAACGCGTCGAACCCATCCTCGGCAAGTCAATCTGCGACCCAATCTCAAGTGAGTCGTCCTTCACTTAATTCTAGTAGACAAAATCCTCCTCCTAGGCAGACTCCTCCTCTCAATAGACAGACTCCTCCTCCTCAGCCGCAGCATCAGCCACCGTCTCCTCAAACCCAGCCTCTACCGGAACATGATGCGAATAACCAAGTGCTACCTGAAAACGAAGACCTTGTAGAGGAAGAGATCGATGATGTAGGACAAGAAGATGACGAAGAAAACCCTCATCCTGGGGAAGACTACCAAGAAATGCTGGATCGTTTGCTAGCTCTTCCAGGCCGAGAACATCTTACTCGATTGTCTGTACACCCAATCCCAGGCGTTGAAACACTCTGGTATTAACACTTTTGTCCCTCTGTTTGTTTTGTTTGATGTGTGATGTTTGGTATTGCTTAAAGTTTTGGTCTGAAATTTATCATTTGACTAGGGTTTGATCTATCATTTGCGAAAAGTTTCAAAAAGATACATGTTATTGCTTTGGTCTGACATTTGCATATTATTGGTCTGACATTTGCATATATTAGCTTGCATATCATTGTTTGTTGTTGTAATCGTTGAGTCTCAGAAGTGTTGTGAAATACAGTATGAGACTTGGTCTCAGGAGTGTTGTTTCATATATTAGCTGTCAAATACAGTATGTATATGCAATATATAACAGCTGTAGGTTTTTTTATTCAATGAGTTGTTGTTTTTGAACCATTTTGACAGAGTTTTAGCTAATTACAACAGTCGAATTGTTTTTGCATTGGTCTTCACTCTTTGAAACTGAACTAAGTTCATTCATGCTCATTCTCTGTTTGGTGTTTGCTCTTTGAATCTTTGCTATATCTTCATTTCATTCATGCTCATTCTCTGTTTGTTGTTTGCTCTATATAAAATCTGCTTTATATAGACTAATAGCTTCTTGTTGTAACAGGTTTAACCGGCAAAAGGGGGTGCTGTCTCGAGCAATTTCTAGAATATTTAGGAGGAAGTTTGATGGGCCTTACTACAGCTGGAAGGTTACTCCAATCAACATACAAGAGAGATATTTCAGAACTTTTGCGGTAATGACATATATATATAGCTTTCATTCTCTCTTATTGTAGTATATATAGTATGTTACTAACTTACTGTTTTGTGTTATGTAGCGGGAGTTTAATTGGGATACTGGGATTACTGCCCTTGTTAAACAAGGATTCTTGGTTATAGCACATAAACGGATGAAAGGCATTGTCAGTCAAGTGAGGACGAAAGGTGTACAACCAACTTGGATTCGATTTACACTTTGGACTGAGATGCAGAACTTTTGGAAGACCGCTGATGCTATAGAGAGGAGTGAGAATGCTTCACAATGCAGAAATTCTGATCGTGGCGGACTTAGAGTGCACAAACACTTAGCCGGTCAGAAATCATTTATTCAAGTTCATCAAGAAATGGTAAGTTGTTTCAATCGCTCCAAATACTTTACTTTTACATAATTTCTATAATTTCTACACATGATATTCATTTTGTCTTTCATTTCAGGAGGAAGAGTGGGGGCGTCCAGTTTCATTGGGTGAAGTGTTTATGAGAACGCATACTAGAGCCGATGGCTCTTTTGTTGATCAAAAGTCTGAACAAGTTGCTGAGGCATATAAGAAGACAGTTGAAGAGAGATTGGCTGAACTGGAAGAGGATGTTCAGGATGCTTCAGAGATTTCCTCTGAACATTCAATGCATCCTAGAGAACTCAGCATTGATGAAATGAATGATATCTTCCTTAAGGTAAGTCATTTCTGTCTTTAGTTTGCTTGGATTATATGATTGTATTTGTTTGCTTGGAGAATGATAGTCTTGTCTGCTGAGTATTGTTACTTTAATATCAATGATGATTCTTATTTGTCTTTGTCTGATTTGCTTTGTGGATTGTCTTTGTGAGACTTCTTTGCTACATTCTGGATTTCGTTTGTTTTTTTTCATTTTGTCTATGATCCTTCTTGTCTGATATCACTGAATGTTTGTATTTTTTTGCAGTGTACTCATATAGATGACCAAGGCAACCCTTATGGCCTTGGATCACTGGTGGAGACCCTACACAAGGGAAAAAGGAAGGAGAGTTACGCAAGCTCTTCTTCTATAGTGACAGTTGTTGAGCTTCAAGAGCAGCTGCGGCGCAAGATCTCTGATCAGGATGCTGAGAATGCAAGACGTGATGAGGAGCACCGGAAGTCTCAAGCTCGGATCGCAAGCTTGGAGAAGCTCATCCTTTTCATGAAAGACAAAGATCCAGACTTGGCAGCTTTTATGTCAACCTCTCCACTCCTTGAACCAGAAGTGATCATACCACCCACCACTACAACAAACACCCTTCCAGCCACCACAGGAGCTGTAGTCCAACCAGCAGGACACACCACTGGAACCACACCAACCTCTCCTCTATCCACCGCCTCAAATGAGGAAACTTGATTTTAGTTTCCTTTTCTCTGTGTATGTGAACTTATTTATGTTATGCTTTGATTAGGATTGTTTTTGAATGGTTTGGAATGGTACTTGATTCATATTCGAATGGTTTTTGAATGCATTTGCTTTTGAAATGGACAGGTTTCAGACTAATAAGATGTAACTATTTTGTGACCAAAAAGTTTCAGAAATTCGGACTAATTTGTGACCAGAACAATTAACAAATGTGACCAAACTGTGACTAAACAATTTTACAAATAACTCCAAATCTCGTATCAAAATGGTTACTAATAAAGGACTATTTTCTCACCATAATAAATGAGTCCTAAAATAGTCGCACCATATGCAACTCTTTTGCGACTAAACTGTTACTAAAACATACACAGCTTGCGACTAATGTGTGACTAAGAATTTGATCCAAGAACTCTAAACGGTCGCAAACAAGGCGCAAATTGATCCAAATATGTAAGGTTATTACAGTCGCAAATGAGTCGCTAACGTCCGTTCGTTGCTCTTTGGTCGCACATTTGCAACGATATTTACCAGTCACAACGTAGTCGGTCATTTGCGACGATAAATTTATAGTCGCCACATAGTCGCAAATTAGCGACTATAGTGATACACGGAAATTTTGCGACCGTTTTTTTGCGACCAATGGAAATAGTCGTTATTCAGTTGCAAAACCCTCTTTTGCGACCGTTTAGCGACTAATTTCATAGTCGCAAATGAAGTGTTTTCTTGTAGTCTCTTGATTATTTCATTGGCCTTCTCATTTATTCTTTTAACCTTTGGTTATACGATAATAATAGATGCATGCAGATGAAATGCGATGATGAATGCATCTTTTTATCTTTATTTTCATGGTTAGTCTAATAAGAGGCAAGAGCTTCGGTCTTTTTTTTTTTTTTTTGTCAACTAGTTAATTTCATTCAGCACTTACATTTGTTAAACTTGGTCCATAATGATATAATTTGGATAAATCTTAAGTTTTTTAGTTCAACTATATTAATTTAAACGGATTCATTATTTTGTATAACCATTAGAATGAATAAATGAGAAGAATAAAGTACAAGATTTGTACAAGATCCAAATCTTGGTAGGTAATTAAGATCCAAATTGAAGTGAAGATAGATATAAATTAATACCTTCCTAACTTCTCATCTTTGAATAATGCTTGCTATCGTAGAAACAGTTTGTATCGATAAGATTGATTGTGTGCAGTTTCTTAACTTCTCTGCAGTAGCAGATCATATAACAGTAGATTCACTTTCTTAGCTAGCTTCACCTTTCAAGAGCTGCAAAATTTTGGTAAGTTTCTGAGAAACGGTTTGCAGAGTCTCGGTTAAGAAATCTTCATTGCCTGAAATATCATCATCCCCCTCATAAATCAGATGAATCCCACTCATCTTTAGCTCAACGCCTTGTGTGTATGGTACCCGTCTTTTAACGTCCTAACTATTGGGTGTGAAGCTGAGTAACGGCAGATGTGGAGCTGATCATTACTTGTGCTAGGCACTCCAGAGAGGTGCAATGTGTGGGTGTATAACGCTAGGTCAAGTTTCAGAATTTGGACCGATTACGCCTCTGATCTCTCTGTTCAGTTGAACTGAGAATGTGACAGGGCCTTGTGAGAACCAGCCCGGGATTCTGTTTCCAGGCAAGCTCAGATTCCGCAGCATTAAGTGCATGTGGGAAAGCTAAGTTGTTGGAGCTTTAAGTGCCGAGACCTAACATATAGTCCGTCCTGGGTTAGGTTAGAGAGTACTAAAATACGCTAAGGTTTAGGTTAGTGAACTATACTATATATACACTTCTGGAATTTGGCGTTACAAAATAAAAAAATGTAAAGAAAATGTGACAGTTATACGAAATTAAAAATATATGGAAAATGATTAACTCTATTAAGGATATGCAAATCAAGCTAACATATATGATTGACCACAATCATCTCTGTCAAATTATTCTCATTATTGTGTAAATATTATGTTGCCTTGTATAGCTCAATTGTCTCTGTATAAAGCTCATGTAATCTCATATCAATAGAATCATCACTTTCACAGCATCTTATATGGTATCAGAGCTCTAGATACCTAGACCTAAAATTTTTTTTTCTTTCTCCTTGGCCGCCGTTCCTTCTTTCTTCAAATCTCCTCTTTTTTTCCGTTTCTTCTCTGTTCCGGTCAAACTCACCATGTCCACATCCACCACAGGCGTGAACGCTTCCTTTGAAACCATCTCCACAAAAACTGATTCTCTTCTCCATGTCAACATGTCAAATGTTACTAAACTCACCGCCTCCAACTACCTTATGTGGAGCAAGCAAGTCCATGCTCTCTTCGATGGGTATGATCTTGCTGCCTATCTCGATGGATCCAAGGCTTTTCCCGCAGCCACAGTCACCGTCAATGGTGTCATCTCCCAAAATCCAGAGTTTGTGCATTGTACCCGACAAGACAAACTCATTTATAGCGCTCTTATTGGTGCTATCTCTGTCTCCATCCAGCCGCTCCTCTCTCGGGCCAACTCTGCTGCTGAGATATGGACCAAACTTGCCTCCACCTATGCTAAGCCAAGCCGCGGTCACATACGTCAACTCAAGATTCAAGTCAACAACTGGAAGAAAGACAACAAAACGATTGATGCCTATGTTCAAGGTCTTGTCACCCGCTTCGATGAGCTTGCTTTGCTGGGAAAAGCCCTTGACCATGAAGATCAAGTGGAGATGATTCTTCAAGGACTGCCTGAAGAATACAAATCCATCACAGACCAAGTGGAAGGCCGTGACACTCCACCAACTCTGACTGAGCTTCACGAGAAGCTTATCAATCATGAGTCCAAGCTTCTGTCCGCACAACCCATTCTTCCAACACCGGTGACAGCCAACACTGCTGCTACTCACTACCGCAACAACAATTACAAGCCTCAAAACAAGTCCAACCAGCGCAACAACTCCTGGCAGCCTCAACAACGTCAATCCAATGACTTCAAGGGGCCTCGTCCTTATCAGGGACGTTGTCAGATATGTGGAGTCTATGGTCACAGTGCAAGGCACTGCACTCAGTTGTCTATGCAGCCATATGCTCAGCCACAGAACTCACCGTCTCCTACAGCCTGGCAGCCAAGAGCTCACTTCACTGCTGCAAATCCGGCCACCACCAATCCATGGCTCCTTGATTCTGCGGCTACCCACCATATCTCTTCTGACCTGGCTAATCTCAGTCTTCATCAGCCATACAATGGCGGAGAAGAAGTGGTAATCGGTGATGGAAAGGGTCTTCCCATCACTCACACTGGTTCGGCTTGTCTCTCTTCTAAAACTCGACCTTTCTCTCTTACTGATGTTCTTTATGTTCCTGATATTAAAAAGAACCTTATCTCAGTATATAAGCTATGCAATGCTAACCGTGTTTCGGTCGAATTCTTTCCGGCTTCCTTTCAGGTGAAGGATCTGAGCACGGGGGCCCCGTTACTCCAGGGACGTACTAAAAATGAGCTCTATGAATGGCCAATTCCATCTTCTCAAGCTTCTGTTTTCGCAACCTCCACCACCAATCTCAAATCAGATGCTTCTACATGGCACTCTAGGCTTGGCCATCCATCACTTTCTATTTTACAAAAGATTGTTTCAAGTTTTCATTTACCTATTTCTGATTCTCTGTCAAAGCCACTCTCTTGCAGTGATTGCTTAACTAATAAAAGTCATAAGCTTTCTTTCTCTCAATCTTCCATAGTTTCTACTCGTCCTCTTGAATATCTATTCTCCGATGTTTGGACATCTCCCATTCTTTCTATAGATAACTTCAAATACTATCTCATCATCGTAGACCACTACACAAGATATACTTGGCTATACCCTCTCACTCAAAAATCACAAGTCCGTGACACATTTATCAAATTCAAACCTCTCGTTGAAAATCGCTTCTCCTCAAAAATTGGAACTCTCTTCTCTGACAATGGAGGAGAGTTTATAGCTCTTAAATCCTTTCTATCCACTCATGGTATAAGTCATCTTACTTCTCCTCCTCACACTCCCGAGCATAATGGCCTCGCCGAAAGGCGACATCGACACATTGTCGAAACGGGTCTAGCTCTTCTTACTCACTCTCAAATCCCAACGACCTACTGGTCGTATGCCTTTGCTGCTGCAGTATTTCTCATAAACCGAATGCCCACTCCAATTCTCTCTTTTCAATCACCTTATCACAAACTTTTTGCTCAAACACCAAACTACAACAAACTCAAAGTTTTCGGATCCCTCTGTTTTCCATGGCTTAAGCCGTATAACTCTCACAAACTCCAACCTAAATCGCTTCCCTGTGTCTTCTTAGGCTACTCCCTAACTCAAAGTGCATATCTTTGTCTAGAACCACAATCTCATCGAATCTATGTCTCTCGTCATGTTATCTTTGATGAAACCAAATTTCCTTTCAAATCCCTTTCAATAACTCTCTCAAATTATGTTGATGACTCACAGTCACCATCTTCTTCAGCTCCATCTCATACCACTATCAAATTATCATCTCCGCCATTCACAGAAGCTCCGCCACAGTCCTTGGAGTCAACAATGGCTCCTTTGAGCTCCGACTCTTCACCACCGTCGGGACCGTCGGAAAATTCCAACGCCGATGACTCAGCTGCTCCGACAACACCACGGGAGTGTGTCACCGGTTCTGGCTCTGCTGTCAATCTCGACAACAATTCAAACATTCAATCCTCCAATGGGCTCTCACCAACATCAACAAATCTCTCACAACAGGCCCAACAGAGTCCATCACAAACAGAGGCCCATTCTCAAAGTCCTCACATGTCATCTTCTTCGGCCCAAAACTCAAGCTCTAAAGAAACGCAGACAACGTCGACATCTTCTTCACCTGAGCAATTGATTCAGCCGGTTCCTGCTTCACAACAACAATCAAATCCGCAAAATCAACCCCAGAATCATCACCCAATGCGAACCCGAGCGAAGAATCAGATTGTTAAACCAAATCCAAAATTTGGTCTCACCTCTACGGTTGTCTCCGCATCCAATGACGAACCTAGAACAGTGGCTCAAGCTCTCCGTGATTCAAGATGGCGAAACTCCATGTCTGATGAATTTAACTCACAAATTCGTCACCAAACATGGGATCTCGTCCCTCCGCATCCATCCTACAATGTCATCGACACCAAGTGGATATTTCAGACTAAGTTTCTTCCCGATGGTAGTGTCGATAAATACAAATCACGGCTGGTTGCTAAGGGCTACAATCAACAACAAGGAATCGATTTCCAAGAGACATTCAGTCCAGTTATTAAGAGTACTACAATCCGAATCGTCCTAGATGTTGCTGTTTCACTCTCATGGCCAATTCGTCAAGTTGACGTCAATAACGCGTTTCTTCAAGGAAGACTTATTGAAGATGTTTATGTCTCGCAGCCGCAAGGATTTGTGGATCCCGATCACCCATCATATGTTTGTCATCTGAAGAAAGCGCTATACGGACTCAAACAAGCACCTAGAGCTTGGTACTTGGAGCTCAAGAATTACCTTGTAAGCGCTGGATTCCACAATTCTCTTTCAGATACATCTTTATTTGTTCTCAATCGAGACAAGCTGCTGGTCTATGTATTGGTATATGTAGACGACATCATTGTCACAGGTAACAATGCAAAGGCTGTTGAAAGCGTTTTACAGAATCTCGGGTCTCGTTTCTCAGTGAAAGACATGGGAGAAATTTCATATTTTCTTGGCATTGAGGCTATAAGAACAGAGGCTGGACTGCATCTAAATCAGCGAAAATACGTCTTAGACCTGTTAACGAAGATGAACATGCAAGACGCCAAACCAGTTACAACACCAATGGCGACTTCTCCGAAGCTCACATTGGCCGGTGAAGCTTACTCTAATCCCACTGAATATAGAACATTGGTTGGCAGTCTTCAATATCTAGCCTTTACTAGACCGGATATTGCATACGCTGTAAATCGTCTATCCCAGTTCATGCACTCCCCAACGGTTGATCATTGGCAAGCAGCTAAAAGAGTGCTGCGTTACCTTGCTGGAACAAGTTCCTACGGACTCTACTTTCGCAAAGGTAATCCTCTCAGCCTTCATGGATTTTCTGATGCTGACTGGGCAGGGGATGTAGCTGACTGTGTCTCAACGAATGCTTATATCATCTACCTTGGAGGACAGCCAATATCTTGGTCCTCGAAGAAACAGAAAGGTGTTGCTAGATCATCCACAGAAGCAGAATATAGAGCGGTAGCAAATGCTGCTTCAGAACTCATTTGGATACAATCACTACTTTCTGAACTTGGTCTCAAGCTCCATGCTGCTCCGTCAATATACTGCGACAACATTGGTGCTACTTATTTGTGTGCAAATCCAGTTTTTCATTCAAGAATGAAGCACATTGCGATTGACTATCACTTCATCCGAGAGTTAATTCAATCCGGTATACTACGAGTCTCACATGTTTCCACCAAAGATCAGCTAGCGGATGCACTCACCAAACCTCTATCTCGAGCAATATTTCACTATCTGCGCAACAAGATTGGAGTCACCTTAGTCCCTCCATCTTGAGGGGGCGTATTAAGGATATGCAAATCAAGCTAACATATATGATTGACCACAATCATCTCTGTCAAATTATTCTCATTATTGTGTAAATATTATGTTGCCTTGTATAGCTCAATTGTCTCTGTATAAAGCTCATGTAATCTCATATCAATAGAATCATCACTTTCACAGCATCTTATAAACTCTATAGTCTATAGTTTATTAAAAACATGTATACACACTTTATGTCATTATTTTAACTTTTGAAGCGAAGTTAGATATAACAAGATTCCAGTTTCTTAGCTGTCTCTCCTGTACTACTCTCAGCCTCTGCAGTGCCTTCCATGGAGTAACTCTTCTCCTGCAACAGAAACGACATTGTTTTCTCATTGCAAAAAATATATATAACAAAGTGAGGTCCTGCTTTTGTTTTGAATGTATATTATATATTACCAGCAAACGCCACATGAAAGGAATACCATCCCTGACCTTTATCCTCTCTCTGATCACTTCTTTAGCTGCATACATCATAAGAGTCAAGATTGTTTATCGTTATACTAAGCTAGATGAGTATCCAATGAGTAAAAACTCTACAACAAGCCTTACCAGTGGAGAATTGACCTGTCTTTGGCAGCAGTTGGCACCACATTTCGTTGAAAACATTTATCTGTTCATCTGATGCTCCGACAATCTATTATTTAAAATAGAACTATCAAAAGGTGTTTGATCAAGAAACTTCATGAGTTTAGATGCTAGAGATTTATTTCACCTTGTAACCAATCACAAAACTTAAACGGTGATCATTAGGACGTTCACATTGGTGTGTTATGCAAAACTCCAAATTATAATACAAATAACCGCTAATGACGTTATTAATTATACTTTCGGTTATATTTTTCTTGGCCCAAATTCCAAAGTTCACAAGAAATAATAATATTTTTATGGTAATATTTTAATGATGATTTAAATAAAGAGAGCCAGGTGGTTTCGAATGGGATATCCACCACACATTCTCAAACATTATTTTTTAAAAAAAACGGAAACTAGATTTTCTTGATATATTAGTATTTTAATTTCGAAAGTTATATAAGCATGAACCACTATTTTATTCAGTTTGCAATTAGACAAATAACATCGTAGTTTTATGGTCGTGTCGGTGTGTGGAACGTTAGTTTCGTTGGCCCAATTGCAGTCCATTTATTAGTCGTTGTACATGTCTTGTTTCATAATTGTATGTACAAAGCTAACAAGTTATTCTTGCTCTTCTACTTTGCCATTTGATTTAAAGTCTTAGGTTCCATATGGCCTTGGAGTTGAATCAATGAAGAATGTTTTTTTGACTGTGGATTTTATCTTTGAGCTAATGTCTTTGATGGTCAAAAGGGTCAATGTATAAGTTGTTGGTGTTGTGATATCTTTTGGATGAGATGTGGGGTTTTGGTCTTATAAGAAGACAAGAGAGATTTAAAAGAAACGGTATGTTGGAGGCAGATCTAGAGATGTCTGCGTCTCGCCTGAGCTTAGACACATGAAATTTGACCCCACTTCTCATCTTTGAATAATGCTTGCTATCGTCTTGTCACCATTTCCTTTGACAATCTGTTACTTTCTTCTTTGTTGCAGTGACAAGCTGTGAAAGTCAAATATTAAATATGAAATGCGATGATGAATGCATCTCTTGATTACGTTCATGCATTATCTCTTGATTATTTCATTGGCCTTACCATTTATTCTTTTAACCTTTGGTTATACGATAATAATAGATGCATGCAGATGAAATGCGATAATGAATTCATCTTTTTATCTTTATTTTCATGGTTAGTCTAATAAGAGGCAAGAGCTTTGGTCTTTTCTTTTTTTTTGTCAACTAGTTAATTTCATTCAGCACTTACATTTGTAAAACTTGGTCCATAATGATATAATTTGGATAAATCTTAAGTTTTTTAGTTCAACTATATTAATCTAAACGGATTCATTATTTTGTATAACCATTAGAATGAATAAATGAGAAGAATAAAGTACAAGATTTGTACAAGATCCAAATCTTGGTAGGTAATTAAGATCCAAATTGAAGTGAAAATAGATATAAATTAATACCTTCCTAACGACGCTCCAAGTAACGTTTTGAGTGCAAGGAAGAGTGGTAAGTGAACCAGTGAATCTATAATATTTAATTAATGGCTCTAGCAAAGTCAATAGTTCAACTATTTTGTATAAATAGATTCAAGATACATAGTCTACAGCTTATATATTAAACGTTGACTTTCTTTGGCCAAGGAAGAAGCTATAAGTGCATGTGGGAAAGCTAAGTTGTTGGAGCTTTAAGTGCCGAGACCTAACATATAGTCCGTCCTGGGTTAGGTTAGAGAGTACTAAAATACGCTAAGGTTTAGGTCAGTGAACTATACTATATATATACTTCTGGAATTTGGCGTTACAAAATAAAAAAAATGTAAAGAAAATGTGACTGGATATATGTCAATGTTATTGCAGTGATAAGATATATGTCAAATCAAAACTTATTGAAGAAAACACAGCAAGTGTTATTGTCTCATTTGGTGACGAAATAGGTGACTGGAGCATCGGGTTTACAAATCGATGTTTTTAATGAAATCTGGTACAAATTGATGTTACTCACCGGCCAATCTTCCACTGGTACACTCCCAAAAACACTATTCTTTGGCTTAGTTTTGTGGTTACTTGGCTAACTCTGCGGGTAAAACACCGAATCTGCAGCAATTGAAGTACTAGAGAGGAGGATCAAACATAGAGATGGTGCATCTTTCTTGTGGCATTTGCTGGTATAAGTCATTTATATGTCGAGATAAGTTGATTCAAGATACATATTGTCTACAGTTTATATATTAAACGTTGACTTTCTTTGGCAGGAGAAGAGTTATTCCGTGGAAGGCAAGGAAGAAGCTTTAAGTGCAGGTGAGAAAGCTAAGTTGTTGGAATCTTCATATTTCAAGTTTGCTTGATTGCCCAAAAACGGCGTTTTGTCTTGTTGTTGTTATTTTAGACATGATTTTGCGCTTTGGTGAACAAGTCTGAATCGTTATGGTCATTGGTCAATGTAAAAGTTGACGTTGACATTCTATGTAAATTTGCGGTTTGACTAAGAATAATAATAAATTGAAATTTACATTCTACTGACTTTATTTATATAAGTATTTTATAAGATGTTTATGAAAAATTCAATTAAAAGACCATTAATGGATCTTGAAGCTGTATGCTATAGTTAGATATGTTGTTTAATTGTGACATGGAAACATGTCTACACATTAGGGGACTTCTAATGTCCAACGTAGCCCATTCTTTAATTTTATTTTTCAACACGAAACTTTTTAAACTATTGAAATTTTTGTGTTAAGTATTTTTGTTTCTCAATAATATTTTTACTACACGAGAGTATTTAAAATACAAAATTATATACCACATTGTTGATCTTTTAAATTTCAATCGACTAGACTTTGGGTGTTAATCACAAATTATATGGAAAATGTGTAATTCCATTAATAAGGCTAATTCTTGATGAGTTTTTCTCCAACATATCTTATAAAAGACACATAACAGCCAATATTTTTTTCGTAATTCATATTTAACAAAATGATCTTAAGATTTGTAAATTACATGCATCACCTAAACAACAAGATGTGAAACTTCCATGAATAAGGTTGTGATTTTCTCTCCAACATAACTTATAATATACACCAAACTAAAGTCTAATATTGTTCTGTAGTTTACTATAAACAAAATAGTGTTAAGATATGTAGTTACATGCGTCACCTAAAAACATTGAAATTTGCCTACACAGCTGTGTTCTAGTGGTAAGGGAGAATTGGGGAAAGGTTGGAAAGAACTAACCCATGTTCGATCCACCCTGGAAACAAAAATCACATTTGTGTGGGAAGTCTGGGCTTGGGCCTTGGCCCAAACAATTCACATGGTATCCGGGATCAGGCTAACTGAATACCCCCGGACATTAGTCGGAAAGCATTCCAAACTTGGGGTTAGGCAGTGTGGTAATCCAACACCTAGGTGTTGGCAACGAATCCACATGGTAGCACTTCGGTGCGTTCCCCCGGAACTGACCGGATCAGCCGATCGGATATATAAAAAAAAAACATTGAAATTTCATGAATTCCAGAAAACAAACCATATATTTGGTGTGGGTGGTACATATAAAGACCGATTCTCTCAAAGGCCTACGTCGGCCACATAAGCCAACAATTGGATAAAATATAATTAAAGAACTCAACTATGACATGTTGACAAAAAAATCCGATATTAATACTTTCCTCATCCAGAAAGATATGAGTCACACGTATTTAACAAGGTGTTGTGTGTATCTATCTATTATATATGCAACTCTTTAGAACATGGTCGAATCCTAAATTATTCTAGACAAATATTCATAAGTCTACTTCATGACTTTCTTGGTTTTATGGAAAAGAGACAATTTTACACAATAAGCCCACGCGCATGCATTATTTACCTCCTCATAAATCTTCTCTCATTCTAGTCTTTTTCTTATTAGTTTAAAGAGAATATGCATAAACTAACCATGGATCTCAAATGAATTTAGAAATTAATCATGATGTCAGAACACACACACTCTCCTCAATTACAATTACTCTTATACTCATTTATTTGTTACATGTTATTTTTAAAAATCACACAAACACTCACAACGCTTAACGACTACGACACCGCATTCTTCTCCTTCTCGCGACGGGAGAACGACGGCCACAATAAAATCATTGTTACTAATTTTATCTACCATTATCATCATCACCCACCGTATTCTTCTCCTTTTCGCGACGGAGACTACAATAAAATCACTGTTACTATTTGCGACTACGACCCCACCATCACCACTCGCGACGAACACCACCACCGCTTCTTCCAAAACCATCATCACCTCCGCCGTAACCACCTTCCTCACGGCTACCACTACCATTGTATACATCTGATCTGTCAAAGATCACTCATTTTCTATATTTTGGTCATGGTTGTTTTGAGAATGAATAGATTTTGTAAAATTTCACGTTCGTTTTTAATATTAATCGATATTTTTTTGTTTGACACGTTATTATAATATATATCATGTTATTAATTTGTTTCGCACGGTTTCTTTTCAAATGAAATGATATTTATTTATATGACATGCTATTTTTACAAAATGTACGTTATAAAATGTCACTTTTTTGATAAATATCGTGTTATTTTAATATGTTCACGCGATTTGTTGAGATATCTCAAATCTATGACATTTTCTCCGCATAAACTTGCTCATGGTTCAACTTTTCAAATGAAATGATATTTGTTCATATAACATGCTATTTTGAACAACTGTATGTTATAAAATGTCACTGTTTTTATAAATATCATGCTATTTTGAAATTTCTCAAATCTATTTTTTTTTTTCCGCATAAGCTTGCTCATGGTTCAACTTGCAAGGACATTTTTGTATTTTAATATGCCGTCATATGGTTATTTACCTATAAAAAAACTGACAATGGTTAGTTTCTTAATTTTGACTCAAAATTTGGTTACTTTGTAATATTACCCTAGTTTAAATATATAATATGAACATTCTTTTCACAACATATATGTTGTGAGTGATGAGCAGATAAAAAGTGGTTGCTACGTGGGCGGAGAAGAAACGTAATTATTCATCCATTCAACAAATGAAATATATTACATGCGGTTCAACATTAAAAAATAAAAAATAATAGATTTTACTGTTGCGGCTCAAAACTATGAGTAAAACAGAAGATCCGTATGGTACAGTAGGAACGCTTCCAATTTGATGTGTTTTGTGTGCCACAAATGTGGTTCTTTTATTATTGATATTTTAATATTGAAAACTATAACAAAATCACAAATGTTAATTTTGGTAACCCATATAAATATTTTCACATTTAACTGAAAAACTACATATTTAAAATAACCATAACCGATGAACTAAACCAAACTAAACAAAGAAAAGAGAATAGAACATTGAAATATTTAATTTTGAAATTACAGATTAACCAAATCTTAAGTTATTCTAACAAAAAATGGAGTAATAATTTAAATTACTAGAATTACGTATATTATATATTTTTATTTGTATTACCTAAGATCTCATCCCTTTAAATTATTTATCATAATGGGTAGTATCTAAAATTTAAGAAAATTTAAGAAAAATACATGGACATATCACATATATCATTTTTTTATCCACTAACATAGATAATGCTCCACAAGCACACACATCGTTTCACCAACCTAATAGCACCAAAATATATAGTATCTTTTAATTGTATAGTTTTGATTAGTTTATCTAGAACAATTTCTGGTTTTATAATATACTATATTAACTACTATTAATTGAAAATATGACACTGCAAATCCAACTTAAGTTTACTTCAATGATTGAAGAATAATTTTGAAAATGCTTGTAGTAAAACCTCTTAACATGTAAGTGATAGTAAAATTTCTTACAAAAGGATGATCAAAGAAAAGAAAAAAAAAAAAAACATTATTCTTCCTCAACAATAAAAACTTGTACCTAATGGCTAAACATAAATAAATCTAGTGCCACATAACATAAGACAAGTGGAATACAAAGTAAGGTAAAAAGTTGGTGTTAGTTATGATTTAGTGATGGAGCATATGGTCCAGGGATGCCATTAGGAGAGTCCCACACTCATGAATTTCCTCTCTTGGTCTTCCTTGCGGGCAAGGGTTTATCCATGCTTTTATGGCATAGGGACACTATTAATTTTGGGGAAAAGGGCATATACTTTTATCTTTAAAATTTCGTTTGAATTTTTTTTTATATATTTTTCAGTAATTTAGCTTTATATCGAAATGTTTATACCACATAATGCTTATAATCTTACCGAAAATCACATACTTATTTATCAAGTACTACGTTCATAAAGGAACTCGAGTTTAGTTAGAAGATTTTTTTTTAGAGAATACAACACTTGATAGTTCGAATTTGATCTAACATAAAAGAAAATGCATGCATAAATAAATAATTTATGAGAAATTTTTCTTAACGTTTTGAGAAATTAAAAGAATTATAATGGAAAAAGTAAAAAGTAACATGATACTTTATTGGAAAATTTTGTTACAAATCTCAATCATAATTTATTTGTTATTTCAAATGTATGTACCACATCTTTTTTATTATTTCAAATGAATCTTTAGTACTCAATATGGACTCCTAGCTAGTATTACATTTTTTTATGAAGAATCTGAATCAAACATTTTGAATGATTGGAAGATATTTTTAAATGAAAACTGTTCCAACTGATAAAAGTTTTCGCTAAGTCATTGTTAGTGATTGATAGATACAATTTTTTCATCTTCTCCTCTAAGTTTTAACACCAATCATAAGAGAGCGATTTGAGGAGGGGAAGAGAGGGGGAAATGATATTCAACAATATAATAACTTACCATGAACCTTGAGACCTTTCTTAATCCTAACAGCTGAAGTAATCACTGTCAACAGTCGGCTTAGATGAACTGATTGTTTGTTCAAGATTGATTTGTTTACCTCCTGATACAAGCAATTCCAGATAACACTTAATTCTTCTACTTTATAATCCTTGCATATTCTCTCCAAAGTTGAACTCACAACTTCCACTGTACTACCAGAACCTGCAACAAAATACGAGATCAGAAGGAAACAAGAATAGAAACCATGTAAAGCAGCTTCAGGATATAAATTCTCTATTCTAGTAAGTTGATTAACAACCTTTAAGAATTACAATAAATTTTTCACTCCAGCAAAATATAAAAACAGTTAACAAAGATTCTCACCGCCCCACTATAATTTAGCATCATTATTCGGAAGAAAGAAGTGCATTGGCTTTAAAAATATCCACCAAACTGTAGTCTTTTAAATTTAAAATTCTAACATCTCATTAGAAATAGGACTTGCCTTGAGGAAAATTATCACAAAAAGATAATGTAGAATCTTTCAGCAAGAACCTCAAAACCCTGCCAGCTTTTGAATGGAGTTTCGCATCGGTATTTCTCATAACATAATATAGTAAAGTAACTCCTCCAGTTCTTTTCGGTGGATCTGCAACTTCAGAAAGGATCCTCTTGATCCCTGAAACGTTCAGGAGAGAAGAATCAACTGGATTGTCCCTAAAATAGACATGACAAAAAGAAATGACAAGCAATTCATCACCTTTTTCAAGTTGCTTATCCGGTGCAGTCCTCAACAAAAATGACATCGAGGGTGACATCAACTCGATGATATAGTCTTTGGGGTAATACCTCAGCTCCAATGTAACCCTTCATCAGAGAAAAATTAACAAGATGAAGAAAACCCAATAATATTAATGTATTAGTCCTTAACAGAATAAAAGTACAATATAAACCATAGCATAAATGTATATGACCCAATAAGTAAAAGAAAAATTATGTGAAATCTTAAAACTGGCCAACAAGAATCAATCAACACTTTATTGAGCTAAGTCAAGCTGCTAGTAACAGATAACATTTTCGCTCTATCCAGAAAATCTAAAAGAAACCAAGATAATACAAGAAACTTCTCTACCACAACCGAATATTTGAGCAGTATCAATTCAATATACTTAAAACAAGAGAGCAAAATGGCATAAACTCTAACAGGTTTCGCTAATGACTTAGGTATAAACTTTTGTTCAGATTTACAGCAAGAAATTATATATTCTTGATTAGATTGGAATTTTGTACGTACTTCAGAATAGTTTTGATGTCGCATATGAAATACTTCTGCAGGTCTCTCACTATGTAAGACCATGATTCAAATATCTTCAAAGAAAAAGACCAAAAATTCAGCAAAAATAATATATAAGTTACGTTGTCCGGAGTGTAAAATATGTTATAGAAACAGCAACAACCTGCTCAATAATTTCTGGATCTTCCTGACCACCATTTTTCAGAAGAGTCACTAAGGAGTTAGCAAGACGTGAAAGGAAGCTAGACAAAACATAAACAAAGTAGAACATACACAAGAATTAACTGAACAAAGAAACTGCAAGTGAAGCTCGATTACTTGACCCTAAGATGAAAGTCAAAACACTCTGTACTAGTGACTCTTCTGGCTATATGATCAGTTTATGCAAATGCAAGAGAAGGAAGGGGGAAAACTTGTTTGGAACATTTTGTGAGCTATGCATAGCGGCCGGAAACTAAATCAGCTTCATGACTTCATCCACTAAGCTATACAAAAATATCATCACATTACTCTGTTTTCAGAGTATGCTACATACAATGTTTGGAATATTCTAACATTAGAAGAGTGCGGCAGAATCGACTATGACTAAGAGTTTCATCTGGAAGAGGGAAATTAGCGAGTTTTCAATCTCTTTGTACCTTAAGTTGCCATTGATATTTCATGATTCAACCATATAACTTATAGCAGATAACGAATCAAAGTTAAAACTAAAGACCATAACTAATTATCTTAAGAATCTTAACTTAAAACCAGCATAGTAGTAAGTAGGATACAACAGTACAAGACCACAAGAACACAAAAATTGAAACTTTAGAAAAGGAAAACTCTTAAGGAAACAAAATCAAACATACCCTCCATTCTACGAGGCAATCCTTATGTGGAACCTTTTGAAGGCTCAGACTTCACCTTATCCAAACTCCTAAATACTTTGACTTCAATGTCATTGATTCTCTCTTTCAAGCTCTTAAACTGCATCCAGAAGTCAAAGAAACCATAATTAGAAAACATAAACTAAGCCAAAAGATAAACCCAAAACCTCTTGTCAAATAGAGAACACGCACCTTATGTCTGTTCTTTCCCATGATTAGGGTTTCAACGATTTCTACAGCGATGTCTCCGTTTTTCCTAATACACCAATATCGAAAAATGTAAAATTTCAATTCCAAAACTTGACAATTTAGATCCAGAGTACACAATTTGCTTGATTTTAGGCTAAGACGCTGCAGAAACCTTTTGGGAAAGAAAAAAAAAATCCAAACTTGGAAACGAAATCAACACAGAGAAATGCGAAATCGATATGGGTTTGAAGAATCTCGCTTGCTTGAGATGATTCTGCGAGAGTCGAGAGAGATGAGAGACAGTGCCGCGTAGAGAATGAGAAGAGTATATATAGGTAGGTGTTGGGTTTTAGCGAGATTTTTTACTTGTAACAAATGTTTTAAAATCCATTTCCAAATAAGGTCAATCAGACCGGTAGATAACCATACTTAAACCGGTTTTACTATTTCTAACCAAGCCGAAACCAAAATAATTTTAGTAATGGTAACCGAATAAATTTTAATGTGTTGCTGTAACCCAAATCACCTAACGGTTTGGTTTGATATTTTCGGAAAAGTTTATTTTGTCCTCTCATACATTCCATCTATCTATCATCATAATGTTGAGTTAAACCACCATAACTCCATAAGAAAGACAAATTTCATGAAAACATTTGGAATTAACTAAAAAGAACTTAATAAAGATTTCAGGAATAATATAAAACCGCTGCATTATTTTGGCTGACAAATTTTTAGTGCAGAAGGCGTCAAGAAACAACACAAATTCATCGTTTGCTTTTAAGTTTATTTTTTTTGGTATAATCGTTTGCTTTTATGTTAGTTAAGGCTAATTCCGTTAACATCCTCTTAAGCGTTTGTATTCATTTATATTTCATCACATATAAGTAAACATTTTGGGCAGTAATTATACTCCAACACTAAATTTGTAAGAATTTACCACTAACACTTACCAAAAAAATAGAAACATGTACACTAAACAAATGTCACATGTTATGTATCTAATGCCAAACTAGATCATCACCCGTACTATAGTACGGGTTAAATTTTATTTATTACAAAATTTATATATTATATATTTTAGAATAAACTTGTGATATATTATAATAGTAATTAAAAAAATATAATTAGATTTTTGCCCGTCCCTGTATATAATATTAGAATGAATATATTTTCTTTTTTTAATTATACTCAATTATGGATATATTTTTTAAGATATGAAAACAGAAAATAAAATTATTTTAATAAATTAATATGGTCTGAACAATGAGTTAATTTATATTAACAACCACAAAATGAGATTGCATATAATTCAGTTAGATCAAAAATCAAAATATTATAAATGAATCGCTTCTGAAACGTAGATTATTTTTAATTAATTAAGAAAGTTAGCTATTATTTTGAGTTAATTTAGGAAATTCTTTTTTCAATTTCTAATTCTTTGGTTGTTGAAATAGAGATTTGTTTGAGGTAACTACGGAATTTACCAATTATTCGTGTAATCGAATATGTTATGAACATATATTTAGTATATAATATACCAAATTCAACCCGTGCATAGAGTCTATATTTTTATTTTAGAATCCTAATGAAAATATTGCGTGCACAATCTATTATTCGTTATTTCCAAAATTGCTTGCACAATCAAATTTTCAAATATTTTGTGATGTCAACGTTATTTAATTTATCTGATCATATAATCTTAACATGCCGTCTATTATAAGGATCATAATTTTATATCATATAATATATTACATTTAACCCTCCGCCTACTATAACTATTTTAAATATATCTTTTTTAGAAAATCAAATTAAAGTATTTATAATTTTTTTTATCTTTTTAATCTATAAATATTTATGATATTCATTAAAATATTAAATTAAACTATTTTTAAATGTTCCAAATTAAAATCTTTAAAAAATATTTCTTGTAGTATATAAAATTATGAATTTCAAAAAATAATTATATGAATTAAATAGAAATATTCAAACAGTTTTAAGGATCATAACTCATTTGTTGATATACTTATATAAGGAAGACAAAAGAGAAGGAGAACAAAAAGAAAAGCGATTGTATTTATATACTTAGATACTATGGGTTAAGTTTTAACTGCAGTTAGTTTTTCCGTTAGCAAAGTTAACAGTCGTTAACTCGGGGGTACAATTCTACTAATTTTTAAAAAACGAAGGTTTTAAAAGGCAACCGAAATTAAATTTGGTATTTTTATTCCAAATTTAATATTACGGGTATTAAACGGCCAAATAAAAATTAAATGACGGTTTTTTCGGGTTCTTTCCCATTTTGGTAAAAACTTAGCATAAGCTTTTATCTAACTGTCCTCTTCTATTTGTTTTTTTTTTTTTTGTTACAAAAGCATAATTGGTAAAATCTGTGAAAATGAAATTTAAAAGCTTTCTAAATATTAAAGACGATGAGGAATTTGTTTTATTAGAATGCAGATATTTGTATTAATGTAGTCCCAAATTTTGTTTTAAAAAAAAAATACAAAACATATTTAAATATTTAATTATAAACATTTTCATAAGATCTTATATAAATTTGGTACATCATAAAGGATTTACTTAAATTAGATAAAACATTTGTTATTAGAATTAGTTGGGTTCTTGTTTGGTTTGCTCTGTATTTTATGCTCTGTTCCTCTCTGTTTTTGCTTCTACGTTGAAGTTTTTGAGTGTTTCCCCTCTCACCCAAAAAATATCTACACGGCCCAAATCTCATGTGTACTTTGATAACCAGGAAATATTAAACCTCTAACATATATTCCACTACAAAAGAAATTATAAACTCTCTTTTAGTCTCTTCTTATACACCAAAATTTATTGTACACCTCAACATAGAAAGAATCATAGCATATTTGAAATTTCATGTTAATCAAAACGAAACTCAATTTTTTACAAAAGAAACCTAAAAACAGTCACTCGTCGTTAGAAGCTCTACAATCTTTTCCGTCTCTTCATGACCCTGAACAAGTGCAACACCTGCAAAAGATAACAAGGCAAATCAAACCAAAGAACTCAGAAAGTGCAACACACACACACACACACACACAAAGTGTCCCCTACCTCATTTTTGGACTTGTTTCCCTCTCTGAAGAACTGAGTTAACTACATGACTACCATCTCCCTGAAACAAACCCTGCACTGTTACTTAAACCGCAAGTTAACATACAGTAAACTTCAAAATGGTTTTCCTTAGGCCATCAAGATGGTTTTACCATTTAAGAATTCTATACCTTTGGCTTCCTGATAGAATTCATGTTAGCTGAAAGAAAGAGACTGAAACCAAGAAGCAGGCTCTGGTGATCTTTCAAGAGTTCATCCACCCTTGCAATGACACTAGCAGCATCGACTCTACAAAGAGACTAAGTAACATCAGAATCAAGTGACATGTGTGTTTGTTGGTTAGAATAAGAAAATGAAATATACATGGAGAAAAGAATTCATTCATACCTGCGAGCTTTAAAATTGTTCAAGAGCTTAAGAATTTCCTCATACTTTGCAGGTTCATCATGAAATGCTTCCTTCAGAGCAGCGATATATGAAGTCGCATCACCCATGGTAGGCTTCGGCGGCGGTAGCCTTTTTCCAACCACCTTTTGAAATTGGCCGGACTCTTTTCTAGCCACAGGAGGGATGGTTATCCAAAACTCAACGGGAAGGAAGGTATTTAAACCAAGAAGCAGATTGAAGTGATCATACAATAGTTCCTCCATTCTTGCAACGACAGTAGGTGTGTCGACTCTACACAGAGAACAACAACATCAAGATTCAGTTCTCACATGTCTTTGTTCTATACACTGTTTAAGAGTAAAGCAAACATACCTACGAGCTTCAAAATCCCTAAAAATGTTGAGAAACTCTTGAAATTTTGCAGGTTCATCATCCTGTAATGCGTCACTCACAGCAAGGAAGTACGAAACAGCATCATCAATAGTAAACTCTGGTAATAAGTTTCTTTCAACCATGGTGGTGTGAAATTGACCTGATCCATTGTCCAAAGATAGAGATTGATAAAAGAACGCTTTTTTTTAGGAGACCAAACAACACACACAAAGTCATCTTCTAATATACAAAATCCTGTAAATTTCATCGCAACACGATCCTTAATAATATCCAGAATCAAACCAAAAACTCGATTTTTTAACCTAATCGTCTGATAATTGTCGCATAAACGAAACGGGAATTAGAAACGAAGGAGAAGGTGATCGTAAACTCTAATCGTCCGGTTAAATCACATTTCAATTGACCGAAACAATTTATTAATTGAAAGAGGAACCAATTATGGTTACCGATTTTCAGCAGACCGAAGCGACAATGAACAAGAAGCTTGTCTTCGTCTTCTCCGCAGGACAAAAAGAAAAAAACTCAAGAGACTGATTTGAGTTTTGGTTAACGGTTCTATATTTGTAGTAGGGAATATATCAGATTTGACTTCATTTTTTCATTTTTTTTTTTTTTAATAATCCACTTTTGTTTGCATCTATATATTATCTCAGATATATACTTAGCATAAGCTTTTGTGTGAGTGTGTTTTTTAGTTACAAAAAGTATTGAGAAAATGAAATTTAAAAGCTTTCTATATATTATAGACGATGCGGATTTTTTTTACTATTAGAATGCAAATATTTGTACATATTAATTTAGTCCAATTTTTTTTTGTTTTAAAAAAGATATTACAAAAACATATTTAAACTAGATAGATTTAAAATTTTAGTTTTACAAAAATTCATAGTATCTTGTATTATTTTCGAGAAAAAAATGGGTAGAAAAACCCTCACTTTTTCTTAAAACATATGAAAAAAAAACATTAATTTTTAATGGATTTTTAAACCCTCATATTTTCATAAACGCTAAAATTAAACCCTAATTAATACTCAATTATGGATATATTTTTTAAGATATGAAAACAGAAAATAAAATTTTCGAGAAAAAAATGCTTTCTATATATTATAGACGACGATGAGGAATTTTTTTACTATTAGAATGCAAATATTTGTACATATTAATTTAGTCCAATTTTTTTTTGTTTTTAAAAAGATATTACAAAAACATATTTAAACTAGATATAGATTTAAAATTTTAATTTTACAAAAATTCATAGTATCTTGTATTATTTTCGAGAAAAAAATGGGTAGAAAAACCGTCACTTTTTCTTAAAACATATGAAAAAAAAACATTCATTTTTAATGGATTTTTAAACCCTCACATTTTCATAAACGCTAAAATAAAACCCTAATTAATAAACTCTACTAATCCATATATTAATATAAACAATTTGATTTAAGATTTTTTTCCACTAAAATGTCAAGGTCCATAGGAATAGAAACACTGTCTAAGATCCACATAAATGGAACCATCTAAGAGAATCTCCCCTTGGATCTTAACCTTTTTTAAAATTAAAAGTTCACTTTTTCTAGGTTAAGAAAAATTAGACAAGATCTTAACTAATTTCTACTCCAATGGTTAAGAGAAAAAAAATTCAAATTGTTGAAAAACAATGTCTTACAATACAAGTAACAATCAATAAAACACATTACAGAGAAAAATTTATAGAATCAATAAAACAATTTGGAGAAAGTGAGAAAGTAAAAGAGTTTAAACTTCAGTTCCCTAACCATTTGGAGAACATTTGAGACGATTAAGTTACCTTGACACCAACTGTGCATCCAATTGTTTGAGGTGGGCGAACAATAGAAGAACCTTTGTTGATGAAGGCTACAAGTGATGTTTTTCCAACACCTAGCAAAAGGATTTGAATAGTTAAAATTTTGAATAGTAAAATTCAATTTACTATGATGAATAGTTAAAAATTAAACAAATGGACATTCCCAAAATTGTATTATTTTTCTTTCATTTAACAAAGAATCTGAAGCATTTTGAGAACTCCAATGGCGAAGAAATATAAGATCCACCGATGGCTTTGGATCGTAATTTAAAGAATAGTAAAATTCAATTTATTATGATGAATAGTTAAAATGTAAAAAACAATTTATTATGAGGAGGAATAAAATTTGGATAGTAAAATTCAATTTATTATGATGAATAGTTATAATGTATAGCAGAAAAGAATGTGAAATAAAAATGAATAGTTATTTTATTGAAACGTTTTAGGGTTGTATAATTAAAAATACATTCTATATCTAACATAAAGATATTTTGTATGATATAAATAGTTAGTTTTTTTTTTTTTCAATTTTAAAACTAAATTAAAAATGAAATAAAAATAAGAAATTGAGTATATAACTCTTTAGTCTCAAGTTTGCATGGTAAGAAATTTTGTTTGCGAAAATCAAAGTCGTTATTGCATGTTTAAAAATTTAAATTAAATATAGAAAAAGTGTATATGGTACCATTTTAGAATTGAAATAAAATATCATCAATAAGATGAAGTGTGTAGAACTAAAATTTAATTTATTTATTATAATGAATAGTTAAAATATATAGCAAAAAGAAATTTATAAAATGAAAGTTTTATTTAGGGTTTTGTGCAAAAGAACCCTTCAACTCGCCAATTTTTGCAACTTTACCCTCCATCTCCGAAAAATGCAGATTAATCATACGAAATCCAAAATAATGTGCAATTTAACCCTTATACGTATATTGTAAACGCTTTTCCGGTCACATACATTAGTGTTTTAAAATTCTAAATGTAGAGTTGAACTTTTCATCGCGAGGGCTTCAATTTGATATATTATTTGTCAATATTTTACGAACTTGACGGTAGCGAATAAGGGTTACATTGCGTATTATTTTGGACTTCGTAAGATTAATCTGCATTTTTCAGAGATAAAGGGTAAAGTTGCAAAAATGTGTGAGTTGGAGGTTTTTTTTGCACAAAACCCTTTTATTTAAAAAAAGAAAATAAAGATTAGGAAAAATGTGGGAATTACTACTATTAGATTTTGCACCCGCGCGTTGCGCGGGATTTTAATCTAAAATCTTTTCTATTAATATAAAACTTTCAACATAAAATATAATCAATGAAATTTAAAAGATAAATATTTGAGCATAAATTAATAAACGATCTACAACATATATATTGTCGACGATAATATTTCCTTGACAAATAAATAGATTGAAATATATCACGTGGTAACAAATATCACTTAAGAAATTCTCGAGAAGAATAAACGGTATCGACGACCATCTAATGATCATTTATCTTATCTCCAAAAGAGTTTTTTTCTTATTCAAATTCCATGAAAATATTTCTTTAAAAGTTTTGACGTTAATTAATCGATTGTTGACCTAATTGTAGATATTATTTATAATTAAATGTTGAAGTGAATATAACATCATTCCATATAAAATGCGAATATACTAAGTTTCATGAACATTATTTGGAGTAAAGGTACATCTATAATAACATGTTGTTATGACAGATTTAGCAAGCTTGTTTTACCCATCAAAGCAAGAGTTTTTTTCTTATTCAAATTCCATGAAAATATTTCTTTAAAAGTTTTGACGTTAATTAATCGATTGTTGACCTAATTGTAGATATTATTTATAATTAAATGTTGATGTGAATATAACATCATTCCATATAAAATGCGAATATACTAAGTTTCATGAACATTATTTGGAGTAAAGGTAAATCTATAATAACATGTTGCTATGACAGATTTAGCGAGCTTGTTTTACCCATCAAAGCAAGTGCAGCATGCCATAAGAGAATTCTCGACTAAGATAGACACATTGATGACTTAGTGTCTATGTGACTTATTAGTCATCAATGTGTCTATTTTATCTCACTTTCCATGGTTACATGGCCAAACGGTTAATCCCAACTTTGAATCTAAGTTAGTCATCAATGTGTCTATCTTATCTCATTTTCCATGGTTACATGACCAAACGGTTAAGCCCAACTTTGAATCTAATAATCTATTTAATAATGTATGTCATGTTTTTTCCTAAGAACCCATTCGTTTCACACAATGAATGAGATCTCAAAGATTTTTCCTTAGTCATGTGCATTATTTTTCTAAGATTTAGAAATTTATTATCAAACACTTTTAACTACCAATTCTTTCATCATCTTCTATGATAAATTCGTTGCCTCTCGACATATACTTTATTTTCACCTTCTAATGACTCACATATAATATATATTGGACTGTGAATTAATTTTCAAGACATATCATAACTATTTTCTCCTTAATTCCTATATTTTAATACTCAATTTTTTTGGGTTAAAAGCATTTGATATAATTGATAAAATATCAAACTTGTTTTTCTTTTCGATCATGTTATTAAGTTGTAGTTTCACTTGAAAATATGCTATACAAATTATATATCACTTTTTTTAAACGGCTTTCATAACATTTTTTGTATATTTTGTTGTAGAACTCATGAATAATCTAATCATTAATTATTTGCTTTTTTAAAGATGGATGATAATGTTTTAAAAATTTTAAGATATCTTTTTTTATAATTTCACAAGATAAAGTGTGACTCTTACAATATTTTTTTTTTGATTTTTTGTCAACCACACATTAATTATTAAAAAACTCATTGGTTGCCCAATTAGGAAGAGTAGTGTTTACAAAGTAACTTCGGAAAATAAAAGTCTAGAAGAACGGGCTAAGCAATTTAAGTTGAAATTTTAAAATTTATTTTCTTGTTTAAAATTTTATATATAGATTTAGTTTTATTCTACCATGTATTGAAATTTACTTCTATTTATTTACACATTTAAAATTTGAAGTATGATCATTTTTAATTTTATAAGTTAAATTTGAATTATATTATTACTACTAATAAAATTTATATGATTATTTTTATTGTTTTAACATCTCATTTATTTTACATAATTCGTTTTTTTATTTATTTAATTTTTTAATTAATTATAAGTAACATAAATATGTATTAAATAAATATTTTAAATTTATATTAATGTAAAATAAATAGTATTGCTTAGGTGGATGCTTAGGTGGATAGGCAGTGGCGGAGGCAGAAATATTTGCCACGGGGGTCATATATTAACGTAAGTATATAATAACAAAATTTCATTGCTGATTTTTTTAGCTCAACATTTCATTACTGATTTTTACACATATGTTTTGCTATTACATTTTTCTTTAATAAAATAGAAACACCTCATTTTATTACTATAAACTCCACTAATCGTATTTTTTTTGAAAATAATATAACGCACGTTTCGTAGAAGATATATATGTAACTTCATAATTTTCATTGTTTTCTATTTTTAAAACTAATTTAAAATTATGTTAAGAAAAAAAGTTGTATGTTATTTAACCTATTTTCTCAATATTTGTTTACTATAGCTTAGTGTGCATATATTAATTAATTGATACTTCTAAAACCGGATTCTTTTAATTGACAGCCATATATATAATATTAGAAAAAATTATAACAATTATAAAATTTTATTTCATATGCAGGGAATAAGAAGAAATATATTTAAGTAAAAAAGGAAACATGAAAAATTAATATGAAGAAAGGATGAAGAGGTAAACACAGATTACATGGTAATTGAATAAACGTCAAAAAGCAGCAGATTGCAGGCTTATTGAGTCAAATACAGTTATTACTTTTTTAATTGTTATGAAAAAGAAAAAAAAGGTTAAAGGATTAATTAATAATGGGTAATTGGACGTAGGGTGCAAAGAGGAAATTTTAACTAGGCACATGGGGGTCATATCAGAGATTTGAAGCCAAATGAATAATCGAATAAGCTTAAAAAAATTTTTTATAAAAGTCATGACCCCCTCCTAACTCACTGCCTCCGCCCCTGTGGATAGGCTAAATGGAGAGAAGACTCTCCCATTATATATATAGATTTACTAATCAAAGCTCAAATATTTGACACCCGTAGCCGTGATATAATAATAGGTAGGCCTGGGCAAATAAACAGAAACCGAAGCAAAAAAAACTGAACCGAACCAAACCGAACCGAAAATTTGAAAATAACCGAATGGATACTAAATTCTATAACCGAAATAACCGTAACCGAATCGGTACCGAACCGAAATATTTCGGGTAACCGAAATACAATTATATTTTTAAAATACTTAGTTATTTATAGACCAAATAATCAAAAATACTTGAAAAATATATAAAAATAGTAAAAATATTCGAAAATAACCGAAATATATCCAAAAATATCCGAAAATACTCAAAAATAACCCGAAATATCCGAAAATATTCTAAGCAAAATAATCGAATGGATACTAAATTTTAAAACCGAAAGAACCGGAACCGAACCAATTTTCAAAATATCCGAATGGATACTAAATTTTGAAACCAAAAGAAGTGAAACCGAACGATAACCGAACGATAACCTAACGGATCCAACCGATAACCGAACGATTAACCGAAAGCCAAGGCCTAATAATAGGGATTTAGACAATGTGCTAAAATAGAAGCTCAATAACCTAAAGAAAATGAAAACAAAAGGCACTAAAATGCAAATGAAATAGACAAACCAAAAGCAATTGACAAAGCTAAACAAGTGTCTAAGCTAAGCAATAACCCATAAACATAAATCAATAGCAAAATAAATGAGAAAGATGCAATTTATAAAAGTCAACAAAAAGTCAACGAAAGTCAACAAAAAGTCAAAGACGAAAATGCTAAATGAATAAGCCTTTTGGGTTAAGGTTATTGACTTGGGTGGTCAAATGATAATCTATGATGCTAATACAATCATTCATTTGCTAATCCTTAGGTCTAAGATCACTAATTTAAGCTAATCCACTTCCATGACAATAACTCTACACTAATCAAGCAATTAACATCAATTTCCATTGGCAATCACAAGACTAATATGCATTAATTTCAAGTCTTACTAACCACCTAGCACCCTAATCATCAATTTCCATTGGCTAGGAATGCTAAGCACTCACTAAGTTCTTTCGGAAACTTCATCGAACACCTTCCGGGCATGAAACTTCTAATGATCTAGACTAGCTTAATCAAGACTAATCTAGCACTAAGAGCACCTAGAGAGTAAGGATATATTAAGACTAAGTCCTAAGCATCATAAATCATCACCTAATCACCCTAATCTACTTGACCCAAAAGCTCTAATAAATAATCATTAAATTTTAAAATAAAAACAAATCACGGGACGTGTTAAGAAATTACGGAACGGGTTATATTTCGAAAAGGATTTATATGGCGGACGAATTTGAATCAATATTTATATACCGCTTTAATACGGGTTAAATCCTCAGTTTATTAATAATTGTCTTGTGGACTCGTGGTATACCGTTACTTAATAACAATTGTAAACTATAATATAAATAAATGTTATAAAGAGATACAAATTACAAAATATTTTTATACTAACTTTAAAATTAAATCATCTCGCGGTACACCGCGGATTAAAATCTAGTTTGATGGAGAGATAATTCCACCCATCTCTCCATAACCACACCGAGTCATCTTGAGTCCATACTCCTGTCTTAAGCACCTCCATCAAATCCTCTTCATACTTGAAAATGAATTGAAAGCGGTCTCTTGATAAAGCCACTCCTTTAACTCGGTCATACAATCGCCAGATTCGTGGCATCTCTAAAATCCATTTAGACATACGTTGATTATCCGGGTTTAGAAAACGCCCCATCACGCTTCGCTGATTCCTAACAGCAGAACTGAAAATCGGAGCATCAGAGATAAGAAGAGGAACATCATCCTCCTCTTCAATTGACAACCCCTGAAGGACATTTTCCAGCTGAGCCTCCATTGGAAAACCTTAAAATTGAAACCAATCCACACCAGAAACACAAATATCCACAAACCAGTAACCAATAACTGATAAAGCAAAACGCAAAGAGTAATTGGAAGCAAACCACACCAGAACCACAAATATCCAAAACCCAGAACTCGAGAACCGACAGAGCAAAACACAGAGTTGATTTTGTCAACAAAACCGGACAGAAGACGTTGATATCTCCGGTGAAAGCTCTTCTCAGATGGGATAATCTGAGGTAGAAGTCCTTAAACCCAAAGAAATTGGGACGGCGATGATGTTTTACGGCGGTGACGAAAACAAGCGAAACAGCAGGTAGGAGAGAGGACGGAGGATTTTTGGCTTTTGACTTTTTACATGAAATATCCTGTAATTACTTTCGAGCAAAATTTATATTTCAAATACACCATTAAGAAAACCATAACGTAAATCTAAAATATATATTGATTAAAAATTATCATTAAATTTTTATATTATAAATTATTATTTTTTCTACTTATTTTAGTTAATTACCTTCTATTGATACTAATATAGTCTTTGAAGGCACATCATATAAAACACATAATTTCTTCAAACAATTTTATATTTTTTTATACTGTTTATTAGTGTCTTTGAATATGTGTTTCTTACATATTTTATAAAAACAGTATAAAATATGTAAGATCTTTAAGTTGTTCGAACAACTTATAATTTTTATAAAAATTTATAAAAATAATATCGTCGAACAACTTTATACTGTTTATTAGTATCTTTTTAATTTCTTCGAGAACTTCTCCACACATATTAGTTAAAGTCTTACATATTTTATACTGTTTTTGTTTTTCTTAGCCTACTACCTCTTGATTGATTAATAATACATTATTTTGACAAAATATTTGAAATTAAACAACCAAAATATGTACACGTTAGGGCATACTTGTGTTCGCTCTTATCTATTAGTATTTTTTTTGTTATTAATCAAACAGATTTAGATTAATATATTTCAACATTTTTGCATTTATTTTAAATATTTTGACGAAAATCATATACTACTAATGATAGTTCCTATAATATTATCTTTCATTTTTTTTGTTATTGCAAAAAGAAATTTATAAAATAAAATTTTTATTTAAAAAAAGAAAATAAAGATTAGAAAAAATGTGGGAATTACTACTATTTACTAATCAAAGCTCAAATATTTGACATCCGTAGCCGTGATATAATAATAGCCAATAGGGATAAAGATAATGTGCTAAAATAGAAGCTCAATTTGGCAGCTTCATTTACGAGTAGTCCATTTATGAGTAGCCGAGGCCCTAAAGGACCGACTATATGTGTGTGGTATATATTAGGCCTCGGCACCTCATCAGTTGATCGAATTTTCGGCTAACAATTTTGGGGCAATCGATTTAAAAAAATAAAGATTAGGAAAAATGTGGGAATTACTACTATTTACTAATCAAATCTCAAATATTTGACACCCGTAGCCGTGATATAATAATAGGGATATAGAGAATGTGCTAAAATAAAAGCTCAATTTGGCAGCCCATTTACGAGTAGTCCATTTACAGGCCGAGGCCCTAAAGGACCGACTATATGTGTGCGGTATATATTAGGCCTCGGCACCTCATCAGTTGATCGAATTTTCGGCTAAGAATTTTGGGGCAATCGATTCAAAAAAATAAAGATTAGGAAAAATGTGGGAATTACTACTATTTACTAATCAAATAGTCCATTTACAGGCCGAGGCCCTAAAGGACCGACTATATGTGTGTGGTATATATTAGGCCACGGCACCTCATCAGTTGATCGAATTTTCGGCTAAGAATTTTGGGGCAATCGATTTAAAAAAAATAAAGATTAGGAAAAATGTGGGAATTACTACTATTTACTAATCAAAGCTCAAATATTTGACACCCGTAGCCGTGATATAATAATAGGGATATATAGAATGTGCTAAAATAGAAGCTCAATTTGGCAGCACATTTACGAGTAGTCCATTTACAGGCCGAGGCCCTAAAGGACCGACTATATGTGTGTGGTATATATTAGGCATCGGCACCTCATCAGTTGATCGAATTTTTGGCTAAGAATTTTGGGGCAATCGATTCAAAAAAATAAAGATTAGGAAAAATGTGGGAATTACTACTATTTACTAATCAAATAGTCCATTTACAGGCCGAGGCCCTAAAGGACCGACTATATGTGTGTGGTATATATTAGGCCACGGCACCTCATCAGTTGATCGAATTTTCGGCTAAGAGTTTTGGGGCAATCGATTTAAAAAAAATAAAGATTAGGAAAAATGTGGGAATTACTACTATTTATTAATCAAATAGTCCATTTACAGGCCGAGGCCCTAAAGGACCGACTATATGTGTGTGGTATATATTAGGCCTCGGCACCTCATCAGTTGATCAAATTTTCGGCTAAGAATTTTGGGGCAATCGATTTAAAAAAAATAAAGATTAGGAAAAATGTGGGAATTACTACTATTTACTAATCAAAGCTCAAATATTTGACACTCGTAGCTGTGATATAATAATAGGGATATAGAGAATGTGCTAAAATAAAAGCTCAATTTGGCAGCCCATTTACGAGTAGTCCATTTATGAGTAGCCGAGGCCCTAAAGGACCGACTATATGTGTGGGGTATATATTAGGCCTCGGCACCTCATCAGTTGATCGAATTTTCGGCTAAATCGATTCAAAAAAATAAAGATTAGGAAAAATGTGGGAATTACTACTATTTACTAATCAAATAGTCCATTTACAGGCCGAGGCCCTAAAGGACCGACTATATGTGTGTGGTATATATTAGGCCTCGGCACCTCATCAGTTGATCGAATTTTCGGCTAAGAATTTTGGGGCAATCGATTTAAAAAAGATAAAGATTAGGAAAAATGTGGGAATTACTACTATTTACTAATCAAAGCTCAAATATTTAACACCCGTAACCGTGATATAATAATAGGGATATATAGAATGTGCTAAAATAAAAGCTCAATTTGGCGGCCCATTTACGTTACAGGGCCCTGAAGGACCGACTATGTGTGTTGTATATATCAGGCGTCGGCAGCTCATCAGTTGATCGAATTTTGGGGCAATCAATTTACGTTGCGGAAACCCTAGAGATGGAGCTGGAGATGGAACGGAGATTGAAGAAAGAACACAATGCTAAAGTGAAAGCTCTGAAGAAACAAAAGGCTATCGAGAAAGAACCGAAACCGAATGGACCCAATCGATAACCGAACGGTTAACCGAAAGCCGTGATATAATAATAGGGATATAGAGAATGTGCTAAAATAGAAGCTCAATTTGGCAGCCCATTTACGAGTAGTCCATTTATGAGTAGCCGAGGCCCTAAAGGACCGACTATATGTGTGGGGTATATATTAGGCCTCGGCACCTCATCAGTTGATCGAATTTTCGGCTAAGAATTTTGGGGCAATCGATTCAAAAAAATAAAGATTAGGAAAAATGTGGGAATTACTACTATTTACTAATCAAATAGTCCATTTACAGGCCGAGGCCCTAAAGGACCGACTATATGTGTGTGGTATATATTAGGCCTCGGCACCTCATCAGTTGATCGAATTTTCGGCTAAGAATTTTGGAGCAATCGATTTAAAAAAGATAAAGATTAGGAAAAATGTGGGAATTACTACTATTTACTAATCAAAGCTCAAATATTTAACACCCGTAACCGTGATATAATAATAGGGATATATAGAATGTGCTAAAATAAAAGCTCAATTTGGCGGCCCATTTACGTTACAGGGCCCTGAAGGACCGACTATGTGTGTTGTATATATCAGGCGTCGGCAGCTCATCAGTTGATCGAATTTTGGGGCAATCGATTTACGTTGCGGAAACCCTAGAGATGGAGCTGGAGATGGAACGGAGATTGAAGAAAGAACACAATGCTAAAGTGAAAGCTCTGAAGAAACAAAAGGCTATCGAGAAAGCAAAGCTGGGAGAATTGAATGCAAAATCTAAAAAGAGCGCAGCGAAGAAGATAGGAAAAGAGGAAGAGAATCATGCCGATTTTTCTGACCCAGAAACTCCTATTGGCGAGAGGAAAAGGCTATCTTCACAGATGGCCAAACATTACAGTCCTTCAGCGGTGGAAAAATCGTAAGTTACCCTAAAACCCGCCGATTTATTCATCAATTTGATAACTTTGATTGATTTATTCACCATCTGATCTCTGTTTGTTGTTTTTGGGTGCAGGTGGTATGAATGGTGGGAGACATCTGAGTTTTTCAAGGCTGACGCGACTAGTTCCAAACCACAGTTTGTGATTGTTCTTCCTCCTCCCAATGTGACTGGCGCGTTGCACATCGGCCACGCACTAACCTGTGCAGTCCAGGACACACTGATTCGTTGGAAGAGAATGTCTGGCTTTAATGCTTTGTGGGTTCCTGGGTTTGACCATGCTGGTATTGCTACACAGGTTGTGGTCGAGAAACATCTCAGCCGTGAAACAGGATTGACAAGACATGACTTTGGCCGTGAGGAGTTCTTGAACCATGTCTGGCAGTGGACAGAGAGTAAAAGTGGTACAATCAAATCACAGCTACGTCGTATGGGCTCATCTCTTGATTGGTCCCGTGAGTGTTTTACCATGGACGAGCACAGATCAAAGGCTGTCACTGAGGCCTTTGTAAGGTTACACAAGGAAGGGCTTATCTACAGGGATCTCCGGCTTGTTCATTGGGACTGCTTCCTTAGCACCGCCATATCTAAGCGTGAGGTTGAGCATATCGAGATCAAAGAAAGAACACCAATCAAAGTCCCTGGGTATGAGAAGCCAGTTGTATTTGGTCTTATCACTTCGTTTGCTTACCCTCTTGAGAGAGGAGGCGGTGAGGTTGTTGTTGCCACTACTAGGGTGGAAACTATGCTTGGTGATACCGCCATTGCTGTTCATCCCGATGATGCAAGATACAAGCATCTTCACGGAGAGTTTGCTGTGCACCCGTTCAATGGGCGGAAGCTACCAATCATCTGTGATGAGATACTCGTTGACCCAAATGTTGGTACTGGTTGTGTTAAGATCACTCCAGCACATGACACCAATGATTTCGATGTAGGAAGGCGCCACAATCTGGAGTTTATAAACGTATTCACTAATGATGGAAGGATCAATGCGAATGGCGGGCCTGACTTCACTGGCATGCCACGCTTTGCCGCTCGTGAAGCTATCGTTGAAGCTCTGCGTAAGAAGGGGCTGTACAGAGGTGAGGAAAACAACAAGATGACAATTGGAGTTTGCTCAAGAAGTAGTGATGTTGCTGAGCCTATGCTAAAGCCTCAGTGGTACGTGAGTTGCAGCCTGATGGCAAAGGAGGCTCTTGATGTTGCTGCCAACGGGAAGATTGAGTTTATTCCCAAGCAGTACTCTGCAGAATGGAGAAGATGGCTAGAGAGCATATGCGACTGGTGCATCTCCCGACAGCTTTGGTGGGGTCACAGAATACCGGCATGGTACGCCACTCTAGAAGAAGATCATCTTAAGGAAACAGGTGCCTACAACGACCATTGGGTCGTTGCCAGAAACGAGGAAGATGCTCAAAAAGAGGCTGCACAAAAATTTTCTGGGAAGAAGTTGTTGGAGCTCTCCCAAGATCCTGATGTGCTTGACACTTGGTTTTCCTCTGGTCTCTTTCCCTTATCTGTTTTGGGATGGCCTGATGAAACCGAGGACTTCAAAGCTTTCTATCCAGCGTCTGTTCTTGAAACTGGACATGACATTCTGTTTTTCTGGGTTGCTCGCATGGTTATGTTAGGAATGAAAGTGGGTGGTGGGGATGTTCCTTTCAGGAAGGTTTTTTTGCATCCCATGATACGTGATGCACATGGCCGCAAGATGTCAAAGTCTCTTGGAAATGGCATTGATCCGCTTGAAGTCATTAACGGTGTAACTCTCGCAGGTCTACACGCCAGGTTAGAAGAAGGTAACCTGGATCCCAAGGAGCTGGTTGTTGCCAAGGAGGGACAGGTGAAGGATTTTCCAAATGGTATCCCTGAATGTGGCGCTGACTCTCTTCGATTTGCCCTTGTATCTTACACGGCCCAGTCTGATAAAATCAACATGGATGTCCTCCGAGTTGTTGGTTACCGCCAGTGGTGTAATAAACTGTGGAACGCCGTCAGATTTGCGATGATGAAGCTTGGTGATGGCTATACTCCTCCTTCACAAGCTCTAAGCCCTAGAGCCATGCCCTTCAGCTGCCAATGGATCCTCTCTGTACTAAATACGGCAATATCAAAGACTGTGGATTCCTTGAATGCTTTTGAGTTATCGGATGCAGCCAACACGGTGTATGCCTGGTGGCAATACCAATTCTGTGATGTATTTATCGAAGCAGTTAAGCCTTATTTTTCTGCTGAAAACCCAGGCAGGACCCATGCACAAGACGCTCTCTGGGTGTGTCTCGAGACTGGCTTGCGATTGCTGCATCCGTTTATGCCTTTTGTAACAGAAGAGCTGTGGCAGCGGTTGCCGTCACCGCAAGACTGTGAACGGAAGGCGTCTATCATGATATGTGACTACCCTTCTCCCGAAGAGAAGTGGACAAATGAGAAGGTGGAGACCGAAATGGACGTGGTTCTGGTGACCGTGAAAACTCTCAGAGCTTTGAGAGCTGCAGAGTCGCTAAAGAGACGGATAAATGAAAGGTTGCATGCGTTTGCTCTGTGCGAAAACGCATTGACACTGGGAATTGTGCAATCCCATGAGTTGGAGATCAGAACTCTGGCAAATCTCTCATCCTTTGAGGTTGTGTTGAAGGGAGAAGACAAAGCAGCCCAATCTGGATCGGCTGTTGTAGAGACAGTTCGAGAACCTCAAGGTGTATCTAAAATTGGATGGAGCTTCCATTAATGCGGAGCTGAGTCTGAGAAAAACAGAAACAAGATTATAGAAGTACAAAAGCAATAGGAGAAGTTGCAGAAGGTAATGGGGGTGACTGGGTACGAAGACAAGGTCCCTGCAAACATTAGGGAAGACAACATGAGGAAGCTCACTGTTATTCAAACTTAACAAAAACTTTTAAAAGAAATATTCAACATTAACTTTGGGAGACTTTGGATAATTTTTTAGTTAAAAATAGGCATGGGAAAATCACACGGTTGCTAGTTTCTCGTCTTTTTCATCACTCAAGAGAAAAAGTTCACTACTTCAATTTGTATTTGATGGATCGACTGTAAAAAAAAAAACAAATCTCTTTTAGTAATCGGATCGATTCAAGAATTGAGTTCATGGTCCCACCACCATCGTTGCGTAGATTATACGTACTCATTAATCTATGTTGAATCCGTAAACATCTTTCATTTTGTGGTGTAATAAATCAGTTCACACTATAATTGATGGTAAGAGTAAGACTTGGGTACAAGACGAGATACAAAGCTTGACTAATTTGTTTATGAATAGAAATAAATAATTTTTAACACATCATAATCTAACAAATCTTTGGGAACAGATATTATGGACGATGAGAGAAAAAGGGTTTCATGAGATTCATGGATTCATTGACGTGGGACTGTGGGAGAGAGGCTTAAACACAAATTTTTTTTTGTAACACATGTCTCGTCCTATTGGTCAAAACAGCGTAGCGTGTTATTCATCCGATTTTGCCAAAATATTTTCTTTAAACTTCAAACACGAACATAATATTGCACACAACTCCTGAAGCTTACTCACCTGAGAAAAAAAGGAAAAAAAAAGGTGGGTAAAGAATACTCAGCGAGGAGAATCAACTCTGCCCACTGAAACATAGAAGATCTTCTATAGCTTTAGAAAATCTTCATTATGGTTCATGCTCTTTAGCTCCATTATGGTTCTCCATAAACCAAGACCTTCCTCCATGAGTTATGAAAGCTTCTGCAAAGCTTCAGCTCAAACCGAGCTCATTTACCCAACCAACAATACAAATTCGTCATGATTTACTCCACACAAAACTGTTTCGGAAACATATGCATAAGTAAAGAACTAACCGTTATAAACATAATTCCACCATTGATTATCTAGCCAGTAGTACCATGAAGCTCTCCACCAAATTTTGTCCCGATCGGCGTAGTTTCGCAACTCCAAACGTTGTCTCGAAGAATCCAACACGAAGCTGTTTTCTTGATCATACTTAGCACAAATTTGGACAGTTTCTGCAGTTATTTGACCAGAAATAAATAGTCATAACTTCTTGAATATAAGCCCGATTTAAACTCTGTCAGCTGCTGTGGATTCATGGCAACATGATCTTTGCAAAGACGTCTTACTCGTCATCTGATTCTCTCTGGTATGACGGGAATTCACCTCGCAAAACCCCAAAACTACGCTTTGCCCTCCATCTTCTTTCTTCTTTGTTTCTGTTTTGCTTTGCCTCCCTTCGATCTGGTCATATCTTCTTCGTTTCAGAATTTCCTTACTGTCACGATCAAACTCTTCCTCTCCTAATACTTCCCCGTGGTGATCTCTTCTCCTCCGCGACGTCTACTCCTCTCTCTCCGTTTCTACTCTCTCCTTGTCTCTTTCTTCTTCTTCTTCCTTTCTCCATGGATCATGATCAGGTCCATTCTCTGATCTGCTCCTTCTTATCCAGATCAACGTAACATAGTGGTGGAGAGAAGCACAACATCGACGGTAGATCACGACACTAACGATGATATTGATCAGTTGATGGAGTGGTGGTGGTCTCGCCGGTGATGAACGATATCGCAACGACGGCTAGCTTCGTGGTTTTCTTTAGGGTTTGAGGTTTGATTCCTAATTATACATATATATACAAGCACTCACTTAAACCAAACATAACCCTTGGTTTATACATATATATACAAGCACTCACTTAATGGGCTATATCATTATTTCCAAAACAAATACACTATAATGTGGGAGGGGGGTGTTACATTTTTTTTTTTTTTCTAAAGTAACCTTAACCCAAAGTTTAATAATAAATCCCCTAAATGACTTTTCTAAAATCTCACCAAATAACCAATAAAAATCTTACAAATCAATCCAAATATCCTAAAAACTAACTCAAATCTCTCAAAAACCTAAAATAAGCAAATTTCACCAAATCATTTAAAATTAATGTTTCAATACACCCCCTTTATTGAATTGAGCACATCCAAAAAGAAGAAGAAGAGAAAGCTGGTGTTTTCTTTGTCTCCGCAACTCATCGAAAATGATGTGTAACCATTTTGGCAGCATGTTGATAATATTAAGAGTCTATAACATATTCACTCCGTTCTTTTATAAGTGATGTTTTAAGCTTTCAATTTTGTTCTTAAATACATAATGTTATCAATTTTTAATGCAAAAGTAATTATTTTTTTGGGAAAATTCCAAAAAAAACCTCAATTATTTTTTATTTGGACGTTTAATACCTAATTTTTTTTTGTTAGAATAAAAATACACATATTAATTAAATAGTTTGATTTAATACCCAAACAATTAAATATTGTTATTTTCATATTCACCAACTCACAACAAAATATTCCAATTTTACCCTTACCATCTCAATTAATTATTAACTTTTAGAAGACATGGCATTTGTTTTTTATTTAAATAAAAATTAATTTTATTAATGTTTTATTTTATGTTGCCTAAAAATAAAATAAAAATTTATATAATTATTTTATTTTAAAATTAAACATAAAAATAAGCAGAAAATAAAAAATATTAAAAATAGTCATTTGTACAATCTTATTCCGTCTTTGCAATGTCAAAAAGTCGTTTCCTCTTTGATTCTAAATTTTCTCGATTAATCTCTACGAGAATCGCCGATAAAAAATCTCCGTCGTCCTCTTTTGCAACCACCAAATTCGATAACCGTTCACAATCTCCTTTTAATCGTATCCAAAATCTTCATCGCCAATAAAACTAATTTGATTTTATTCGTCGTGATGCATATGATATCAACGAGCATATCAATATGAATTTTCTCTTCGTCGTGAGAAACTCTCTATTTAAATATAAATCCTTCACGAATGAAACTATTTTCGACGAAATCTCAATCTAAATCTCATCGTCTCTCTCAAGATTTATCAATTCATAAAAATGACTAATTTTTTTTTACTTTTTTAATTTTTTGCTAATTAATTTTATTTTTAATTTTAAAAAATTAAATATTTATAAAATAAACTGCAAATTATTTTGAATTTTTTTGGGATAAAAAAGAAATGAAATATTAATAAAATTAATTAAAGAAATGCCACGTCATCTAAAAGTTTATAATTAATTGAGATGGTAAGGGTAAAATTGGAATTTTTTTTTTTGTGAGTTCGTGAATATGAAAATAACAATATTTAATTGTTTGGGTATTAAATCACACCATTTAATTAATCTGTATATTTTTATTCCAACTGAAAACAATTGGGTATTAAACGTCCAAATAAAAAATAATTGAGGTTTTTTTTGGAATTTTTCCCTTATTTTTTTATTGGTTTTGACGATTTATATTCTGTAGATTATTTTTTTATTGGTTAATTAGATAATAAATGATGTTTTAGTTTAGAAATAAACAAAAAATTAAATGATTTCTTAATCTATGTGCATTCTCCTAAACATCACTTATAAAAGAACGGAGGAAGTAATATGCTTAATTATTTTAGTTGAGCTCAATTATCTCTTGAATTATCGCCCCAAAGCCATATTCAATTTATGATGCTACATCACATGTAAGTTTTATACATAGTTGGTACTATGTTTAATACTTTAATTTGAATGTAATGCAAAGAAAAAGCTGTCAAGCTCAAAGGTGCAACGCATTGTGATGACTTAATGTTGTGGATCTCTCATCTGGATCGACTACCAACTCAGGTAAGACTCCGCTCTTAGGGGATGCAGATTCCAAGTCAATGTTGCCTTTACTTTAACTATGTTGAGACTAGTACACACCACTGATGAATTCATCACCTTAGTTACACAACCAATTAAGCAATTTAGTGAGAAATATTGAATTATGAGATTAATGGAGCAAACTTCAGAAGAAGTAACTCCTCCAAAAATAGGTGTATGCCGTTTGAAGTGGAGAGCACACGGTATTCTTTAGTAAAAGGCGAAAGAATAGTTCGCTTTGTGCTCACCACACGGCTCCATGAGTTTATTCAAAATGCACCTGATGCTTTATATATATGAATCCTTCGACTTCTAGTTTCGGTTTTGTTCAATGTGGGACAAAATTTGTTGTCTTTGACTGGGCCTAACTATCTCTAGTACTGGGCCGTTCTCGTGACTACTCGTTTTCTGATTATTGTTTTCTTTTTTTTTTCCTTTGTAGCAATTTGTTTCAAAATTAATGTTTCTTCTTGGTTCAAACTCAATTTGATCAGCTTCATTTCAAGAAGGCATAGCAACCCGCTTTTCATTTCAAGAAGTCATGTTAGCTAATTTTCTCCAATACATATGGACAATGGACTATGGTAATTGTTTTTTTCTTAAAAAGATATATTATTTCAACGTCGTTTTGATATTCAAGTAAAACAGAAAAAAAAAAAAAGTAAAATAAAAATAAAATTGGTTTGATTGATGATCAAGTAAAAAATAAAGAAAAACGGAAACCCTGTTCCTGAGACAGAGTCTTCGTTTCCGAAACCCTAGAACAAAATTATCCCATTTGTCAAATGTCATTAGCACAAGGACAAGAACAAGATAGAGAACAGAGCTCTTCGATCTTTTTTCCCAAGGAGAAAGTAGTAAGATGGGACTTCATGTTCTTAGACCTCCCATAGCTTTACGAAGCTCTCTCCTCGGCTTCTTATCCAAATCTCACAATCCTCTTCTCTCCGGTAATTTCTACAAACACTTGGTGGGCATTGTCAGTTTTTGAATTCTCTTTCTCCGAAAACTGGATTTTTGAAACTGGTTAGCAATCGGAGTAGTTCTTCGGGAAAAACCCACAAATTGTTTGTCTAATTGTCAAATGCTTGAGGAAAAAATGACAACTCATCGATGAATCTGACTCCGTTTGAAATGTTGAAAGCTTGGGGTTTTATCTTCCTTAGTTTCATTGATGATAATGTTTTGTGATCTTTGCATTGTGTTATTCGTTCAGGGAGATGGGTTAGAGCCGGAGATTGCAGTACTATGAGATGTTTTGCTTCTGCTACTCGTGGGAAAAAGTTAGGGTCTTTCTTTAACATTGAAATTAAGAAGTTTCAATCTTTCTATGCTTCATTTTGATGGACTCTTTTTCTTCTATAACAGCAAAAAACAGAGACTAGATGAGGCATGTGTTGAAAGGTTTAACGAATACAGTCGCACACTAATACAATCATGGATTATACAAGGTAGGTGATTCCTTGTATTCATATCCATAAAGTACACAGTGGTTTATGTTATTCGTGTTAAGAAGGAACAAGAAGTTCTTGGTGTAGCTTAATCTTAAGTGTGTATGATATGTTATGTAGGAAAAGTTCTTGTGGATGGGAGAAGAGTTATTAAAGCTGGAATGCCTGTATCTAATACTGCAGCTATAAAGATTACAGCTGAGGTTCCAAAATTTGTATGTAGGTGATTATTCCTCCCAAGTTACCCCTATCGTACTACAGTTTCTTTATGGTTTAAGACTCTGTTGTTGTCGACTGTCCTCTACTGTTTTTTTCACTTGCAGAGGTGGACTCAAGCTGGAAGCTGCACTTGAGAAGCTAGATGTTGATGTTTCTGAGAAAGTAGTTCTTGATTCAGGACTTTCTACAGGAGGGTTTACGGATTGTTTGCTTCGTTATGGTGCAGCTCATGTTTATGGCGTAGATGTTGGTTACGGTCAGGTTAGTACTAAGTATTTTTCCTACTGATTGTTTGATTTGTATCCTGCAATCAGAGCCTAGTTACTAATTAGTCAGTTAATTATTCGGTGTATTGTAATAGGTAGCTGATAAAATCCGCAATGATAAGCGGGTGACTGTTATAGAAAGAACAAATCTGAGATACCTCCCTGGACTCCCACAAAAAGTCGATGTAGTGACTCTTGACCTCTCGTTCATTTCTATTCTAAAGGTAAGTTTGCTACTGGTTCAGTTTGTTTCCAGGAACTATGATTGTTATGTTAAATCATCCGCAAATGTTTGAGACTTCAAACTTATGAACAGGTGATGCCAGCTATTATGAATGTGATGAAAGAAGATGCAACTTTAGTTACTCTTGTTAAACCCCAATTTGAAGCTCGAAGACAACAGGTAATCAATTTACTTGAAGATGCTAGATTTTGGATACATTGAACTCTGAGAAGTGAGAAGTACTGAAGTACATACTTGTATGTTTATATAATAGTATAATGATATCTGTAAATCGTCTCTGAGATTTTACTATTGGTTCTTCAACATCTTGTTTTCTGTCAAGGTCGGGAAGGGTGGCATAGTGAGAGATCCCGAAGTACATCAGGAGGTATGTATGCTTCTCCCTGTCCTCTTTAATTCTTTATGACAATTGAATCGTCTCAGGTTAATTTACAACCATTGATGCTCTTTGTTTATTGCTATCCTGAATTCTTCTGCATCTATCTTAGGATAGCATAAGCCTTGATCTTATATAGCAAGTCAAAGATGTGATAAATACGATCTTTGATGACATGTTTATGTGTGAAGGTTCTTGAGAAGATAATAAATGGTGTTGAGCGCTATGGATTTACTAACAAAGGCTTTATCGAATCTCCCATAAAGGGCGCCGAGGGAAACATAGAGTTCTTGGTTTGCTTCAACCGAGGGACAGTAAAACCCGAAGGAGAAGAATACTAGACTTGTATTCCATTGCTGGGAAGTTAGAACCTTGTGTAAAATGCTATTTGTTTCTTCTTTCACGCATTCCATTCACAAATCTTATTCTAAGTTCTAACTCTTCTTTTGCCTTCGTTTAACGTTTTATCTTTTGTTTTGGTGATATCATAAATCTCAACGATAAATTACCAAAGAAATCAAAGGTGAATTTTTTCAAACCCTCTCAGGAAGAGCATTACACATAAACATTATCTGTCACACAATGCAATATAAAAGGTACAAAAACACATAAACTTAACTATAATAACAAGTCTCATTTTATTGGAATTGCCTGAGAAATCAGTATGTAGACAAGGTTAGCTTCTGGTAAACAGAGTGGCCTTGAGATCTAAACAAGTCTTTCAATATATAGCCAGCCTTCCACCTAAAGAAGCTTTCTCATATTCCAATGGTCTGGTAGTATCATGTCTTGCCACTGCAAAACCGAGGCAAAAGCCAATTGAGAGAGACAACTAAAAGAGAAAACTACGAGGTAATAAACCGAGAATGAGGATCTGCATACCATTACGCTCTGTTCTCGAACTAGTTCTCAGTTCCAACAATTGACGCCTCATTGTTGTTTGAAGATTTGACGTTTTTCGCAGTATACATATGCACCGGTGGAGGCAAAAGCTCTTCTTGAATAGCCTGAGACATTGGTAAACAAGGCAAGCAAGACAAAGACCAAAACTTCAGCATACATACCAGAGCCGAGTCGAATTACAATGTAGTCTATCTATCAAAAGCCAAGATCATATACTGATTCCATAGAGAGAGATGTAAATGTAACATACCAACCAACCATTCTTCCCTCTCGCGCCACCTCTAATATAATAAGCTTCTTTGAAACCATTCTTGATCAACAATTCCGCCACTTTCGACGAATTACCATCAAAACTGCCTTCCACATCAACTATCAATCACTATAACATCCTCAAATATACACAAAGCAATGTTTTTTAATCAAAGTTTGAATCTTTTGTTTATACTTACTTATCAAGAACACAAACAACTGTATTTTCAGGATCAGAGAACCTTCCTTTAACTTTCATCAAGAACCCATCTTCATCATTCTCACTAAACGGAACTTGAACAGAACTCTTACCCAAAAACTTAAGATTCGGTGACGCCAATGTAGCCAAAGTCTTATCATCTCTAATATCCAAAAGCTGAGAATCAGCTTCCATCTTAAGCTTACGAAACGCATTCATGGCGGATATTGGTTTATACTTCCTCAAGTAAAAAATCACAGATGGATAAACCACAAGATAGATAAAAGTACATCCCGCTACGAAAAATGGATACTTGTTGAAGAAATTATCAATTGTGACTAAAATTGACTCCAAATCGATTCTTCCAGGAGATGGGTCTGATGAAATTGAGTCGAATGATTCAGATGCGAGAACAGGGGAAGTGATGATGAGTTGGGAAATGGTTACAGAGAGATGGGTTTTGGTTAGGAGATGTATTGGAGGTTGTTTTGGTGAATTTGGATTGGGTTTTAGGGTTTGAGAAGTTGAAGAAGGTTTTGTTAGGTTTCGCAGTGGAGAGGATGCGAGGATTATCGGAAGAGACGTCATTAGTAATATGACGACCAGAGAGACGATGAGTGGAAGCGCCAAGAGGATAAGAGAACCAAAAAAAAAAAAAAATTATTTAAAATAGTTAGTTAATTAAAAGAGAAAATTAGCTGGTATACCACATTTCACCGAAACTTTTTTTGTTCTACCACTTCATATACTCATTTTTCTCTTGTACCACAATTGTCGTTGGTAAAGACTATTTTATCCTCCAACATGAGAGACCAAAACCTGTAATTGATGTGCCCCTCTGACATTTGTAACTACAATTTTATTTTATTTCTGCCTTTCTTTATCTGGACAACATTTTTATTTTCTTTATTTATTTCTTTTACTTTCACTTTATCACTCTCTTTGTCTAGTTCTTTCTCTCATTTACGACAAAACTTTTTTTCATATAAACATTCTCTATTGTTGTCCAGATCTTGTCCCCGATTGAGAATTCTCTGTTGCGTTTAGATCTTGTCCCCGATTCATCATTTTGCTTTATTATCATGAATTCTACATTTTGTCTACCAATTGTTCTCGTTTAAGGGTTTTGAATTTTATTTAGATTTCTCGGCATCTATTTTGGTCCACAGATTAGTCGAACAATATTGTCCTCACTTACCCGGATTATTGAACCTTTTTTTTTTCCCTCTGGCTGGTAAAACAAAGTTGTCCCCGAGTAAATCCAGATCTTCGTCTTTGGCTCTCTGGCGGAATAAAATAAAGATCAAGTTGTCTCCGAGAAAATTCAGATCTCTTGCTGGTAAAACCACATCATCTGGCGATGGACAATCAAGAGAAGTTGTCCCCGAGTAAATCCAGATCTCTGGCTGGTAAAACCACATCATCTGGCGATGGACAATCAAGAGATCTGGACTTATTCTTGGGGGACATCATTCACTCTATTTCATAATTATTGTCCATGGTAAATGTAAACTGCATTTAATGCAATGTTTTGTCTTTCTTCTCTGACACAAAGTTGTCTTTCAGACAAAATTGTCCTTCTCTGACACAAAGTTGTCCCTGTTTCCCAACCGGCGTCTACTGTAGCTCCTTCCCCTGACACATACCTGACGCACAGAGAAGGGCAAAATCGTCCAAGAATTGCCACACAAACACCAAATGTGGTATGGATGCTAAATCCATTTCAAATGTAGTACATTTGCTAAGATTTTCCAAATTTGTCATTTGGCAAAATTCCCTAATTAAAATACAAATTTGTCATTATATTTTTTTTTGTAAAACACTTATTAGCAAGGTTATTTGAGCAATATGTAGGTTATCTTAAGTAAATTGTTTTCTAATTTATTTGGTATAATATAATATAACTGATTAGCCTTAGTTTTCTGTATAAACCTAATTTCCACATTATTGAGAAAGGGTGAAACTGACATCTGATTAACCTGTAGACCGAGGAGGAACAACACAAGATGATTACAGGTTTGAAGAAGCTTTGGTCGACGGATTTAGAAAACGAAAAAGAAAATGTTGATCAGTTTTTCTGATTACAGAGAGATGTTGAGAACCAAACTGATACTAAATCCATGAAAAAGCCAAAAGAATAAATCTCTCTTTTATAATGGAGTGTCACTGTCACAGCATCCTTTCTAAGTTAATATTCGTTGAGCCTAACTCCACCCACTACACAAATACGTGTTAACATATATCTTCTATGTAACTATGTTGATGGAGCATTTGTATGTATATTGTAAACAAAAAAACAATTTTATGAAGAAAATTTCAATTTTGCAACACGTATATTTCTGTGCTTTTATCTCACATTGTTTTCTGCGTTATTCGAAATCCGTTTTAGCAATTTCAATTTGAAATTATAAACTTAAGAAAAACGTAACGAAGTGTAGGTTTCCTTATTGAAGACCAAACGCAAAAACATTAGTTTCCAGTGGAAGACGTGGGCCACTCTTGATAGCATTACAGGCCCACAAGCCCAACTGGATGAAGCCTGATACAGCAGGCGATTTTATTGGTTTAGGTCTAAAACCTCTCCTCTCGTCTCTCTTGTTTCCCAAAGACCAAAGTACTCAACCCTAAGTTCGAGCACAATATATCTCCCAGAGGAATTGAAAGTGGAGATACTCTCTAGGGTTTCAGCGACTTCTCTAGCACGATCACAATGTGTATCCAAAGGATGGAATGCTCTGATAAACGATGAGAAATTTACGAAGAAGCGCTTTTTGCTGCGGTCTCATGCTACTGTAATCATGTTGATTGAAAATAGGGTTTATCTAGTGAACGTCAATCTCCATGAAACTCACAACAACATGGTTAAGGTAAAATATCAATATAGCCTAAAAGATCAACTTTCTAAATCTTCAGAAGAAGTTGATATACGCAACATCTTTCATTGTGACGGTTTACTGCTATGCACCACCAAAGACAATCGACTGGTTGTTTGGAATCCGCTTTCACGTGAAACCAGGTGGATTCAACCAAGAAGAACCTATAAGAGATTCGATTACTTTGCTATTGGTAAATCTTCATGCAACAAGTACAAAATCTTGAGGATGGATCAAACAGGTAATGTTCATAATCCAAGCTTACTTGAGTTCGAAATCTATGACTTTACCTCTGATTCGTGGAAGGCTGTTGGTGAGATTGGAGATTGGTTCATACTACGGCGGAATGGCCGGGTCATGTATGTGAATGGAAATGCTTACTGGCTTGCTACTACTAGAGGCTATGTGGATTTCTTACAAAGTTTTGATTTTTCAACGGAGAGATTCACAAGGGTGTCTCTCCCGGTTGATCGTCATTCTTATCACATTTTCAGCTTATCAGTGACTAGAGAAGAGCAAAAACTTTGTTTGCTTACTCAGGACGAACCGGTAGGGATTCCAACTGCTAAGGGATCTAGTATAAATGTATGGATGGCAACTAAGATTGAGAGTAACGGAGCCACGTCATGGATCAAGTTTCTATCAGTTAATTTTGCGAATATCCACAAGCCTTTTTGCTTTCATAATGGGATGAATTTCTTGGTCGACCCGGAGAACAAAGTTTTTGTGTGTCCCGGTAAAAATGGGTTCTCCAAGACCTTCTTAAACATTTTGGGAGAAAATAAATCCATACAAGTGGAACACCAAGATGCAGAATCTGTATGCTCACTTCTCGTCAATTATGTTCCAACTTTGGTTCAAATCCAACAAGGTTCTTTGAAGAAGGTAAAAAAGTACCGGAGAAAGTGATCTATAATGGTCACATGAATTTAAGCATTCTATCCGACTCTTGAGATTTTAAATGATATCTATGTATTGCTAATTTTATATAACTTGTTTTCCAAACGATTTCCAGTTTTTATTCTTGGCCAGTGGAATAATTATGATATCTCTTATTAAACGTGCATATGTTGTCCGATCCTTAAGATCAAATTATTCTGGTTTCGTTTGTTAAACCAAGACCAGTGACGACACTTAGTGATATATCTTGAATGATCCTAAAACTTGGACACCTTAGCTTTGTTTCAGATTGAGATTCATGTCCTTTTCATATGGTTTATAGAGTTATGTCTACGATGATATTTTCTGGGTATATTATTGTGTCTTGTCCCATGGACTCTGAAAGAGTAAAGATGGTAGAAGTTTTACTAATTTTAGAAATAACCATATACATATATATATAATTTATCTTATTTATATATACTAATGCATCTCACATTGTCACATACCAATGACGTATTTTGTTCTTTCATTTAGGACACGCACCAACTCCTTTAGGCTTTATGGATATATAAGCTCTGAGTTTATCCATTGAGGTACATTAAATCGATAATAACAGACGACCTTCCCCTGGTTTCAAACTGTGTGACATGTCATATGGAATATATGTTTATTGGCATTCTCTTGTACAATCGAACTAAAAACTTTAAATATTTAAGAAAAACGAATAACAAAACCAAAACGAAACAAGAATGTATAAATCTATAATTTTCAAATTTCACCAAATCTTCTTAAAAACTTTAAATATTTCAAAATTGTTGATTGGATAACTAGAGATTATGAACTCTTTTAGCTGATTTTACATAAATTTCACGTTTAATAACATAAGATTTGAGCAGAGATTTAAAAATCATCAGTTGGTGAGTTGGATAACAGGTAATTTTAAGAATAGCCCAAAATCTCCTAAAATATCAAGTTCAATACACCCCCCTTAAACTAAATCCAATGGTTGATTTTTATCCTAGTGCTTAGTGATGAGGTCTGAAAGGGTGTAACCACCACTTGTTGACGCGATCAATAGGTGACAACGTCTTGGGAACATTTGGGAAAATAACGGCTTCGGTTAATGGTTGCACCGTGATTCTAAGCTTAATCCAAGCCTGACAAAGACCAGTCTTTAAGCTTTCAAAATATCCTGGTTTGGTGAGCTTAAGGAGATTGTGTCCCCTTTTGTAAACGGCTACTATAGAAGTCGGTTTCGCAGGATCTGAACTCAAGATCATCACTGATTTCCCTAAAGTTGTTGAGGTCCTTGTTGTATTCGAAAAAGAGAGTATCTCCAACATGAAACTGTTTCCCTCACTCTACTTGAAATAGTAGTAACTGTTATAAACCCTCCATCATGTCGAGTCACCAACTTTGTAGATCTTACCAAAAGGATGGATGTTGCTCGGTGGTGGCTGCGGTGGAGTTGTCGGACGTGAGGGTTTATGGATCTTGCTAATGCTCGGTGGTGGTGGAGGAATGGGACGTAAGGGTTCATGGGTCTTGCTCAGTGGTGGTGGTGGAATCGGACGTGACTTGTCATGATCTACATGAATGTCGAGTTTCAGTCGATAGACGCATTGAATATGATTTGACCTAATGAAGTAGTGATATCCGGGTTCCTTGAGTGTTACGACATCATGTTGTGTGTTATAAACGGCTTTACGAGAATAAGAGTGGCATGACTCAAACTATTTATTTTGGTTGAACAAATATTTGTGGTATTACTTGAAAACTAAACTAGTGATAGTATTTTTGGAATAAAAACTTAATAGTGTGGTGTTTTAGGCTATTTATCATAAATTAATCTCTTGTTAACAGCAAGGATTAGATGAACAAATTTCATTTCATCTTAAATTATTAATTTAAGAAGAACAAATTTTAACGTAAACCTATATTAGTGTCTATATATTGTTGAAAATAAGAGTTGACATATGTCAACAAAAGTAGGTTGCAGAATCTCTATATATTGAGAGGGATCAAACGAGAGCAATCATCCCACTAATACAAGAGATAAAAGTTGCAAAACACAGAAAATAATAGTGTAGCGAGTGTGTGCGATTTGAGAAAAATAAAGAGTGGTGTGAGATTTGAGTGTCTTTATTATTAAGTTACAAACTTTGTACTTTAATTTGGGATTTTTTGCAAATGTACCACAATTTTCAAAATCTCTAGCAAATGTACCAAAATGGAAATCAATTTAGTAGATGTACTATTTGTGTATGGTAGTGTGGTATTTTATGGACAATTTTACCCCTAAAAATGTGCAATTTTGTGTCAGACAAAAAGGACATCTTTGTGTCAGAAAAGAAGGACAAAACATTGCATTAAATGCAGTTTACATTTACCATGAACAATAATTGTGAAATAAAGTGAATGATGTCCCTCAAAAATAAGTCCAGATCCTAGCGAATAAAACCATACCATATGACGATAGACAACCATCATATCCAGGTGTCTCCGAATTTAACATAGTGTTGAATTTAAAAAGGATTATATAAAGAGAACATAACTTGTTCTCGATATAATTCTATTACCCATTATATCTAAACTTGTCCTCGAAAAATGTATTACTCATCATTATTAGGGAAAACTATCAATAATATCACTTTATCAGAGACAATTTTAGATTGAATCAATAGTAAAATTAGATTGGAGACAAGTTCCAATCGAATGAATAATAGAATTATATTGAGGACAAGTTATGTGGTAGGTTTGAAAAGGGGAAAAGAGAAGTGGTAGATTTGAAAATTTTTGAAAAAAATGTGGTATAGGTGCTAATTTTCTCTTATAATTTGAATGATTTATAAATAAATATAAAAGTGTTTTTTGTTGTAAAACTTGTTGTTGTATTGATTAATGAATGAGGTTTCGATACATATATATACATGATGAGGGGAGACAAATTCCCATTGGGCTAGTAAATCCTAAAGCCCAAAAGCCCACTAAGTACAATATAGGCCGTCATAAGGAGAATCTTCAAGAACATGAACATGGGCCTTCTAGGATATGGATTAGGCCCACGGTTATGGAGTCCATCCAATATGTGATTTATAACACTCCCCCTTGGATGACATAACCGTGTAGATGCCAAAAAGATCTCAGTAATACGCTTGGGGATGCTGCCTCATTAAAACCTTACCAGGAAAACCCATTGGGACAAAACCATGGTGAAGGAAAAAGAGTACAACACGTATTACTCCCCCTGATTTGGTCATCCCTGTAAATCCTTAAGTCTCCGCATTCCAATTTGATGTGTGAGCTTCCTCAATGTCAATGTTGGTAATGCCTTGGTGAATAGATCGGCTGAATTGTCACAGGATTGAACTTGTACCACTCGAACTTCTCCATCCCTTTGCAGGTCATGCGTGAAGAAGAACTTTGGTAGAATGTGCTTCGTCCGATCTCCCTTGATGTAGCCGTCCTTGAGCTGAGCGATACAGGCTGTGTTGTCTCCTCATATGATGGTCGTTGATGTTGTAGTAGCTGCGCCTTGAAGAAGGCTGCCTACGTACCCTTGGAAGGGATCAAGCCACACGTAGTTCCTATTTATTGACCATGCCATAATCTGATCTTACCTGCATTAGCAAAACAAACTAAACCAAAGCAAACTAGACCTTCTTTGGTTAGATCAGTATAGAATAAAACCCAAATAAACAAACATAGGAAGAATAGAATTTAAAATTTAACCAAACCTTCCTTCAAACCTTTCTAGTGCCTTTGGGTTGATCATGAACTGAATTTAGACAAAGGAGGTTCACGGCAAAACATATGTCTGGTCTAGTGTGGCTAGCCAAGTACATTAACGCTCCTATGGCACTGAGGTATGGCACTTCAGGATCGAGAACTTCTTCCTCGTCCTTCTTTGGACCGAATGGATCACTATCCAATCCGAGGCTTCTCACCACCATTGGGCTGCTCAATGGTGGGCCTGGTCCATATTGAATCTCTTGAGTACTTTTCAGTATATGCTTTTTGATGCACAAGGATTCCATTATTCACGTACTCAAGTTGCAATCCCAAACAGAATTTTGTCTTGCCTAGGTCTTTCATCTCGAATTCTTTCTTTAGATATTCGACTGTTTGGGCGATTTCCCCAGAGGTTCCAAGGATGTTTAAATCATCCACATATACTGCTATTATCACAAACTCTTTGTTTGCAAATTTCTTTATGAAGATACATGGACTGATGGGATCATTCTTATAACCTTCTCTGACTAGGTACTCGCTTAATCTATTGTACCACATGCGTCCACTTTGTTTCAGTCCATAAAGCGATTTGTTCAGCCTTATGCAGTATTGGTCTCGAGACCCTTTCTTATCTTTATCTTTGAGCTCAATACCCTCTGGTAATCTCATATATATCATCCAGTGGACTTATATAAATATGCAGGCATTACATCCATTAGCCGCAAATCAAGTCTTTTTCTTTATATAGCCAGACTTAGCAAAATTTAAATGTCTTAGCATCCACCACAGGGGAGTATGTTTCTTCATAATCTATCCCAGGTCTTTGTGAGAATCCTTGTGCTATAAGCCGTGCCTTATATCTCACGCTTTATTATTCTCATTTCTCTTTCTCACAAAGACCCACTTGTGTCCTACTGGTTTTATCCCTGAACTTAACTCCACGTTTATGGCTTCTTTCCATTTTAGTCAATCTGATCTTTGAGTGCACTCTAATATAGACGTGGGTTCATGATCCTCATTCATTTCAAGTGCTACCTTATATGCAAATATTTCATCGATGTCGATATCTTTGCGGTTCCATTTTATTCCAGACATGATATAATTTATTGAGATCTCATTATTATCTATCCCTTCAGGACCATGAGGATTGGCGTCCCAAATCTCTCTATTCGGTTCCTTAGGGTCTGCCGCGGCCATGTCTATGGTTTCCTTGACCTCGTTTCCTACTGCACCTTTCTTTGATTTTCGAGGATTTTTATCTTTGGAACCTATTGGTCTACCACGTTTCTTTCGTGTGTTAGACTCGGTAGCAATTTCATTGATTCCCTTTTGGATATCAATACGTACTGGTGCATTACAAGCTGGTATGTACGTTTTTGTAACTTTCTTTGGGTCAGCAAAAGAATCTGGCAATTGATTAGCTAGCTTTTCAAATGTATAATCTTATGGACCTCTGATTCTCATGCCAGAGTCCGAGGATCTTGCCAATTTAAGGATGTTTGATTCCATTATATTTCTTTTATTGCTTTACCCAGCTTGTTCGTCTCTCCACCTATAGTAGGAAATTCGGATTCATTAAAATGACAATCCGCGTATCTAGCCTTAAATAGATCACCCGTAGTTGGCTCTAGATACTTAATAATGGTGGGAGAATCAAATCTAACATATATTCCCATCCTCCTTTGAGGTCCCATCTTTGTTCTATGTGGTGGAGCAATCGGTACATATACGGCACACCCGAAAGTCTTTAGATGGGATATGTCTGGCTCATGACCCATGAGTAATTGGGATGGTGAATATCTATTTTCACTAGATGGCCTTATGCGTATAAGCTCTGATGCATGTAAAACAGCGTGTCCCCAAGCGGCTACTGGAAGCTTCGACCTCATGAGTAATGGTCGAGCTATCAATTGAATTCGTTTAATGAAGGATTCCGCTAATCCATTCTGTGTATGTACATGTGCTACGGGATGTTCCACACTTACCCCCATGGACATACAGTAGTCATTAAACGCTTGGGACGTGAATTCACCGGCATTGTTTAGACGTATAGTCTTAAGCGGAAAATCTGGAAAGTGGGCTCGCAGTCTTATTATCTGGGCCAATAACCTAGCAAACACTTGGTTTCTAGTAGATAGGAGACAAACATGCGACCATCTTGTCGATGCATCAATGAGGACCATACATATATCTCCTTGTATCCTTTCCAGAAATTTTAAGGTCTCTTTATTTACCTTAGCCGGTGATGGCCTTATAATGAGTTTCCCTTGTGAACATGCTTCACACGTGAGATTCTTAGGGATAACTCTTTTCTCTTTTAGGGTGTGCCCCTTTGAATTTATCATAAGCTTACGCATCATACTATGACCCGGATGGCCAAGCCGGTCATGCCATAAAGTGAATTTCTCGATGAACTCTTTGTTCATTGCCATATTAGCTTCGATCATATCAATTTTAGCATAGTAGAGACCAGTGGATAATGCGGGTATAGTCTCTAGGACTTTCTTATGTCCTTGGGTGATCTCTTTGTTCCCTTCACCCTTTGTTTCAATATGGAAACCATTCAATCTTATATCTTTGAAACTTAATAAGCTCCTCTTCGAGCTGGGTGAATATAGGGCATCGCTTAGTTCAAGATGCGTGCCATTTGGTAATAGAATATGGGCTTGGACGTAGCCCTCAATAAGATTTGCTATACCCGCTAAGTGCTAATATTGGCATTTTTCATTATGAGATTTAGGAAAATATCCCTTATCTTTTGTGTGGCTCCACTATCCACCACAATTATGTTCTTGTCCTCGGCCATTTCTTATATGGACAAGAATCATGTTCTAAACATAAAATAATATAAAATAAATTCAAGCAAATAACAATCAATAAACACATAAAATGCAAAGAAAAACATAGAGGTTTTGATGTCGAAGTAAGATTTATCAACTTGATTCTTTTATGCAATCAGAAGTTTCATACTCTATTAGATCATCTTGATCATGTTCACCATCTTTATATACCAAATGGGCTTTAGGATTCTTCCCTTTTACACTCTCTTGATAGAGGTCACAACGATGTTTGAAAGTCCTACATATCTTAGCCCAATGGTTTCCCATTCCATATCTATGGCATACTCATTTGGTCGAGTGTTGTGGTTTGGAAATACCACATCGTCCTCGCCCTCGACCACAGCCGGAATTGGGTCTACATCCACGGTTATAGTGGTTCCCACGGTCGGATGAGTTATAGTGGCCACAACCACGTCCTTTTAATACCACATCTATGGCATACTCATTTGGTCGAGTGTTGTGGTTTGGAAATACCACATCGTCCTCGCCCTCGACCACGGCCGGAAGTGGGTCTACATCCACGGTTATAGTGGTTCCCACGGCCGGATGAGTTATAGTGGCCACAACCACGTCCTTTCCATCCACCACGGTCACGGCCATGTGGTCTATCACTTTAGACGTGGTTAGATTCTTTGGATTCTTTCTTATCCTCTGCGGCCTTATTGGCATTAGGTAATGGGGTTAATCTATGAGGTCGTAATTCACTGTTTTTATCTATAAGTCATTATTTTGCTCATCTAGCAATAGACTCATCCACGGACTTATAGTCCTGGATTATGAGACTCTCAATAAGATGGTGGCTAATATTTCCTTGTATCTATCTTTCTCTCTTGGCATTCTTGCCTTATTAGATACATTTACCAAGTCCTTTTGACTTTAGGATAATCTTAGTATCCATTGCCCATTTTAAATAATTATCTCCTAAGAGATTTAGGGCAGTAAAGTACAAGTTGTAATTCAACATCTACAAGGAAAAGTTTTGAGTCAAAATCATGTAATCGTTAGTGTCATGCGGTATTTGAGACCGAACCATGAATCGATTTACTTAGGGATTTGACTTTCCTCTTTTGCTTAGGATTAGATTTCCTCTTTTGATTAGGATTAACTTTTCCTTTTCCTTTTAGGATTTACTTTCCTCTTTACTTTAGGATTAATTTTCCTATTTCACTTATAATTTTAGATTTCTAAGATTTCCTATTTAGGATTTGGAAATTTTCTATTTCTTAAGGTTTTCCTATCTTGAATAGGATTTATGAATTTCCTAATTTAATTAGGATTTAGGGTATTTTAAAATTTCCTATTTACAATAGGATTTAGGATTTTATTTAGGTTTTCCTGCTTTCTTTAGGATTTTGCTTTTCATATTTAGAATTGGATTCTTCCTTTTCTAGGTTTCTATTTCTAGGTTTCTAGGGTTTGAGGGTTCATGCGATTTTAGGTTTTGATTTCTATCAATTTATGCATGCAACCAATCATAGAAACAATCAATCTAAACAACTTAAGCAACCTCAATCAATCGATTTTATACTTTAGGGTTTTAGGTTTCGGATGTAGCTTTTAAAGGTTTCCGATTCTTGATTTAAGTTTCTTTTAGATAGGCGAGTTAGGGGTTTTAGTTTTCTTAAAAGTTTCAGCCATATCTTAAGTGTTTTCGATTTGCGATTTAGGTTTAAGCAATAAGAACTTTCTAGCAACCTAAACAACTCAGGCAAACGAACAAGCGAAAACAAACAAGCAATCAGATCAAGCAAGCAATCGAATCATACAAGCAAAACAATCACTTAATCAATCATCATTCGTTTTAGGGTTTCTCTTTGCTTAACTTTCAAGTTCAATTGTTGGTTCTTTAGCTTTAGGGTTTTGATGTTACCTTTCACCTTATGGGGTTGTATGGTAATGAACTGGGAGCTAAAGACCTCAGTTTTCAACTTGTCACGAGCGTATGGTCCTTGGAAGGAATCGCCGAGCAAAGGGGAAAGCAAACGGACGGACGAGCTAGGGTTTTCAAAACAAATCGGCGCACACTGTATCTGTGCGTGAGGGCGCGTCGGTGGTTAGATCGACAAGCCGTTTTCACTGATGGATTCGTCTCGGCGAGGGCTTCGATTTGATATCTTGCTCGTTTTCTGGGTCCTCACGATTTGAGAGAACGACCTCTTTGAAGTTCCGAGGCAGATTTCTTTGCGTTTTAGGGGTTTGATGGAGATAGAGAAATCGTGAGACTAGGGTTTATGTGTCAGATCTTTAGCTAAGGGATTTAGAGGCTATCGTGCTGATAACGTGTTGTAAAACTTGTTGTTGTATTGATTAATGAATGAGGTTTCGATACATATATATACATGATGAGGGGAGACAAATTCCCATTGGGCTAGTAAACCCTAAAGCCCAAAAGCCCACTAAGTACAATATAGGCCGTCATAAGGAGAATCTTCAAGAACATGAACATGGGCCTTCTAGGATATGGATTAGGCCCACGGTTATGGAGTCCATCCAATATGTGATTTATAACATTTTTTTTTATTTTTTTGTTTTGGCTTATATATTTGTGGTTAATTACTTTATTAATTAGTTGTGTATTTACGATATACCAATTATATTTTAACCCGATATTTAACCAAGTATTCTCAACATTTGGTATGAGAGGTAAGTCGATCCAGCCAACTTATATTTTATTTTTTGGTTGTTACTTGGAAGATTTTGGGATATCATGAATGTAACTGAGACAAACAATTGCTAACATATATCTTCTATGTTGATAGAAATTTGTATATATATTGTAAACTAGCTAAATAACAAATTTATGTAAGTTTGGCAAAAAAAAAAACAAATTTATGTAGAAAAATTCAATTTTGCAACACGTACTTGATGTGCTTTCATCACACATTTTTCTTCTGTGTAATTCGAAATCTGTTTTAGCAAATCTCAATTTGAAATTATAAACTTTTCAAAACGAAAGGGAGGGTACGTAATGACCAAATTACGAAAACGTTTTAAGAATTTTGTTTCCAGTGGAAGCCGCGCGTGGGCCTCTCTTAATAACATTACAGGCCCACAAACCCAAGTGGATGAAGCCAGACACATCAACCGATCCGATATGATTGGTTTAGGTCTAACACCTCGCATCTCGTCTCTCTTGTTTCCCAAGTATTCAACCCTAATTTCGAGCACAATGTATCTCCCAGAGGAATTGGTAGTGGAGATACTCGCTAGGGTTTCAGCGGCTTCTCTGGCACGATTGCGACGTGTATCCAAAGGATGGAACGCTACAATCAATGATGAGAAATTTGCGAAGAAGCGCTTTTTGCTGCGGTCTCATGCTACTGTAATCATGCTGGTTGAGCATAGGGTTTATCTAGTGAGCGTCAATCTCCACGAAGTTCACAACAACATGGTTAAGGTAAAATATCAATTGAGCCTTAAAGATCCACTTTCTAAATCTTCAGAAGAAGTTGATATACATGATATCTTTCCTTGCGACGGCTTATTACTATGCACCACCAAAGACGATAGACTGGTTGTTTGGAATCCGCTTTCACGTGAAACAAGGTGGATTCAACCAAAAAGCACCTACAATATATTAGATTACTTTGCTCTCGGTAAATCCTCATGCAACAAGTACAAAATCTTGAGGATGGATCAAATTGGTAATATTCACCCAGACTCACTTGAGTTCGAAATCTATGACTTTACCTCTAATTCGTGGAGGGTTGTTGGTAAGACTACAGACTGGTTCATACAACCGTGGCAGGGCCGTGTCATGTCTGTGAATGGAAACGCTTACTGGCTTGCTTGTAGGGAAGGCCATGGAGATTTCTTACAAAGTTTTGATTTTTCAACAGAGAGATTCAAAAGGGTGTCTCTTCCGGGTGATCATCATTCTTATCAGGTTTTCGGCTTATCAGTTACTAGAGAAGAGCAACAACTTTGTTTGCTTACTCAGAACAACTCGAAACAGAGTCCATATGCATGGATCGAACCTGCTGAGGAACCTAGGATAAATGTATGGATCGCAACTAAGATTGAGAGTAACGGAGCCGCGTCATGGATCAAGTTTATATCATTTGATTTAGACAATATCCACCAGCGTTTTTGCTTTCTTAATGCGATGAATTTCTTGGTCGACCCGGAGAACAAAGTTTTACTGTGTCGCGGTAAAATTTGGGTCTCCAAGACCTTCTTAAACATTTTGGGAGAAAATAAATCCATACAAGTGGATCACCAAGATAGCGAATCTGTATGCTCACTTCTCGTCAATTATGCTCCAACTTTGGTTCAAATCCAACAAGGTTCTTTAGTGTGATTTATTATTGTCACACTAATTTAAGCATTATATTATATCCAACTCTTGAGATTTTAAATGATATATATTTATGTATTGCTATTTTATATAACTTGTTTTCCAAACGATTTCCAGTTTTTATCCTTGGCCAGTGGTATTAATGTTGGTTATATCTCTTATTAAACGAGCATATATATCATTATTAAGGTTCTATTTGTTAAACCAAGACCAGTGACGACACTGTGCTAGATCTTGAATGATCCTAAAACTTGGACACCTTAGCTTTTGTTTCAGATTGAGCTTCATGTTCTGTGCATATGGTTTATAGAGTTGTGTTCAAGATGATATTTTCTGGGTATAGTATGGTGTCTTGTCCCAAATTCACAGTTTATAGAAAGCCATGTTCGGGATCGGTATCATGAATCATCTAGAGTTTATAGAAACTTGTACACCTTGTCCTTAGCTGTTGCATAGTGCGACATTTAGGTTACTTAGACTAGAAGACAAGGGCATATTGTAGTTGTGAGATTTGATTGTCTTTATTATTAAGTAATAAACTTTGTATTTTGAATGATTTATGAATAAATATTGTGTGTTTTTTATTTTATTTTGTTTTAGCTTATATATTTGTGGTTAATTTATTAATTGTATATTTAGGATTATACTAATTATATTTTAACCTGATATTTAACTTAGTATTCTCACAATTTGGTATGAGAGCAAAGTCGATCCGGCCAACTCTTATATTTTTTTGTTTGGTTGTTTGTTTTTTTTTGTTCATCAAAAAATTTATTATTAATTCAAAATGTCATTACAAAGGAGTTTTTGAAGCCAAGGTGGCTGATTTACAGATGCAGAATAAAACATAAAAAATACATTAGCTTGTTTGGCTAAATGGTGAGCAACATTGTTATACCCCCGTCTAGTGAAAGTGAATCGAGATGAAGAGAATTTTGATGACCAATACTGGATGTCAAGAAGGATATATCCGATCGCCTTATGAAAAGTAGATCCATTGATCAAATTTGTGAGAGTTTCGCATTCTCCTTCAAAACAAATTGTTGTGTAACAATGATTTTGTGAGAGTTTTGTTTGGTTGTTTGTTATCTGGAAGATTTTGTTAAAATTATATATGGCGGATTTTACTATCCCTATTCAGAAGCTCAATAACAACAATTATGGTCACGGGGTACTCGTATAAAGTTTCACTCCCTCGGATAAGATTTATGGAATATCGTGAACGGAACTGAGGCAAACAATTGCCAACTATATCTTCTATGTTGATGGAAATTTGTATATGTAAACTAGTAAAAACCAAGTTTATGTAGAAAAGTTCAATTTTGCAACACGTATTTTTATGTGCTTTCATCTCAAATTTTTCTTCTGTGTCATTCGAAATCTGTTTAAGCAAATCTCAATTTCAAATTATAAACTTTAGGAAAAACGTAATGTAGTGTAGTTTTCCTTATTAATGACCAAATTACTAAAATGCAAAAGAATTTTGTTTCCAGTTGAAGCCATGGGCCTCTCCTAATAGCATTACAGGCCCACAAACCCCAAGTTTATGAAGCCACAGACATTAACCGATCCGATATGATTGTTTTAGGTCTAAAACTAAAAACCTCTCATCTCGTCTCTCTTGTTTCCCAAGTATTCAACCCTAATTTCGAGCACAATGTATATCCCAGAGGAATTAGTAGTGCAGATACTCACTAGGGCTTCAGCAGCTTCTCTAGCACGATCACAATGTGTATCCAAAAGATGGAATGCTCTGATCAAAGATGAGAAATTTGCGAAGAAACGGTTTTTGCAGCGGTCCCATGCTACTGTAATCATGTTGATTGAAAATAGGGTTAATCTAGTGAGCGTCAATCTCCATGAAATTCACAACAATATGGTAAAGGTAACAAATCAGTTTAGCCTAAAAGAACCTCTTTCTAAATCTTCAGAAGAAGTTGATATATGTGATATCTTTCACTGCGATGGCTTATTGCTATGCACCACCAAAGATGATATATAGACTGGTTGTTTGGAATCCGCTTTCACAGGAAACCAGGTGGATTTAATCCAAAACCACCAACAAGAGATTAGATTACTTTGCTCTCGGCAAATCCTCATGCAACAAGTACAAAATCTTGAGGATGAATCAATTTCATAATTTTAATGCATACTTAATTGAGTTCGAAATCTATGACTTTACCTCTAATTCTTGGAGGGTTGCTTTTCAGACTAGAGACTGGTTCATACAACCGTGGAAGAGCCGTGTCATGTCTGTGAATGGAAATACTTACTGGCTTGCTAGTACTAAAGACCATGGGGATTACTTACAAAGTTATGATTTTTCGACAGAGAAATTTAGAAGGGTGTCTCTTCCGGGTGATGATCGTTCTTATCAGGTTTTCAGCTTATCAGTGACTAGAGAAGAGCAACAACTTTGTTTGCTTACTCAGGACAAGCTTGTACACAGTAGAAATGGATGGATCTCCAATATAAATGTATGGATTGCAACTAAGATTGAGAGTAACGGAGCCGCGTCATGGATCAAGTTTCTATCATTTGATTCAGCCAATATCGAGAAGCGTTTTTGCTTTATTAATGGGATGAATTTCTTGGTCGACCCGGAGAATAAAGTTTTGGTGTTTCCCGGTAAAAATAAAGTCTCCAAGACCTTCTTAAACATTTTGGGAGAAAATAAATACATACAAGTGGATCATCAAGATGCAGAATCTGTATGTTTACTTCTCGTCAATTATGTTCCAAGTTTTGTTCAAATCCAACAAGGTTCTTTGAAGAAGGTATTAAGGTAGCAGAGAAAGTGATTTATAATATGGTCACACTAATGATATTTATGTATTGAGATTTTAATGATATTTATGTATTGCTAGTTTATATAACTTGTTTTCCACATGATTTTCAATTCTTATTCCTAGCTAGTGGAATAATTAATGTTGGTTATATCTCTTATTGAACGAGCATATATTGTCCTGATAATTAAACTATTCTGGTTTCGTTTGTCAAACTTAGGTTTTGTTTCAGATTGAGCTTCATGTCTTATTCATTTGTTCTATAGAGTTGTGTCCAAGATGAGAGTTTCTGGGTATATTCTGGTGTCTTGTTCCATATTCACAATTTATAAAAAGGAGCGTTGGGGATCGGTTATCACGGATCTAGGGTTCAGAAGAAGAAGATTTAAAATATGAATGAATCATTTAGAGTTTATTATAATAACGTGGACACCTTTGGTGTTGCATAGTGGGTGAGACATTATAATAACTTAGACTAGAAGAAGAGGGCAGATTATGCCATTAATATGGTACGGACCTTACGGTTGTCTTGTCCCATGGACTCTGGAAGTCTGAAGATGATAGTTTAATTGAATATATCACTTAATGACGAAATCATTTCTTACAAGAGTTATGTTATTCGTACCTTTAATTCTAAAAATTTAAGTATTGTAACTAGTTTGAGACATAAACACACTTATTATTATAGTCGGTAACAAATTAGAGCCTAAATGTGTCCAACATGTTTGCAATGTCGCTTCCGTGAGACCTACGCAAAAGACGGAGAATAGGCATTCACTTCTGCACAGAACAGATCAACCCTAGACATCTTACGCGTGACGCTCAGTGCCTTGTTCACGCGTAATTTCACACTGCACAGATTAGACTCTCTTGTGCTTCCACAGATGCCTATATAACATCATATCATTAGTTGAATTATCCACTTACCACAAGTTATCGACTCTACTATTAAATATATCATAAGTACTCCTAGCTGATACCAGGTCAATTCGTACGACTCTAAACTACTCAAATTAACTTTATGACCTTCGAACATTAAATCTTTAATGGCCGATCGAAATTGAGATCGACAGAAAAATATATAGAGCTTACTAATTGTAGAAATAACCATAGATTTATCTTATTTATATTGTAATGCATCTCACATTATATTGTCACATACATGAGAGCACGTATATTGTTCTTTTATTAGGACCTTGATACAAGCCTCAGCCCTTGCGACGGATCTAGTATAGTAAGCCGTAGTTGAACCTATGCGATATAGCAAAAGCTTCCTTTAATCTTATGAGTTCTAGTCTTATGAGGTCCTTGTCGTATTCGAAAAAGAGAGTATCTCCAACATAAAACTGTTTTTCCTCACTCCATCAAAATTTAAACGGCATTTCAGTAGTTATTCATTTAATAGTGGGTATCTTATACTCATAAGACTAGAACTCATAAGATTATTTTAATCATCATCAAACAGTGCATTATATTTTCAGTTTTTTCTCAAGATCTTCTCGCAGTTTCTTGGAATGACTCTTGTTTCTTTTGGTGAAATTGGTGTATTTGCATGAAAATTTCTAATGTGTAGTTGACATATTTAAAATTTTTGAACGTGTGGTAGTCTGAATCTTTACGTTTCTTCACATTTGAAGATTCCTTGTAAGCACCAATCGTCGTGTGGTCTTAAAAGTCTTGCAAAAATAAAAGTCAGCGGCGGCAAAATGGAAGAAGACTTATTAAATGATTCGTGTAGTCTGAAGACTTATTAAATGGAAGAAGACTTAGACGTTAGGATATATAACATCGTTTTGACATGTTCTCTTGATTCGTTTTTGATAACCTGTTAAATTATCTGCCATACTAAAATTCAATGAAGACCATGTCAATGTAATGCAAGGAGATCATGTTTAAGTATACCACTATAAGAAGCGAACGAATATGCGATGAGAGGAAATTCAAAAGAGAAACACATTTAGAGAGAAAGAAAGAGAAAGGTATAAGAAGATGAAGTTGCAGCCTGAGCACGGTGTGTCCTGGGTGGCTTATTTCTTCTTGATGGCTATTTTCGTGCTCGCATGTATATAGCAGCGAATAAGTACTTACTCTGGATCATAATTATTCTTGGTAAGCTCTCTACACTCGTTTTCGATTAATTTGTTTTGCAGAACTACTACGGGTCTTATGTTCTGTTAGAGTAAAATTCTTTTAGAGGTAATGGAGAAAGTGTTTAAGTATTTGAGAGAGAGTTTTAGAAAATACAACTTTTATTGCTTTGATTTTAACTTGAAGACAACTTCACAACCTTTTTCAACAAATGAGAGAGAGGGAGGAGGTATTTATAGCCTCCAAACTACAAAATATCTAAAATATTTTAATCCTAAATCTAAAGAGTTCTTAACATAATATCTAGATTACAATATTCTAATTATCTAGATTATTCTATAAGAATATCTAGATTTTTTATGTTTAAGGAGGTGGAAGATGATTCTAGAAAATTTCTAGAACATTTTAAGGAGGTGGTAATTATGATATTTCTAGAGAAAACTTTAGAACTTGGATTTTGGCCCATCAAATGATTATTGGGTAATTGACCCAATAATTAAACTTGATTCAAAATCAAGTTTAACTTTCAACACCCCCTCTTAAACTTGATTTTGCTACTCCAAGCAAACTCCTCATCTTGATAAAATCTTCGCGCTTGAGAAGCTTGGTGAAAATATCGGCTACTTGATCATGTGTCTTCACATACTCCAATTGCACGTCCTTCTTGTTAACACACTCTCTAATGTAGTGATAACGTGTGTCAATGTGTTTACTTCGATCATGGAAGACCGGGTTTTTCGCCAATGCTATTGCCGACTTGTTATCCACAAAGATCGTCGTTGGTTCATCTTGTGGTAAGCTTAGCTCCTTTATGAGGTTTCTTAACCAAATAGCATGGCACACACATGAAGTAGCCGCTACATATTCTGCTTCACAAGTGGATAGAGTGACAATTGGTTGCTTCTTCGACATCCATGTGAAAGCCGTATCTCCAATGTAGAACACGAAACCACTTGTGCTTTTTCGGTCATCTATGTCTCCACCCCAATCGCTATCGCTATATCCAACAAGCTTGTAATCATTAGAAGTAGAATAGTGTAAGCCATAGTTTATGGTACCTTTGATGTAGCGAATAATCCTCTTGGCCGCCTTGAAATGAGTTGTTGTTGGATGCTCCATGTAACGACTAACAACTCCGACCGCATATAAAATATCGGGCCTTGTGCATGTTAAGTATCTCAAGCTTCCAACCAAGCTCTTAAAGGTTGTTGGATCCACTCCTTCTCCTTCTTCATTCTTTGATAATTTGATTCCGCATTCCATTGGTGTGGTCACCGGGTTTGAGTCATCCATCTTAAACTTTTTAAATATCTCCTTAGCATAGCCTTCTTGAGTAATGAAGATTCCATTGTCTTCTTGTTTTACTTCAATTCCGAGGTAGTAAGACATCAATCCAATATCCGTCATCTCGAACTCCTTCGTCATCTCTTTCTTGAATTCTTCGAACATGCTTGGATTGTTACCCGTGAATATCAAGTCATCTACATATAAGCATGCAATCAATATATCGTCATTTTGAATTTTGATATAGAGTGCATGCTCATATGGACACTTGATGAAGTCTTTCTCCTTGAAGTACTTGTCAATTCGAGTATTCCAAGCTCTTGGGGCTTGTTTTAATCCGTAAAGCGCCTTCTTTAGCCTCAAGACTTTATTTTCTTCTCCTTTGACTATGTAGCCTTGTGGTTGCTCAATGTAAACTTCTTCTTCAAGGTCACCATTTAAGAAGGCCGACTTGACATCCATTTGATGTATCTTCTTCCACTTGTTTTGAGCCGCTAGTGAAATGATTAGTCTAACCATTTCTAGACGAGCAACGGGAGCAAATACCTCGTCATAGTCGATTCCGGCTCTTTGACTATAACCTTTTGCCACCAATCTTGCTTTGTATCTTTCCACTTCCCCTTTAGAATTTTTCTTTGCTTTATACACCCACTTCACACCTATCGCCTTGTGTCCATTTGGAAGTGAAGCTAGCTCCCATGTATCATTCTTTTTAATCGCCTTTATCTCTTCATCCATGCCATTTCTCCAAGTCTTCCTTTCAATGGCTTCTTGGAAGTCCATGGGTTCGCACTCCGCAAATAGACAAAATAAAGTAAGATTGTCTTGATTTTCGGTTACCTCGTAGAGCTCTTGTAGACTTCTAAAATGAGGAGTCCTCTCGCTTGAGCTTTCTTCTCCTTGAGAGCTTGTTGGTGAAGTTGGTGGTGTAGTAGGTTCTTCTCTTGGTGGCTCTTCTCTTGTTAGCTCCGAGTCATCTTCTTCAAAGTGTGGAAAGAAGTTATAATCTTCTTCATTTGATTTCCAATCCCATTCTCCTTCTTCATCGAAAACGACATTTCGACTAATTATTGTCTTCTTCGTATCGGGATTATAGAGCTTGTAGCCTTTGGAGTTGTTATCATAACCAATGAAGATATACTTCTCACTTTTATCATCTAGTTTACTTCGCTTCTCATCCGGTACATGAGCATGAGCAACACTTCCAAAGACTCTTAAATGAGAAACACCAGGCTTCCTTCCGCTCCATGCTTCTTGTGGTGTTTTTCCCGAGACACTTTTTGTTGGAGATCGATTTAATAGATAAACCGCACACGCGACCGCTTCCGCCCACAACTCTTTTGGTAGTCTTTTACTTTTAAGCATGTTCCTCGCCATCTCAAGAATTGTTCTATTCTTTCTTTCCGCTACACCATTTTGTTGAGGGGATCTTGGCACCGTTAGTTGTCTTCGAATGCCGTTATCTTCACAATATTTTAAAAACTCCTTGGATGTAAACTCTCCTCCACGGTCGGATCTCATGGCTTTGATTTTAAGACCACTTTCCTTCTCAACATGGGCTTTAAACTTTTTGAAGTTCTCGAACACCTCGGATTTTTCTTTCAAAAAGTAAACCCATGTTTTTCTTGAAAAATCATCAATAAAGAGAAGGAAGTAGTTACTTTTACCAAGTGATTTTGGCTTGATCGGACCACACACATCCGTGTGTATTAGCTCCAACGGTTTTTGAGCTCTTGTACTTGACTCTTTCGGAAAGCTCATTTTGAATTGCTTTCCAAGTAGACATCCTTCACACACTTGATTTGGATGATTGATGCAAGGTAGTCCTCTCACCATTTCTTTCTTCGAAAGCAACTCCAATCCTCCAAAATTTAGATGCCCGAATCGAAGATGCCAAAGCCAAGGCTCCTCCTTGTAGCACATCTTGAGACATTGTGTGATGTCATTTTGAATGTTAAGGACAAACATTCTATTTTTCGACATCGGTACCTTGGTAATGAGATTACTTGCTTGGTCTCTTATAGAAAGGTTATTATCTTTTAGTCGAATATCATAACCTTTCTCTAAGAGTTGTCCAAGATTCAAGATGTTTGTCTTCATGCTCGGAATATAGTAAACGTTGGAAATAAATTGATGATCTCCATTCTTCAATCGGATGAGAATGTTTCCTTTGCCTTTTACATCCATCTTCGATTCATCTCCTAAAGCCACATTTCCTCTCACCGATTCATCAAGCTCCGCGAACATACTTTTGCTCCCGCACATGTGATTACTTGCACCACTATCAAGGTACCACTTATGATTCTCTTCATGTTCACCTTTCTTGTAACTAGCCATTAATAACATGTCCTCTTCTTGGATTTTTTCTTCAACGTAGTTGGCCTTCTCCTCGACTTTTTTGTTGCTAGGAGCTTTACATTCTGAAGCATAATGTCCAAACTTCCCACAATTGTAAAATTTGACACTTGATTTATCATATCTTGATTTTGGGCTTCCTCTCCCACGACCTCTCGATGAGTTTTCTCCTCTTTGGTTTGTGTTGTCTTCATATGGCCTCCAACCTCGTCCGTTTCCATATCCACGACCTCGTCCTCGTACTTGACCGCCACCTCGTCTTTGGTAATTTTGGCTATTTTCTTCTTTGGTAATCCGCATTTTGAGGACTTGTTCGACGATATCTTCGTTCTTCTTCTTCTTTTCTTCATAAGCTTGTAATGATCCAAGAAGTTGCTCCATTGTCAAAGCCTCTAAATCTTTTGTTTCTTCAATGACGGTGACAATATGCTCAAATTTTGGATCCAACGATCTAAGAACTTTCTCCATGATTCTCACATCATCTAGCTTCTCTCTGTTTCTTTTAAGGTTATTAGTAACCGTCAACACTCTTGAGAAATAATCGGAGACGAGTTCACCTTCCTTCATTTGCAATGCTTCAAATTCTCCTCTTAGAGTTTGAAGACGTACCTTCTTGACTTGATCGGCACCTTTGTAAGAGGTTCGAAGCTTCTCCCATGCTTCTTTGGCCGACATAGCTTCAACGACCTTCTCGAACGTATCTTCATCTAATCCTTGATAGATTAGATAGAGAGCTTTCTTGTCTCTCTTTCTTGAGTCTCTCAAACCATCCTTTTGAGTTTGAGAAAGACTACTTTCATTCTCCGGTTCAATGAAACCTTTCTCGACTATCTCCCACACGTCATGTGCTCCTAGGATAGCCTTCATTCGTAGACTCCAATTATCGTAGTTGCTCTTTGTGAGCGTTGGAACTTGGAAGGGAACATTGTTACTCGCCATCTTTAGGATCTTCAAGCTCTGATACCACTTTGTTAGAGTAAAATTCTTTTAGAGGTAATGGAGAAAGTGTTTAAGTATTTGAGAGAGAGTTTTAGAAAATACAACTTTTATTGTTTTGATTTTAACTTGAAGACAACTTCACAATCTTTTTCAACAAATGAGAGAGAGGGAGGAGGTATTTATAGCCTCCAAACTACAAAATATCTAAAATATTTTAATTCTAAATCTAGAGAGTTCTTAACATAATATCTAGATTACAATATTCTAATTATCTAGATTATTCTATAAGAATATCTAGATTTTTTATGTTTAAGGAGGTGGAAGATGATTCTAGAAAATTTCTAGAACATTTTAAGGAGGTGGTAATTATGATATTTCTAGAGAAAACTTTAGAACTTGGATTTTGGCCCATCAAATGATTATTGGGTAATTGACCCAATAATTAAACTTGATTCAAAATCAAGTTTAACTTTCAACATGTTCTTTGTTTGTCTGTCATGTAATTAGCAAACACCATCAGCATTTTGAGCATTGTGCGTAGCATTAGCTATATAAAAAAAGTAATGAAGCACCAGAAGGACACCAAGCTCCAACGAATATTCTTTGAGAAAAATGGCGGCGACATGTTGATAGAGCGACTCTCGGGAGCAGGGTCATCAAACATTGATGTCAAAATCTTTACGGAGGATGACATGAAGGAAGCAACTAATGGTTATGATGAGAGCAGAATCTTGGGTCATCAAGGAGGCCAAGGGACAGTCTACAAAGGGATATTGCCAGACAACTCCATCGTTGCAGTAAAGAAAACTCGGCTAGGAGACAACAACCAAGTAGAGCAGTTCATCAACGAAGTGCTAGAGCTTTCACAAATTAACCACAAGAACGTTGTCAAGCTCTTGGGTTGCTGTCGAGAGACTGAAGTCCCCTTGTTGGTCTATGAATTCATTACCAGTAGCACCCTTTTCGATCATTTGCACGGTTCCATGCATGTTTGCTTCTTCTCTTACATGGGAACACCGCCTGAAGATAGCAATAGAAGTCGCTGGAGCTATAGCATATCTTCACTCCGCTGCTTCTATTCCAATCATCCATCGCGATGTCAAAACTGAAAATATTCTCCTGGATGAAAACTTAACTGCAAAAATAGCTGACTTTGGCGGTTCAAAGTTGATGCCAATGGATAAAGAGCAGTTCACAGCTATGGTGCAAGATACTCTCGGATATTTAGACCCAGAATACTATACCACATGGCTTCTGAACGAAAAGAGCGATGTTTATAGCTTTGGGGTAGTCCTCATGGAACTGATATCAGGTCAAAAGGCATTGTGCTTTGAAAGGCCAGAGACTTCAAAACATTTGGTGAGTTACTTTGTTTCGGCCACGAAAGAGAATAGGTTGCATGAGATTATTGACGACCAAGTGTTGAACGAGGACAATCAGAGTGAAATCCAAGACGCTGCAAGAATTGCTGTTGAATGTACAAGACTGATGGGAGAGGAAAGGCCAAGCATGAAAGAAGTAGTTGCAGAGCTAGAAACCTTGAGAGTCAAAACAACCAAACATAAGTGGTCGGATCAGTATCCTGAGGAGAGTGGACACTTGCTTGGTAGTAACATCGTGTTTGCACAAGGCCATACCAGTAGCCGTGGTTATGACAGCATCAAGAATGTAGCAACGTTTGACATTGAAGCTGGTCGCTGATAAATTCACATGTATATCTTTTGTTTGTGATAAAGTATTGTTTACTTCTTTATTGCTTATCTCCTCTTTGTCTTTCTAAACATTTAAAAACCATTATTTATCAAAACATGACATTCAACAACGTAACATTGAGATCCTTGTAGATCATCCATAATTTGTTTCCTATATATGTATCGGTTATAATTGATGCAAACGATTTTTCTTTTAACCATTTATATAAGTAATTCCGGAAGTGGTGATACAAATATTTTGCATCGATTTTGTAAGCAACGTTAATATGCATCATTCACAAATAAGTATTCGGTTAATATAAACTTATTTGTTACCGTTATAATAAGTGTTGCCAATTATTTCTATCCGTTATAAATAATTGATGTTAAAAATAGTGGAGAGTATCCAGTGCCGGCTCAAACATATGCTAGGCCCTAGGGCAAAAAAAAAAAATGGACCCCTAATATATTAAAAAAAATAATATTTATAAAAATAAGACACAAAGAAAACATCATTTAAAAAAAATAAAGCAACAAGATCATTTTACAAAAGAGATTTAGCCCAATAAATCAATAATTTTTTTTGGAAGTATTGGTCTAGAGTAAATCAACATCTAACTTGGGCCCAACAAATTTTTTTTTAAAAAATTACGTTATGTTTAAAAGGAATGCAAATATATATGGGCCTTTTTTTTAATAATAATTTTCTTTTCTCTGTTTTACTTGCACAGATTTTACTTTTTTTGGTTATACTTACAAAAAAAAAATTTGTGTGGGCCCCTTTTGTTTGTGGGCCCCTGGTGATTGCCCAGCTTGCCCCCTATGTTAAGCCGCCACTGAGAGTATCTTCAAATAGTGGAGAGTATCTTCATTGCGAGGGACTGGATTGTCCGGGTTACTGATGTGTATAGAGAGGCTAATCGTCTTGCCGACGGGTTCGCTAACTATGCGTTTTCTTTGCCTCTTGGTTTTAATGCTTTTGTTTCGGTTACGGTTGTTGTTGATTTAATTTTGAGAGACGATGTTTTTGGAACTACGCTTCCACGACGGATTCGGATGTAATATTTTTTTTTCTTTTTTAATAAATTCAGGGGGAGTTTTCCCCCGGTGCTCACCAAAAAAAAAAAAAATTTGGGATAGCCACTATTCGGTCCGACCCTTACGGGTATCAACTTTTTTTTATTATCTATTTTTGATATGCAAAAGGGAGTATATTTGGAAAAACGGTAAAATTAGCTAATCCGCTGAATACCCCAACCCGTTACCTTTATCTATATTTAATTGATATCTAAACATTTAAATTTAGAGAATTTCATACACCCAAAAGAAACAAACAAAAATATTTTAAAAGGGATTCATTTGTTTGACCTTAAATTTTCCTTTCATTAATCTCGAATATATTTGGTTTTAGTAATAAATTTATACAGCTGGATCTCAGGCCCAAAAGCCCAAACTACAGACAGCTGGATCTCAGGCCCAAAAGCCCAAACTACAGCTGTATCTGGGCCGAAGTCCCCAATTGTTTGTATATGACGTCACTCTACAAATCACAGCAACGATGCAAAGACCTAGATATTTGATTCTCCCCTTGATAGAGGAAAACGTTTTGGTATGACTTATGAGAAACATGAATGAGATGATGTTGAAGAAGAGGAGCACAAACTATCTTCCGGAGGATTTGGTAGTGGAGATACTCTCTAGGGTTCCGTTGACTTCTTTGGCAAGATTACGATGGGCATGCAAAGGATGGAACGATCTGATCAAAGATAAGATACTTGCAATGAAGCCGTCTCAAATCATCGTGTTGATTGACTCTAGGGTTTATTTAGCGAGCGTCGATATGCATAAAATTGACAACAACAAGGTAAACCTAACAAGTCAATTTAGCCTAAAAGATCCTCTTTCTCATAATTTTTCAGAAGAAGTCGACATACAAAACGTCTTTCACTGCGATGGCTTGCTATGCACCACCAAAGACGATAGACTGGTTGTTTGGAATCCGCTTTCACGTGAAACAAGGTGGATTCAACCGAGAAGTACCAACAAAGAGTTCGAATACTTTGCTCTCGGTATATCCTCAAGCAACAAGTACAAAATCTTGAGGATTGTTCACACTGGTAAAACTCACCCAGGCTTACTTGAGTTCGAAATCTATGACTTTACCTCTAATTCGTGGAAGGTTATTAGTGAGAGTAGAGACTGGTTAAAACCATTGTGGAAGAGCTGCGTTATGTCAGTGAATGGAAACATTTACTGGCTTGCTTTTAGAGAAGGCGATGGGATTTTCTTACAAAGTTTTGATTTTTCAACAGAGAGATTTAGAAGGGTGTCTCTTCCGGGTGATCATCATTATTATAATATTTTAAGCTTAGCAGTGACAAGAGAAAAGCAACAACTTTGTTTGCTTACTCAGGACAGGCAGGTACCCGCTAATAATGTATGGATTGCAACTAAGATTGAGAGTAAAAGAGCCGCGTCATGGATCAAGTTTCTATCATTTGATTTACCCAATTTCCACCATCCTTTTCACTTTTGTAGTCCCATGAATTTCTTGGTCGACCGAGAGAACAAAGTTTTAGTGTGTCCCGGTAAAAATAATGGGGTCTCCAACAACTTCTTAAACATTTTAGGAGAAAATAAATTCATACAAGTCGATCATCAAGATGGGAAATCTGTATGCTCACTTCTCGTCAATTATGTTCCAACTTTTGTTCAGATCCATCAAGGTTCTTTGAAGTAGGTAAAAGGGTACTTGAGGTAGTGATTTATAATGGTCATACTAATGTATGCATTCTATCCAACTCTTGAGATTTTAAATGATATTTGTGTATTGCTATTTTATATAACTTGTTTTCCAAACGTTTTCCAGTTTTTTATTCCTGGCCAGTGGAATAATATAGTGTTGGTTATATACTTATATCTCTTATCTAACGAGCATATGTTGTCCTGATAATCAAATTATTCAAGTGTCTTTTGTATAAACCAAGACCAGTGAGGACACTTACGCTTTGTGATAGATCTTGATTGATCCTAAAATTTGGACACCTTAGTTTTTGTTTCAGATTGAGCTTTATGACCTTTTCATATTGTTTATAGAGTTGTGTCCATGATGATATTTTCTGGGTACATTATGGTGTCTTGTCCCATATTCGCAGTTTATAGAAAGCCGTGTTCGGGATCTAGGGTTCACAAGAAGAAGATTTATATCTGAATGAATCATCTAGAGTTTATAGTTGTTGCATAAACTAGAAGACATTATGGTTGTCTTGTCCCATGATAGTTTAGTTGATTGGGTTATGTAATGCCGAAAAAAAAATTTCTTACAAGAGTTATGTAATTTTACCTTATAATCCAACAAATACTGTAACTAGTTTGAGACATAAATACAGAGGTACACTCAGCAACGAAGCTTAAATAAGTAATATGTTTGCTTCCAGTCTTCCACATTCTTTCGTGGTACACACGGATCAGATGAACAAATTTAATTTATTCTAAGATTATTAAATTAAGATGAACAAATTTTAACGTAAACCTATATTATTTTTTACACAAATGAAGAAAAGAAAGATACTTCTTTGTCTCTGACATTTTTTCCCTCCCTCTATATATATTTAAATCTATTATGACAAAACAATCCATTGCTGGATATACTTTTTACAACAACATGCACAGACAAAAGCTGAGATCTCACCTTAAAGAAACTAATGGGATGAGTTATGTTCGTCGTCTGATGACGAAGCGGAAGAAGAAGACGACGAAGAAGAAGATTGTCTTCGTCCAACGAGTCCAGGAAGAGGTTGTGGCAGCATTGGATTCACTGGAACAGGAAACTTATGAGCAGAACTAACCATTGTTCTTTCGTTTATCATCCCTACTTCTTTGCAGACTCTGTCTACTACTCCAAGGAAGTCTCTAACCACCAAGAATATTCTAAACGGATGCGCTTCTTCTTTAGCCGAGTTTCCGTGGAAATACTCGGTGATTTCTTTCACAAGTGATAATGCGACGCTCTCTTGAGCTTGTACTCTGATGATCTCTTCCTCAGCTCTTTTCAGAAACGTGTTCATCGATTCCGAAAATCTCTGACTGTTGCTTTCTTCTATGATCGTTGATTGGACTTTGATAGCTTCGTTAATCTTGGCGATGCCTTGAGAAAGCTTGGAGACGTAGCTGCTTAGTACTTCTGAGTCCATTGCAGCAGCTTTCTTGACGTTACTTAGCTCTGAACAGAGACTTGATACGACTTGGAGGCCTAGTTTCCTGCATTTGATGTCATCTGTATTGTTACCTGAGAGACGTGTGCCTTCTGCTCGGATTATCTCTTGTACAACGAAATGCAAGAGAGTTGTTTTCCCGTCAGCGCCTTTGACATCGACTAGCTTGAGGAGTGTGTCAAGCTTGAACGCATGAGCATCCCCTCGGTTTGTTCCAACGTTCATACGGTTTCCCGTCTTTAGAACCGCTTCCAAAAGCTTTAAGAACATCCTACTGTTCCTTAGTTCCTCACAAGCAGCCTACCCAAAACATTTGGAATGAAATCATGATCCGATACAAACACTACGGTAAAAAAAAGAGAAAGGAACTTGCTATAAATATAATACCTCAAGAGTCTCAAAAGATTTTTTCAAGTATTCAACCTCGGACTCAAAGTTAGCAACATAGAGCATCGCATCAACTCTTTTAAAGGCAAAAGGGATGTCTAGCATTGCCTTAAGGAATTTCTCGGCATGTCCAAGCTTAACGGGCGAATCATCCTTATACGCTTTCAATTTGCGTTCTTCTTCTTTTGTCGGTGCCATCTTCAGTAAGCTCTCAAGAAGTTCAGTCCCAAGTGTATCAGCATTACCTGAAAAAGCATAACAAAGAACATGAATATAACCAAGAATCTCCACACCATGAAAGAAACGAAGCTTTCAGAATATCTCAACAATATCTTCGAAAAACCTTTAACCGGTTTACTAATCATTCAGGACTTCAAATTCTTAGTTCAAAATGATTCTTACTAGCTAAACAAACGCATAAGAACTATAATTCTGGAGATCAAAGGAGAAGAAAATGAGAAACTATGTATGTGGCAGCATAGTTTACCTTCAAGAAGAGCCTCGCAAACTTCTTCTATAGTGACATTAAGTGCGCGAAGCAGTATCGCAATATTCTGAGCCTTCTTAGGGTCCAAGACTCTGTTCTCTTGGTTCGGGCTCGGGAGAACACATCTTGGAGTTGTCTGACTCTGATTTGGTTTGTTATCTAACGACTTTGCCACAAACAACGTTTCAATCATCTCCTCATCTAATCTGCAACCACATTCATAATCTCAACAACCACATTCTCACTAAGCATATAAATAGAGTAAAGCATTAACTCACTTGAAAGAGCTTGATCGAAGGTGATCCCAAACCATCTCACGATCCGAACTTGCTCTAACTTTATCCCAATGTAACGCCTTTAGCTTCGGTTTCGGAGTTTCCTCCGCTGGCTCACTGGCACTAACCGTCTCTGGAGTCTCCATTGGAGAAGTCACTGGCAAGTTTTCGGATGATATCACAAATGGATGTGAAGGCGGTGTAAGAGAAGGCGGTTTCGAGATTGTCTCCGCCTTATGAGTCACCTGATTCCGTCGTCCCCACAATGGTGGAGGAGGCGGCGGAGGCGGAGGCACTCGAGACTGTAAAATTTGAGGTGAAATGTTCGAAATCCGTGGTGATACATCTAAGCTATGACTAAAATCTCTATCCGGAGATGATGCTAGAGACTGCGAATTCCGGGAAGACAACTTCGGAGATGTAACCGGTGACTTGTGAGAAGCTTTCTCCGGTGAAGAACAAACTGATGAAGAAGAAGACGACGGTGAACGAGAACGCAATGCATCTAACTGCTTAAGGAAACCTTGTCCTCCATGAGAATTTGAAGGAGAAGAAAGTAACTGAGATTGCAAACCTTGCCGGAGATTACTCATAAACGCCGGTAACACCTCCGGAGACTTCTGAAAACATCTATACGGTGATGTAGAAGCAGAAGAATGCGACGGAGATCTCAAGTAAGCTTCCGGTGTATCATTTGGTCGTCTCTCCGGTGAAGTTGAAGCAGATGATAACGGAGAGTTCTCTTTTTTGTTATTATCCGGTGAAGCTGTGAGTGATGTAACCGTCGGAGATCTAGAGATTTGATTCAATCCTCCTTCATCGGAGTTTTTCACCGGACAAAATCCCGACGATAAAGAAGCTAACGATAGTGACGGAGACCTAACAAATCTATAATCTGTTAACTCCGCCGGAGAAATCCTTGCCGGTGGTTCTGGTGTGGTGATTACTACAGGTTTTGGTTCAGATCTTTTAGGACTCATTGAAGGAGAGATACTGATAAACGTTGATCTTCCTGGTGAACCAGAGCTTGAAGATGAGCAAGAGATAGTGTCATTGTTAACAGATCTAGGGTTTTGACCCGGAACTCCGACCCGGTTTAATGTTTCTCGCCCGCTTTGTGATCCACGTGGAGAGTAAAACTCTTCTTCTTCTTCTTCTTCTCCGATTGAACCAACTTCTGGATTTAACCGGAAACTTCGTTTCATCAATGGAGGAAGTGGTTGAAGATCTGGAGATTCAAGTTTTCTTGAGCTTGATCCATTATTACTAAGAGATTGTTCTTCAATTCCTCTTTGATTCACCATTGTTCCTAAGTAAAGAAACTCAGAGCTGTTATTGGTGGAGCTCGTCCTTGTCGTCGTCCTCTGTTTACTTCTAGCCTCCGCATTGCGTCGTGTTGGAGCAGCCGTTGCCGGAGGAGGAGGAGGGTAGACTCTACGGCTACTGTCGGTGGTGTATGTTTTACTATCATCGGAGAAGTTAAGATCTTGGTTGGTTCTTCTTCTACGCCAATAGAGTAAAGCTATAAGTAGAGCGACTAAAGCGGCGGAGGAGACGGCGGAGATAGCGACTATAAGGAGTTTTTTGGAGTTAGGTGGAGATTTAGTGGCGTGAGGGACGATTAGAGATGAGATATTCGCCGGAAAAGAAGCGAATGAGGCTGGTGATGGTGGTGGTGGAGATGAAGGGTATAAAGGGAAGAAAGGTGAAGTATTTGGGTCTGAAGATGGTGGAGTAGTGGAAGAGAATGGTAGCTTAGGAAGTGGTGGTGGTGATGGTGGTGACGGTGGTGGTGAATCTACAGGGAAGAAAGGTTCGTGGAGGACACGACGGTCGGCGAAGACTAGATCGGAGGATGAAGATAAGAGTAAGTAGAAGAAGAACAAGAACAAGAAGAAGAGCATTGTGTTTTTCTTCTTCTTCTTTCTTCTTCAAGATCTGAGAAAAGTGAAGAGAGAAACTTTAGAGGAGAGTGATGAATCCAGCTAAGATTCTGCTGGTGATGGTTCGATATTTTTTGTTTTGGTTTGTTCTCTTAACTCAGTGGGTGATGGTGAGAGAGTAGGAGAGAAGAAAGCCAAAAGAGATGATGGAAAGAGAGTGGTTGATTATTATTTTGTTACGTTGTGGGGTCCAGTTCAGACAGTAACTTATGAAGTTATGACACGTAGGATAAGACGTGGACTTTGTAATAGTCCGCGTTAAGTGTACACACTACAACACTGTGCATTGCATTGCACCGTACGCACAATGTTGAATATTAAAATGCGAGTGGATTTGTTTTTTTTTTTGTTCATTAAAGTTTCGTTTTGAAGCTTTTTGAAAAGTGAGACCAAAAAGAAAAATATTATTACGGCGGTTTGTTGACGACGTCTGTAGTAAAGAAAGAAGTATGGAAAATAAAAATATTAAGGTAATGGTTGAGATTAAGGAAGTGGGCGTATCGTGCGATAATTAATTTATTTTAGTTTACCGACACTTGCTAAATATCAACATTCAAAATTTAATAAATTTTAACATGAACAACTTAAATCTGTTCTCTCTGCCAGAAACCACCACAAAAGCTTTCAACATTTGTCAAATCACAAACAATTTTTATGAGACCTTTTTTCTTTACATTTAAACAATTTCATGAGACTCTGGGTTAGACAGCTAAAAGTAGGCCCGGGCAAAATAACCGGAACCGAATATCCGAACCGAATCCGAACCAATTTTTAAAAATACCCGAATGGATCCTAGATCTCCTACCCGAAAAAAAAACCGAAACGAACTCGAACCGAATCCAATACCCGTGGTACCCGAATACAAATATACACCTAAAAATATTAGTTATATTTATACTTATAATATCCGAAATACCTAAAATTATAATCATAAATCCGAATATACTAGGTATTTTTGAGTAATTCGAATACATTTGGATTAATTTGGTTAAAAAATAACTATGATGTAGTTTTCTTTTGGGTAATTTTAGTATTTTTAGATATTTTTGGTTATATTTGGGCAGAGAGTAACCAATGTATTTTTGAGAAATCGGGTATTTCGGTTAGATTTGGGTATATACGAGTAAAACACACGAACCCGACCCGAACCCGAAAATATTTCGGGTATTTTTGATTATTTTCGGGTATTTTGCTTTTTTATTAAAATATCCGAACCGATCCGAACTCGAACCAAATTTTTAGAATATCCGAATGGGTCTCGACCCCCTACCCGAATAGACCCGATACCCGAAAAAAAAGAACCGAACCCGAACGGGTACCCGAATGTCCAAGCCTAGCTAAAACTATGGAAGATTTTTTTTTTCCTTATTTACTCTGGGATCATATCCACAAATGAACTCATAAAAGAAAAATAGAAGTTTTCTACTAGAAAAAAAAAGTATATATTTTTGATAACAAAAAACAAAATTCTTTTTAGTGATTGACTCAGATATAGTGAGTAAAAAAATTATCTTCTATTATTAAACTCAAAACAAAATTCATCATGCAAATTCTATAAATATATGTTAGTTATAACTTATAATAATTGAATCCATTACGAACTTAAAACAAAATTACCAAGTATCGTTAACTCAATTGGTAAAGATCCTAAGCGAAATTTAGAGGTTGCCAGTTCGAGTGACGTTTGAGATGAAAATAATATTATATACTATAGTTTCGGACCTGGAGATTACGGATTTTGGCCCAAATCCTCTTGGTATTCTAAAAAAAAAACTTAAAACAAAATTTGCATACCATGAATTAAAACATATACAGTAATACATTAGTTAAATCACTTAATTGGTCAATCATTATTCATTACTCTATATTAAACCCAGAAGGCAACGGCAATTTTGATATAGCATCTAATCAACATTTTTCTTTTATTAATTTTATCAGACTGTAAATTTTGTTCTTTTCAAAACTCAGTATCATCGATATCCTTGATTTACTACAACTAGAAATTTGCAAGTGAATGTCTAATATTGGCATAAATATCCAAACAGTACGTATAGCATTTTCTCAAGCATCTTTTAGACATTTAAAATGTCTTTTCGGGTCTTCAAAAATGTCCAAATTTGTAAACCCATCTGCAAAAAGACCATTTTCAAAATTGTGTTTGATAAATTTCGTAATCCTAAAATGGGCAGTACACATGTTATTAATAGTTTTAAAGCATTTTTTGGCAACCCGAAGACAAATCACTAAAAATTGATGATATTGAAAATGACAGAAATAATGAATTTACCAGGACTCCAAAATTATCAAATGTATTATCAAATGTAATGCAAATACTTTCTGATTCTTATAAAATGTGGGCCTGTGAATTTTAGGACAATCTATAAAGTAAGCTAATAATAGTTTTTATAAAAGTTAAAAATAAAATGAGGTGCTAGATAACTATAATTGGACTAAGAAAGGGGTTGGTCACGTGGGAAATGTACTGAAAATATAAGAGTACGAGAGTATCAGGAAACCACCGATAACTATAATTTTTTTTTCACATAATTAGTGTTATATTTGTCTTTGTTTCGATCGGCTAGATTACGCCTCCAAAACCCTTCTCTCTCTTAGCCATAGTTTAAGACTCTGCCGCTTCTTGAGTTCGGCCAACGTCCGGTGGCTTTTTGCTCCGGCGTTGTGCCTCTTTAGTTTAATTTTCGTTTCTCTTTTCTTCCTTTGTAGATCTTCTCTCGGTGGTGTTTTCTGATTTGGAATTTTTGTGGCCTTCGTTTGGGGTTTCTTGCTGGTTATTTCGATCTGTGAGGTTGTGTTCTCTGTGGAAGCGGTCTAGCGTTTCAGATCTGTGCGGTTCGTGGTTCCTGCGAGGAGGATGGTGCCGGATCTGTTTGATCGACGGTGAGCTTTGTCTGTAATAGTGCCATTGTTTCTTGCTCTTCCCAACCCAGATCTTGTTCTCGCTCTTGTGCTTTTTGTTGTTTCGATGCCGCCGGCTTGGCTGATGTGAGGTCTCTCGTCAGACTTCTTCATGCCTTTGTCTTTCCGTTGTCACTTCCTTGTGTTGTTTTAGCTAGCAGTCTCTCGTTTGGATCGTCTCTGTTCTTTGTGGAGGTTTTTGTGTGAAGGATTGTGCTTTGTTCTAGGTTTTCAAAATTGTCTTCTCTTTGGTGGAGGACGTTGTGGATGATTACCATTTCGGTCAGAGTGTCGTGCTTAATTTCATGATCCTTGTTCCTCGAGATGGTTAGGTTTCTCTCCTTGTCTTTGCATTTCCGAATCGGGTGTGATTGGATTGCTTCTTTAAGACTTTTATCTAGGCGCTCCATGACGTATCGTCTTCGCCGCATCCGGAAGTATCTTACGAGGTTCAGTTTTGGCCTTTTTTTGCCGGGTTATGAAGTCTTGGTTACGTGGTTTCGAGAGCTCATCTCTCATCATGATAGGAGGAGGCAGTTGTTATCAATGGGTTGGCCGTGGGCAGCATTGGTAAATCTCTTTCGCAGGTGTCTCAAAAGAAAAGGTCATGTTTTGTGCTTGGACCTTGTGGTTTCTCTTCGGGTTTAAGTTTGTTTGCCTCTATTCTTAGTTTATGGTTTCGATCTCTTTCGTTTTGGCTTTAAAATTTCTGCTTTGTACTAGTGGTTGTGTTTCCCTTGCTTAGGGCTTAGTTTCCGGGGAATTTACGTTTTCCTCCGGCTTAGTTTCTGGGAACTTTTCTGTTGTCCGCCGGCTTAGTTTCCCTTGTTTGGGCTTTGTATTCGACTTTGGTTCCACCTCAAGTTTCAATAATAATATTTCAGATGATAAAAAAAAAGTACAGTCTCACCGTTTTCTTCTTTAAAAAAAACGTAGTTGGAAGAAAAAGGTATAAGAGTATAAGTAAATAATAAGTTAAGGGATCTAATTATAATTAATTTTTACTCTAAATTCTTAAATGAGTCTGTATATATTTGTGTAATTTCTTATTCTATGTCGAATAAGAATAGTTCAATCTTTATATGTTATCAAAGCCAAAAGTTTCAAAAACCTAAAAAAAAAATTTCTAACGATCACCATATTTTCTTCTAAAAACAATAGTGAAACAATTTTTTCAACTCAAATAAGTTCTCAATATCAATATGTCAAACATTTCAAAGCTAACAACACAAAACTACCTCATGTGGAAGCTTCAAGTTCATGTTCTTCTCAATGGGTATGACCTTGTCGTTCACCTTGATGAATCCAAAGTCGTTCTGTCTGCTATCATCACGGTTGGGACAACGACTTCAACAAATCCAGACTTTACAAAATGGCATCGTCAAGACAAAGCAGTGTATTCATCGGCTCGATCACTTCACCACTTAGAAATTGTTTAACAACAATTTTTATGGAAATAAATTTAGAAACAAAATTTGAAAGTATGATAGATACATATATGATATGATACATTTTCACGATTGTATTGTTACTTATCCAAAGATAAGTCGTTCGATAGCACTTTCAAACAATTTTAAGGAAATAATCGTTCAAAATGGTTAGATATATATACTAGTTGAAAAATACGTAGAGCCACTACAATTTTAGTGATTGATCTTAAATATTCGTAGCTATTAATCAACATAGCCATGAATAGGGGAAAACGGCCAAAATCCACCCAGACTATTTGCTGGCGGTTTTTTTCAACCTGAACTTTGATCTCCTGCATAAATCAACCCAGACCACATATAAATTTAAATTCTAAACCCAAACTATATAATTTTTTGCCGATTTCAACATCTGCTTTGACGGCGTGATGAGACCGTTAAACTGTGCCGAGTCAGCGACTACGTGGCATCACTCGTGGCATCTGGGCTTGATAAAACGACGTCGTTTAACATTTGGTTTGGTGTTTTGATTGCAAAACGACGCCGTTTTCAAATTGGGGGAAAAATTAAAATTAGGGTTCTTAGAAACATTAGTGAACCGGAGAGAGTGTGAGTGAGTTTGAAGAGAAACATCTCAATTCAAAACGAAACTGTGTCTAATAATCGAAGAAGCGATCCCTTGTTTGACGAAAACGACTTCCAAGCTACAATTTTGGGTCTTTGAGAAGAGAGAATGAGGTAATGAGTAGTTTCTTCTTTCTTTGTTTATGTCAATTTAATTTGTTAAGTCTAAATGATATGATATTTTCGTATTAGAATCATTCCTTTTTTCAATTTACATATAAAGCAAGTCTCAGCAACTTCAATTTCTTCATTGTAGAGTTCGATTTTAATTAACCCTCCAAGTGTTCGATGAAATGTCTGAGAGAGTTGTAATTGGGTTGAATGTTAATTTTTTGATGTCGTTTGCAGTACTATGGATGTGGCAACATTCAGTGTGTACTACGGTGGGAATTGGGTGACTAGTGAAGATGAGGAGGATGCTTATATCGGTGGAGAGGTGAAGATGCTAGAGTGTAAACCGGAGGAATTTTATACAAAATTAGGGTCTGAACTCAACACCAAACCAAATGTTAACCGACGTCGTTTTATCAAGCCCAGATGCCACGAGTGATGCCACGTAGTCGCTGACTCGGCACAGTTTAACGGTCTCATCACGCCGTCAAAGCAGATGTTGAAATCGGCAAAAAATTATATAGTTTGGGTTTGGAATTTGAATTTATATGTGGTATGGGTTGATTTATGCAGGAGATTAAAGTTTGGGTTGAAAAAGGCCGCCAGCAAATAGTCTGGGTGGATTTTGGCCGTTTTCCCCCATGAATAGTTACTAAAATAAATCATGGCTATATCATCGTATTTTTATTGTTTCGTGGTTATAATTAATTACCAAATTATCACTATATATTTTATGATTATTTAGCCGCAATATGTCACCATCATTCCGTGATGATATTAGCTACGGAATATGAGTAGCAAACTTGGGACTAGTGATATATCACATATTTTACCGATTTAGTCATAACATATATGTCAGTTTTAGAGTCTTTTTGTTGTTTCTAAACTCTTTTCGAGTCTTTTCAGGTTTTTACACGTTTGGGACAAATTTGGAGATAAAGAACCATTATGGAGCTAAACCGGAGATTAAGAGCTGAAAAAACGAATTCGGTATCAGACCAAAGCATGAGTGTCGACCGACACCCCTTAGGGCCGATCGACACCACACGCGGCCCAGCAAAAGTCTCGACGGTTTAGGAGTTTTAAAGCCCGAAGAATCAACCCAAAAGACTTCTCTATTTGTAACTTTAGTCCATGCACGTTTTTGGAGACATTATAAATAGTTTTTATGGTTTTTATTATTCATTATCAGATTTTCTTCTACAATTTGGTTTGTAATTCTTTGAGCTTGAACCCTTTAGAATATAATTGGAAAGAACTACTTTCAGAGATTTCAAATCCCTGTAGAGAGAGATTTATTCTAAACTCTTTTCTTCTTTTGATTTCTTTATTGCAATTTTATTCAAGCATGTTTTTTGTTTCATTAATCATGTATGAGTAATCTCCTTCTTAGGTTTAGGGATTCTCACTAGAGATTTAGATGAATTTGTAAATCGATTACATGTTAGGATTAATCTTTAGAGTTCTTCACCTTAGGTTATTCTTAATGCTTCTAGAGTAGCTAACCAGAATTTGATCATAGGATAATAGGTTTTGATCCGAGAGGGCGTCTGTTACTGGAACAATCTTAGGTGGGCAGAAATTACTAGATACATTCGAGAGGTGGTCTAAGAATATCTGTGAACATATCAAACATGTTATTAATGCTAGTCTAATTCTAGAAGTTTACATTCGAGAGGTGGAACTTCTTGATATTAGGTTTAGTTAGTCAATACATTCGAGAGGTGGTTGGCTATACATTAGTGTTTTGAGTTCTAGAACGGTTCGATAAATAATCCTAATTAATTTGCTAGATTTACTATTAGTTTATTTCCTGAGAATTTTTCTAAACCTGACGCTTTAATCTATTTAAATTTTTACCTAATTTAATTGCTTGCTTTGTTTATTTTATTTAGCCTAATTTCGAGAATGTTAGTTTATTGTGTGAACAAAAAAAACTTTGTGGAATTTGACTCTAAAATACTGCAATTGATCTCTTATTTGAAAGAGTAGTCTTAGGTCTAATTTGACTTACATCAAGTAGGTTGGTTAAGCACATGCAAGAAGCATAATCGTGGCTAAGCAGCCACTTACTATATTAGTGTTTCCCAGTTAAGAATATAAATCTTGTTTTCTTGTAATTTTTGTGGCTAATCATGTATTTAACCAAAAATAAATAATTTTAATTCTTTAAACAATAACTAAACTTGAAAAGAAAAGCCAAAATTCAAATAACATGAAATCCAGTTAACAATATCTTACATAACCATTGCAAATTAAATAATACAAAAGACTAACCAAATATACAAAAGAAACCTGAAAACACAATCACATATATTTAAAGACATAGTAAAACACACCAAACATGTAAGACCATCTCCTATGTATATTTCTATTTTTTATTCTAAAATATAGTATGATATTTCTCTAATGTATCACTTCATTTCTTCCTCTAAAATAGAATTAGTATAAAAAATAAAGTATAAAATATAATTGTTCTATATATAGAGTGAGATTGGAAAAAATATTATTCTATAACCGAGTTTAGAAAAAAAAAAAAATAGAGTGGATTGGAATGTTGGAGATGCTCTAAATTGTTTTGGTTTGTTGTTGTAGGAGGGATTCTCCGACTAGTTAGTTAGTTGTTTTGCAAACGTTACATTTGCGGATGAGTTTTTTTTTTTGTCACTTTTGCGGATGACTACAGAAGAATCTCTAAATATTTATGCAGAATTATATGAGTTTGATGGATGTTATATAATCAATTAATAATAGAAAAAGAAGCATCTATAGTTCTACACTGTCCTTGAAAGTTACTAATACTCTGACTTAATACCAGTATTAGAGTATTTATTGGAAGGAAACAACAAAATAAACAACGTGATCGTTTTCAAATCATATGCCATAAAACATAATGATGGACCTTTTTCTCATTAACATAATGGTTTAGCAAACATTAATGAACAACAAGTTTGACCCTTCGCGGAGATCTCGTAAGTGGTGTCATCATTATATTTGGATTAAAAACTATGAATATATTAGCATGTGGCCACATGTAACTACAACATTTGATGAATTGTACAATGCATTAGAGACTAAGCTTATATTTTTGCGATCACTTGCAATATTTAATGGCATGGGCAAAATATTCGTTAGATCCGTTTCGACTCGGTATTCGTTTTGATTCGATTCGAAAAATCCGAATATCCGTAAAATTTTGGAGCAAAGCAAATAGGAAAACGTAGTATTCGTAAAAAACGGAGCAAATAACAAATATTGTTTTTCTAAAAGTCGGATATCCGCTTCGATCCGTAATTTTCGATATATAATAAAAAAAAATATATATATATATATATATATGCATATCATAATATATATTTTTACTTGTATTTGTAAATTCAGTTTTTTATCCTTCGGACTTGTGTTTGTGACATAATTTAATAGTTTTTATTAGTGAAGTGAAATTTATTATTAAAAAAAAATTAATATCCCTTAAAAATAAGAAGTTGGAATCCTGCGACGATTTCTTTTTCCCAAATTTATCTTTTTCTTCGTAGTTTTATACACGAGCGCTTAGCTTTTTAGGGTTTTAATAGGTGCAGAAGTATCGAAGCGGATATTCGCAAATATCACACAAAAATCCGAATATTCGATATTCCGAATATCCGGAAATTTTCGGATCAAAGCAAATCACAAAATCAAGTATTCGATTGAAACGAATCGAATACTGAATATTCCAAATTTTCTGGATATCCGCTTCGTGCTCAGGCCTAATATTTATATGCAGTGTAGTGTGAATACATATATAAGTATTATTGAACAATAATTGTGTAGGCTGGTTTTTTCTTCTATTATTATTGTTTTGTAAATAGCGATAAATCCAAAGAACAAGTCTCGAAGCTCGAGATTCCATTGAACTTTGGATTTAAAATATAGAGATAGGATATTACTAGCGATGGTTTTGAAAATTATTTAAAATATGTTTGGAAAGCAAAGCATGTATTTTGTGGATCAAGTATTGTAAACTATCAAAGTTTGTCTATAAAATTAATCCCGTAAAACTCGAAAGAAAAATATACTTCAGAATTTCTAAATCTCCATCAATTACCTCTTGAATTGACAAGGCAAAATCGTTAAAGATTGATTTTTGTCTTGAATTCCCTTTTATTTTATAGAGAGATTCTAAGTGTCTAGTGGGTGCAATAGACCAGCAAACATCAAGTAAATGAATCAAGATAAATATGAAAAATTGAGACTTCTCTTCTGTCCAAGACCAATAGTCTTGGTCCATGAAGCCAGTGAAAGAAGAGCCACAATGACAATTTATCGGTGCGAGCGAGAATCGATTGCTCTAATACTATGATCGATTGCTTTGAGAGACTTATTGATCTAGTCGTAGAAGATATTTCGAGAGACTTATTCTGTTTTAGTCTTATACAAGTTATTTTTTGAAGATTTCTAAAATGTCTAGTATGTGCTTTTTTGAGTTTTAAAAGTCTAAGGAGAATGAGAAAAAATTACATTATGTTTTATAATGTTTAAAAACATTTTTTGTAGTGAAATATGCGTTGTAATAAAAACATTATATAATATTCTGTAAAATATTGAAGATACTGACTTTTAGTTTCTAATCTATGGAAAATAACACTTACAATACATAATTTTACAAAACCATCAAATGAAATTTTAAAAATTTGGGACCCTTAAATATTCATAATATTATAGATCATAAGGCAAATGCATTTTAGTTTTGTAATAAGGCACTCATTGTTATCTTCGTGGCTAATTAAGCTCTCTTCATCAACAACTACATGAATGTGTTATGTTGTCACATTAGCTCGTCAAAGTTTTTTGTGTCAAATGTTTTGGAGAATAAACTCAAACCAAATCTGCATCCAAAGAACAATCCTCGAAGCTCGAGATTCCACTGAACTTCTGACATCTTGGATTAAAATATACTCCTAGTTTAGAGATAAGCTTTTACTAGTGATGATTTTATAAATCGTTATTACTACTAATTTGTTTTTTTTTTCTTATGAATTTATATAATAAAGACTACTCCGAGTATTATTAAATAGATTAAGTGGAATCCACCATGACATCGCATAACTCTTTTTGCATTCTTGTACCTTGACACATTTCACTTTACTTTGATCTGAGAACTATAAGAAATTGAGAAGTTAAGTTTAATGTTTGTCATTCTCTGGATGCTATCGGTTAATATCGCCCGGTTGTTACTGCGTTCTCTAACTTCTTTATTCAGTTTGAAGCAATTTTCAAAAGTTGAGACTAACCACAGTTGCCTTGGTCCAGACTCCAGTGGTCAATGAGAGAAAAGTGTATGGTACCTGCATTAGCTACCGGAGTTCGAATTCTAATATGGTTTTTCCAGATCTCATGATTAATTTTTAGCCTAAAAAGCCTTTAATATCACATGAGTTACAAAAAAAAAAATTGAGACGGTCAAAATTTGAATTGTGAAAAGAGTAATCTAGTCTCCCCAGAGACTCGTTTTCTGCATCTATGATAGAAGAATCTGGAATATACGGCTAACTTTGATTCTCTTTATGGATTCTTGGCTAATAATTTTGTTGTTTACTCAAGAAGTACTCTAGAGTATATACACTTATTCAAGATCATGCCATACTCTTTTGTGTTTCTTTTCTTTTACAATAGATCTTGTTCTCTCATTTGTAGTTCTTTTGGGACACCAACTATCATATTAAACAAGTTTATTGAGTGAATCGACAATAGCTTAAAGAAACTTGATCTAGTAAATTAAAGTCGACATCTACAAGTAGAGTGAATTCAATATTAGTTAATCAGATTAGGCGGGAATAACCCAACATTAATACAATTTTTTCATACACATGTAAAAACCAACACATCAACAAATCTTTTTTTTTTGTCAACAACTTAAATTAAAGCTCAAAAGAGCCATTCTTGGGGAATGTTGTTTACATATGTGATATGAAGCGGTTCGGTACGAACTTGTCGAGCCAATTTATCCGCTTTTACATTTGCGCTACGAGGAATTAAAGATAAAGAAAAGCTTGAAAATTCTTCCCTGTCACTCTGAAAGTCCTCCAGATACACTGTAAATGCCGGCCATTCGGTTGGAGAAGACACCATCTTCACCAAATCTGAACAGTCTGTAAAGAAAGCTACATCTTGGTTGTCAGCACCAATCATACACTTCATCGCCCAAAGAAGAGCTTCGACTTCTGTATGTAGAGGAGATAGACTTCTACGGATGTTGGCAGCTCCCATGGTTGGCATCTCTCCATTTGATGATGTACAATACCATCTTGTTCCTGAAAAAGTATCGGTTCCTTTCCATGATCCATCTATGAAACAACGATATCCTGAATAATTAGGCTCCAATGAAATTTCCCTCACTCGGTTTCGATTTTCATTATCTAAAAAACCATGGTTATCAGTATGAAGCTCAGTTTGAGCTAGCTGCCACGATTTCGCCTCTTTCTCCGCTAAACGTAAGACCTCTAATGGATCTTTATCCACATTATCAAAGATTTTTTCATTCCTTGCTTTCCAAATGTACCAAATTATCCATGGATAAGAAGATGAATCTACCTATGAAGGTATTCTCCAAAATAGGTGGTCCAAGTTCTCGTAAATAGAAGCCGTAGGAAAAATCCCCGGAACCGAAGGAATTTGAGAAAGAGCCCAAATTTGTCTCGCTGGATGGCATTCAAAAAGTGTATGGTTAATTGTTTCCTCTATAGCGCCACAAGTAATACATCCTGTATCACAATTTATACCTCTCTTTCGCAGATTCTCCGTAACCGGTAAACAACCTGATAAAATTTGCCACAAAAAATGTCATAGCTTTGGTGGACATTGCACCTTCCAAGCATATGCTTTTAGAGGTTTTATATCTGGGCCAAAAAATTTTGAACTGGCATCCAAGTCCTCTATCCGGGCCGTATGGTAACCAGATTTAACCAGCGCGACATCTTCTGGATCAAAGAGCTCCTTCAACAAATCAAATCAAAGTTTATTTTTTATTTATTTTTTTTTTTTTTGGGGCAAATCAAATCAAAGTTATATTTTATATGAAAATGGGATTTCTTTTCATATTCTCCATGGAAACCTCTCAAGCTCTCCCCATAGCTCTTGGAGGAAGGATCACATAGCTTTTTTAGAGAGTTAAGAAATATAAAATAACAACAGTTTGAGATTTACTTATTGGGCTCTCTTATGGGTTTCTAATAACAATCTCAACTTTCCTTATTATTTTTCACAGGCGATTGGGCTAAACAGAGATTTGAACTAGATTTGATTCTATAGATACTGACCAAATTAGAGCAGCGACAAATAGCAAACTACATAAGATGCTAAGATTATAAGAAGGAACTATTGACATGCAAGTTACTGAAAAATGATGGATGGGGATAATAAGAAATAATTTCTTAAAAAAAAATGTATCCTCAAAATCAAAATCTTCGAACACAATTAAAAATGTGAACACAAAAGCAAAGTGTTTTAGTCTGAAAACAGAAAATTTGAGGCATTAAGCTCAAAAGATAAAAAGCTACAAGAGACATGAGATAAAGAAAGCTGGACTGATTTACTCTTCATCGTCCTCATCATCATCATCACCACCTGCTCCATTCAATGCCTTGACTCTCTCGATCAACTTGTTCTTCCTCTCCTCGTACGTCAGTTTCTTCAAGTTGTACCTGTTTTAGTTTATACAACAATCAATCAAAAACACCAAGTGAGATAACAATACACCAATGAGCCAGTACTACAGAAGACTAATAAAGTTGCTTTTGTTTCTTTACCTCTTGTGTTGCTTGGGGGCAGGTTTCTCGGTTTTCTTTGGGTTGGGGTCTGCGCGAATAGCCGCGTGAACCTTCTTGTACAACTCTTCGATGCTCTCAGCTTCAACTCCTTTCTTGATGTATGCACTGAAGTGAGTTTGTAGCTTCTCTGGCTCATCTTCTCCCAACAGCTTCATGTAGTTTGAAACATGGCCACCATAGATGTAGTTCCTGTGGATTTCAGCATCAAGTTGTTTGTTCTCCTTGTTGAATCCAGCAAATCTCTTGTCACTGTGAGGGATATCAAGACCTCCATCCAAAGCACCCTACAGTTTCATGAAGCAAACCAAAACGGAATTAAAGAATTGCCAGTATCATCATTTGCTCAAGAAGAAAAACAGATAAAAACACTTCTAGCATATTAAATAAGAAAACAAGTTAAGTACCTTGAGGGCACCAAACACACGGTTTCCTGTTGTGGTCCTGATAAGTCCGACATCAAGAAGAGCACGGAAAGGTCTCCTCGACTCAGTTGGCTCAATGGAAAAGTCCTCTCCAGTGGCCTGATTCATTGTATGATTTGAGTATTTTAACAAGAGAAAAAAAACTCATGTTTTTCTATTAAATGAAACCCCACAACATACCTCTACATTGCCCTCATACTCGTCATCCATTTCCAACATCTTCAGAACACGGCGAGCCAAAAGGAGGCCAGTACAGTAAGCTACATTACACATAAGTAAACTCATGAACACAGAATCAAACATAAAATTGGAAAACAAAAGCAGGACTAATTCAATACCTGCAGCATAGTTTGTAAGACCAACAGTGAGACCATACTGAGGCAACTCATGTGCGTAAGCAGAAGCTTTAACAATGTCACCAGCAATGCTTGCAGAGACAATCTGTGCCACTATGTCTTTGTTGGTAAACCGGACAACAAAACGGTACTTAGGTGTATTGTACTTGTTCTTATCCTGATTGATAAGACGGATCCTTGCCCTGTAATCAGTCTTCCCATCTACACAAAAATGAAAGAACTTTCAGAAACATATTGAAAATAAGAGAGATTAAACAATATCATCAGAAAAAACGAAATCAAGAATCTAGTACCTCTTCTTCTCCTGAACTTAACTTGGTACCTCTTGAAGTAAGCATTCGACTTGGAGGACTTCACAAACACCTAACAACAACAAATCATCTTAGTTTATTAGTCTAAGATCCAACAACATAACTGTTCTTTCGATGGTAACAAAGATCTAAGGTCAAGACTCCATTAAAACGTATCAGTGACTTCTAAAACAGAACAAAGTCTCAAGCTTTTCCTATTTCAATTCTCTAATAAGTTATAAAACCAAAAACCCATGAAGTAAAACATCTATAAAGGTGGATACAACGATAGAATCGTGAATTCTCGTTACCATATCTAAGCAAAAGAAATGCAGGAGATCTCTATATGAAATGAAGATCAAAATACGATTTTCTTAAGAGAAGATTAAGAAGAAACGATGGAGAAATGAGAAGAGATAGAAAGATTGAAGGTAGGGTTTACCATTGTTTGATTCCTCTAGCAACGAGAGGCTTTGCCTGTGAGATTGAGAGTGACGAGAAGACGAGAGGCGGAATGACCTAAATGCGACATCTTATAAGACAAAACCCTAGAAAATTCCTCTTGGGCTGAAAAGGATTTAATGGGCTTGAGTTGTTGTATTAGTAATGGGCCCATGGGCTTTATAGGTACCTTTCTCTACTCCACCCATTTTATAGCCTAATCCGTTTTTACGCTTTAGAGGTAAAGTGAGAAAAGTTTCACAATCCAACGAAATTCTACCTCTGTTTCACACTGAGTAAATAAAAATGAAGAACTTTGCTCTATTTTGTTGGTTCTGTTTCGATCCATTTGCTCTACCTCTGGATCATTCAATTTGCTTAGCGTATGGATAATTCAATTTGAGTGATTTCAGATGGATTGTGGTTAAGACTTTTTATTTGGTGAAGGATTTTAAATGTGTTTTGGCCAAATGAGTAATCTCTATCTGGGAAGATAACAATCATTTAAGTAACTCAAGCCAATCCAAATGAGTGGATGTTTTCAACAGTTTGCTATTCGCGGGAGAATTTCACAGCTTCAATCACCGCAGAGAAGTCGAGATCTCCCAGTCCCAAGCTTCTCGCCTTCTTAAAAGCCTGTCGAAAACCGAAACTTTTTTTTTGTCAGATCAATGCTAAGAAGACAATCCAGAGGAGAGCCAATCTGTTCTTGTGTCTGAGTAACTGACCTCATTCGCAGCCGCGGCTACAGGCATGGAAACAGCATTTTCATCGCCAAGAGCAAGAGCTAGCCTCATGTCTTTCTGCTGATGTTTCAGTGGAAATGCTGGTGGGTAACTGCTCTTATTCATTGAAGGTCCTTTGCCCTTGAACATGGGGTTGGTCATTGCGCCAAGATCCTGCCCATAGCAAAACCGATTTAACCAACAGCATTATTTCAGAGCTTGCAAAGTATGATCATCTCACCAGGATATCCAGAAGAGTGTCAGAGCTAAGTCCACTCTTGTCAGCCAATACAAGCCCCTCGGAGAATGCATTCATCATGCTGTATCAGACGGGAAAAGATAGTATCATGAAGTCATGTTCCATTCATACTACTAACGATAGTAATCGTAAAAGAGACGGACATTTACCTTCCCATTATCATGTTCACTATTAGCTTCATCTTAGCTCCGTTTCCAACTTGTCCCAAGAAAAACGATCTCTTCCCCAAGACGTCAAAAACTGGAATTGATTCCTCAAATAGCGCCTTGCAAGAAAACATTAAACACAAACGAATTATAGCGGCATATCGAGAGTTCCTACTAAGTCCAACTAAAACAGTTCTCGAGATCCATCAATCGATCCAGAAGTATAGTTTTGAGTTGTACCTTGTCACCAGCAGCAAGGATAATGAGTTGGCCATCTTCAGCTGGCTTTTTGCTACCTGAAACCGGACCTTCTACGAACCAACCACCCTTCCCCGTGATTGCCTGCCAATATCCAACACAGCTATATCAAACTAATCAACCTTTTCTTAGTCTAAACATCATCAGCTAAAGTACAAAAGATTCAACCTCATTGATCTTTAAAGAAGTCTCTGCATCAACAGTTGACATATCGATATAACCTTTTCCTTCACATATCTGCTCCAAAACACCGCCTTTATCGAAAACAACCTAATCAAATCAAACAACCGGAAATTGTAACTATTTTCGATACTTCATATCAATCATCACCAATGCTAAAACACACACAAAAGTAGCAAAAAGGATTCAAAATACCGAAAGAGCAGCACAAGGATCAGAGAGCATAGCAATAGTGTATTTGCATTTCTTGATTACTTCAGCTGGACTCTCACATACTGATGCACCATGCTCCACAAGTTCATCACACTGTCACACAATCATCAACATTCCCCAAAAATTGCATTAAATTAATCAAAGTTTCCAACTTTATCAGATCTGAACTACCAAAACTAAATCAGACAAACCATTATCCATTAACACAATCAAAAGCAGAAAATTTTGTTTTTTACCTTGGAGAGTGTTCTGTTCCATACAGTGACTTTGAATCCATGTTTCAATAGATTCATTGACATGGCTTTACCCATGATACCCAAACCCAGAAACCCTACCTCCATTTTTTCTCTCTATCTCTGCGATTATAGTGCTTAGTGATGATGGTCTGAGAATGATAAAGCCGGAGCCTTTTTCTAATCAGAGAACCATTATCATCAAACACTTCATTCAAAAGACTGTATTTACAATTTACTCCCTAAAGTTTGGTTCGTTTTGCATCTCTAACTGGCAGCTTAAGAAGACCGAACAGGATTTCGCCACGTGGATGAAGTTGGCTAAAACTCCACTGTCGTGGTGGGAATCTTTTTTTTTCTAATCAGTGTGGGCACGTGAGAAGTTCCCAATCAAATTTATTTGCAGAGTTCCACCCTGAAGTTATAGAAGAATTATTCATTTTGTCTAATATTTTAAGAAAGTTTCATTTAGTCCATCATTCTAATTTTTTTTTTTTTTTTGACATTTTTAGATCGATAAGACTCGATCCATAATCAATCCCTACTACGCAGAGTAACGCGATTTAGTGGAGTCAAACTCTGATGAGGAAGTCAGAGTAAAATGAACTCAACTACTTGACTAAAGGCACATCCTCATCCATCATTCTAATCTTAATGGCTTCTTTTCTATTTTTGTGCTCTTACAATTCGGGAGATCTACGGTAAACAATTTTCTTCTATATATATAATATGGTAGTTCCGAACTTCGGCTCATAATCTCTTCCAGAATTCGAAAATTCAGCTTTTAGATATTCCGGTTTAAAGAATAACACTACGGTATGCGGATGTCATTTCTAAACTACAAGTAAACCTAAGTTTTTTTTCTTCTATAATATTAGGATTTTTTCTGCTTTAAAAACTCTTTTAATTCTTTTTCGGGTTTAAGGTTAATATCTGTTTTTCTAAAATGAATAAAATTAGTCTTTGGACTTTGGAAGTATTTAGGGAATGCAAGTGCTTTTTTTTTTTTTTTTTTTGTTATGTTATCTCTTTTTTGTGTGTGTGGTTGGCGACTCTTAGGCTCAGCCTTTTGCAAATTTGCCTCTCGTCTTATTTCCTCTTCTTTTCCTTTGCTTTGGGCCACTAGTCTTTCGCTTGAGGGAGAGATGGAGAAAAACTGAGAATTTGAGAATAACGAAACTTGTTATCGTTGAAGAAACTCAATTACAGTTTCGGTTTCTTCCTGAATATGGCAGCAATAGCAGGAGGATCATTTGGAGTCCCAAGCTCTCGTATCTCTATAGCCACTCCAACTCTCTCTTCCTCTTCTTTGCTTCCACCACTAACATTGGTCTGTAATGTCTTCCATTTCCATGGACTTTGTATCTCATTTGACTCATTTGAATTGACTCTGTATGATTCGTCTTTCCTTGTAGCAATCAGTTACTAGAAAGGATAACCTTTTGCGGTGTGCCGTGCAAGAGTCTTCCACTTCTGCTGGTAACGATTGATGCATAAAACAGAATGTTTGGTTCAATAACACGAGAATAACTTTCTTGTTCTCTTCCTAGTCACTACTGAGAAGAAAGATAAAGAAGACAAAAATGAGTCAACAGTGGCGGTTCCGGCAAAGAAACCTAAACCCGCAGCTGCGGTGGCGAAACCGCTGAGACAAATGATGGAAGAAGACGTGATTCCTCCGTTAAAAGCCATTCTTGAATCTCAAGACGATATCTCTGAGATCGATTTATCTTACCAAGACGATAAGGTTTCTTGATTCTAACTTTTTATTTTTTGTTTTTCATTGAATTATGGGGCCATGCTTATCTACACTATATCGTTCCAATTTTATCGGATGTCCTCGAAATGACTTCTTGATTCTAACTTGTAAGACACTTATCATTGATTCATATCTCTAACTAACTTGTGTTATTTGAGCCAGTTGGAAGGTTTTTTCTTGAAGAAAAGTATTCCATATTCCTTTTGGGCCTTCTTCCCTACTGGAAACCTTACAGGTAATTAGTCATTAAATCTTTTTCTTCAGATTCTTGCAGAAAATTTCAATGCTAACATTATGTCTTTGGTTTGTGTTTCTTAAAACAGGAGCAAAAGGATTTTCAATATCCTCACACGGGTCAGGTCCGAGCACCGTGGAGCCGTTTCTCGTTGACGAGAGGAAACCAACCGCAAACCACGTTGTGTTTTGGGTCGAGAAGCGCCTCGCTGCGCAAGGGATCATTCCCGTTTGGAACCAATGATGTTTTTATTCACTTGTAATTATTACATTTGTATACCAACTAAAAATTGAAGAAAACATAAAAATCCTTGTCTCAAAAATGGATTAAGAAACACATGGCCCTCTTTTAGAATGTCTAGTTAGAGCTTTTAAACATGGCCTACAAATATAGATATATAAACATCTTTTAGCATAAGGCATACAAATAGTTTGAGACAACTATGAGAAACATCATTTGTTTAAGCCAATCTATTTTCAGTTGAGTCTATTCTCTTCCTAGCCTTCTCAGCCTGCAAAATCATATAATGTAGAAGTTTAAAAAAAGAATAGAATGTAGAAGTGTAAAAAACTGAAATGGCTAATCTTATATTTTACCTGTTCCTTCCAATTTATGGAAGTTGTGACAATAGCCAGTATAGTAGCTTGTACAGTTGATCCAACCACAACACCGCACCAAAGTCCTTTTCCGTTCAACCCACGACTGAAAGCTAAGTAAATTCCAACAGGAGCTCCTACGAGATAATAAGAAACAGTATTGTTCCAAGCTCCAATGTGTTGCCACCCACTTCCTCTAGCAACCCCATTAAGAACTGCTGTGAAGCCGTCGAGGATGAAAGAGAGACAGAGCAAAGGAGTCAGGTCAGCGACATAGTCCAAAACTTCTTTGCTGTTGCTGAATGCGTAGCCTATGATGTTCCTGAAGGCGAAGAGAAGTATGCTAAAGAAAGCTGATTCTACTATCCAGAGACAAAGCCCTGCTAATACTGAAACCCTAGCAACTTGAGGATTCCCAGCTCCCAAATTGTTTGATACACGTGTGCTGCAAGAAACCAATCACTAAATGTTTAGGGAAGGATTATCCATAGTAAGATGAAGATGTTCTGAATGATAGAATTGAGATCATACCTCACAGCCGCGGCGACTCCAGCTGCAATCACATAGTGCAAAGTTTCTATTGTAAGACTGAAAAGAAGAAAATAGGATTAATACTTTTAAATAAAGAGGATACAAAAGATGAAAAGAAGTCTTTGTATATTATTTACCATATGGAAAGAACAGAGGTCTCGAGTTTCGGGTTAGGGAGAAGACCTGAGCAGAGTATGAGTATCTCAAATAGCCACCATTCTAGGCTATTAAAAGAAAACAGAGAAAATGCAAGCGAGATAAGAAGAAGCATTAGGGTATGTAACTTGACGGACAAACAACTTCAAATAACTTACCAAATCATTGCAGCTGATGGGATTCCGTATTGGAAGAACTGCTTGATAGAAGACACAAAATTTTCGGATACAAATCCGCGAGTCTTCTCGCAGGAGCTGGAGAATTTCACATAACATGAGAGTATCACAGCGTAAAACCAGAAAGACACACTAGTAGCCATGGCAGGTCCATTACTTCCCAGACCAAACAAGAAAACCAAAGTCCAACAAACAAAAACGTGGAACAAAAGGGTAGTCACGGCAGTGAAGAGCAGAGGAAGAACCAGCCCTTGTGTCAGCAGAAACCGGGACAGTGGTATGACGATCGCTTGGCCGAATAAAGTCGGTATGAGCCAAAAGGCGTAGGAGCCAGCGATTCTTGAAATTTCAGGGTCTTGTCCTAGAGCAATCAAGATCTTTTCAATGTAAAGCCAGATAATTGATATGAGGAAACAAATTGTTATGTTGGAAGCAATTGCAGAGTATGCGTAAGTTCCGATTTTGTCGTATTGTTTGGCTCCATAAGCTTGGCCACAAAGAGTTTCAAGTGCACCCACTAATCCACACTGCAAAAATAATTGAAGCGTTTTCAATACTTTGAGAGTAAATTGGATTCCTGAATTGAAGAAGTGAGAGTACTCATAGCATAATTAATTACCATAATGCTGAAACCGGTGACGTTTGTGAAGGAGGTTGCAAGAGCCACACCGGAGAGCTGGAGCTCGCCGTTGTGGCCAGCGACCATGACTGAGATGACAGGCAATAAGTACTGAGCAATGGTCACGGTGGCCATAGGAGCGGCCAAGCGGCTCAGTTTCTTTAGCTCGACGGTTAATTGATTTGTTTGCCATGTGACTGGAGAGGGGACTAGAAGCTCGTCTCTCGGAAGAAATGGCTCCTCCATTGTTATCTTTCTAATGTTTTAGGCCTTGCCTTTGATTTAAAGATGATATTATATCTTTATAGACCGACTAAGTCAAATAGTCAATAAACAACAAAGGCAACTCGAACTACAAACGTGGTGACGAAGTAGATATAAAAGAATAGTAAGATAGCAAAATCGTTTTGACTTGCTGAAAATATAGAAACTAGTGGCACACAAAATGACATGACATTAGTGTTAATACTGTTTAATGCTTTACTAGAAAACAACCCGCACTATGTGCGAGATGAAACAATTTAAGTAAAACTATTATACGTAAAATTATTATATGGGATCCAAATTCCGTTTGTATAAAACAAAATATATATAACAAAAGTTTTTTGTTTTATTCAAATTTGCAAATAATTTGTATAAAATTTTTTACTCACCCGTAAAATATTTGAGCGAGGTAAATACTTCCTTGTGGAGAAAATATTGATGAAATATTATCATTTATGGCACATATATCTTTTTGTGTATTTAATAATTAAATTCATATATTTTTTGTTACATGTGACCGCAGTCATCAAACATCAAAACTAAAATGCTTCACTATATGATTACATGTAGACTCTTGGTAAAAAAATTCATTAATATTTGATCAACTAAATAAAACCTTAGAGATTGAAAGTATTATGGGTTCCATATATATTCCACAATATCATTCCTACATTTTCTAATTCTTAAAAGTTTTAAATCGATATTTCATATAAAGTATCATAATTTCTTTATATTTATATTTTCGTAAGGATTTTTTTGGATAAGTTAATTAATATATCTTAATATTCTTTTGTTTTGTATATGGTAATATTATACGAATATGGTAAAATGATAGAGTCCATAATGAGAGTTTTGAGGTAATTATAAATTCCGTTATTAACTTATAGTTACCAAATACTATAATCAGTGGAAGAATTTGAATTAAGTGGAATCGTGGTAACCAATATAATGGATTGATGTAATTTTTTTTGGATTAATTAATGAGTAAAATAAGTGTTATTAATATCAATGGCAAATTGATGTAAATAGTATAGTAAAGGATGGACAATTAATTAAATAGGTTAAGGAGCTCTATAAACTCGACACATCATCATGACATTTTCGTTAATCACATGTGAGGGTAAGATTATTTTTTAAAAATGTTTCTCAATTAATATATAAGGGATATCAAGAACATATGTGAAGACTAATACTCTTATTTTTCAGAGAGTTTGGACATTCAATCTTGTGTTAATTACTTGTGTGGAGTTTAAGCACCAAATCAATATTTGGCGAATCCTTTATCGTCATTTCCTTAGCTTAAGTTCTGATTCTTTAGACCAATTTTAAGGACATTTGGATCTGATTTTACAAAGGTTTTAGTAAATAATTTTGTGGTTGAAAATAGTAGTGGCAGCCACTCTCAAATAGAATCCAAAGTTTCGTCAGAGATTTGTCGTGAAGGTTCGAGTTTCAAAATCTGAACAGTATTGAATTATGAGCCTAAAAGATCTCTCGGAAATGGTTCACAAAGAAGTTATATTGGTAGAAGATTGCGGTTATAGTCACAAAGACTAGAAAATAAATTTATTGGGAATGACTATAAAATTAAGGGGAATTGTAAGAATGACTTGTGAAAAAATTAGAAAAAATGTTTTTGGATAAATGATAAGTATACTCGAGTAATTTATATTATTTAAATAAAGTACATTGAGAGTTCGAAGAAGATTTTTTTTTTTTTTTTTTTTTTTTTTTTTTTTTTTTTTTTTTTTTGCAAAGGCATGCATTTTCCTCATTTTATTTGGTCATAAGATCATTATATTAGTTTTTATTTTTAAACACACAACTATTATGTTAATTTTAAATAGATTCAAGAACTTTATGTTTTATGATTTGTCAAATAGCAAAAACTAAAATAAAAATTATTGTGGGTAGTTTTTTGTGGGTTTTTGCCTTTTGGTTAATCATAATGACAGTTTGGTTAATACAATAGTTTATTTTAGCAAGGGTGATATGAGTTTTCCCCCACATATTTGTCTTCTTCTAATTATCTCATTTTGGAAGGTGTAGTTAACTAATATAACGAAAGAACAATGTCATTTTAAGTAATTTCACTAAGAAAAAACATACACATAAATCTTTTAAGAACATTTTTATAACACATCAAATACACCATATATGCAATTTTGCTCAAGAGTCAAGACCTACAAAAATAGTTTGAGATAGCTCTCAGAAACACCCTTCTTTTAAGCCAATCTATTTTCAGTCGAGACTATTCTCTTCCTAGCCTTCTCAGCCTGCAAATCATAGATTCCAAATTCCAATTACTTCATCAAAGAAAGAAAATAAAAGAATATTCAAGTGTAACAAGCTAAAATGGCTAATCTTCTATTTCAGGTTTTTTACCTGTTCCTTCCAATTTATGGAACATGTGACGAAAGACAGTATAATGGCTTGCACAGCGGATCCGACCACAACACCGCACCAGAGTCCTTTTCCGTTAAACTCACGATTAAAAGCTAAGTAAACTCCAACCGGAGCTCCTACGAGATAATAAGCTACCACGTTGTTCAAAGCTCCAATGTGTTGCCAACCACTTCCCCTAGCAACCCCATTAAGAACTGCGGTAAATCCGTCGAGAACAAAGGAGAGACAGAGCAAAGGAGTTAGGTCAGCCACATAGTCCACAACTTCTTTGCTGTTGCTAAATGCGTAGCCTATGATGTTCCGGCAGGTGAAGAGAAGTGTGGTAGAGAAAACTGATTCTACCAGCCAGAGACAAAGCCCTGCCAATACTGAAATCCTAGCAACTTGAGGAATTCCAGCTCCCAATTTGTTTGATACGCGTGTGCTGCAAGAAACCAAATGACTAATGTTGAGGAAGGAATTGTTGAACGTGTCTATGTTTGAAAATTGAGATCATACCTCACAGCCGCCGCGACTCCAGCTGGGATCACATAGTGCAAACTTGCTGTTGTAAGACTTGCGTAAAAGAAATAGGATTCATTAGTTTTTAATAAAGATAAAAAGAAGTTCTTTTATATGATATATTATATATACTTACCAAATTGAAAGAACAGAGGTTTCGAGTTTTGGGTTTAGGAGAAGACCTGAACAGAGGATGAGTAGCTCAAACAGCCACCATTCTAGGCTATTAAAGGAAGACCAAGGAAACGCAAGCGAGATAAGAAAAAGGATTGGTTGTTGTATGTAACTTGACCAACAAGAAACTAAAAAATGGCTTACCAAAGCATTGCCGCTGATGGGACTCCGAAATGGAAGAACTGCCTGATACAAGACACGAAATCACTGGATACAAATACGCGAGTCTTGTCGCAGGAGCTGGAGAACCTCACATAACATGAGAGAATCACAACATAAAACCAGAAAGATACACCAATAGCCATGGCAGCTCCATTGCTTCCCAGACTAAACGCGGAAACAAAAGCCCAGCAAACAGGGATGTGGAACAAAAGAGTGGTCAGGGTAGAGTAGAGCAGTGGAAGAACCAACCCTTGTGCTAGCAGAAACCGAGTCAGTGGTATGAAAAACGCATGTGCGAACAAAGCCGGTATGAGCCAAAAGGCGTAGGAGCCAGCAACTCTGGAGATGTCAGGGTCTTGACCGAGAGAGATTAAGAGCTTTTCGATGTAAATCCATAGAATTGATATGAGGACACAAATAGGGATGTTAGAGACCGTTGCAGAGTATGCGTAGGTTCCGATTTTTTCGTATTGTTTGGCTCCATAAGCTTGGCCACAAAGAGTTTCTAGGGCACCCGCTAACCCAAACTGCACAAAGAATTGACGTGTTATCAAGAGTCAACTTGTCCTTGAACTTAAGAGGAGAAAGTAGTTATAGCATCATTACCAAAATACTGAACCCGGAAACGTTTGTGAAGGAGGTTGCAAGAGCGACGCCGGAGAGCTGGAGCTCACCATTGTGGCCAGCGACCATGACTGAAATGACAGGCAATAAGTACTGAGCAATGGTCACGGCGGCCATAGGAGCGGCCAAGCTGCTCACTTTCTTCAGCTCGACGGTAACCTGACCACTTTTCCATGTGGCTTTACAGGGGGAAAGTTGCTCATCTTGCAGAAGAAATGGCTCTTCCATTGTTGTCTTCCTAGCTAGTGTTGAAAGCCTTGCCTATAATTTCTGATGATATTCTTCTATCTTTTATAGACAAACGACGAAAACCAATGTCAATGTCAACGTAGACTTTTCCTTTTGGAAATTATTGGGAATAGAATATTAAATTTACACGACTCTTAGCTCAACCAATAGAAAGCATTCTATATTTTCCACCGAAGATCCTCAAAATGTATATTATTAAAAAGTGATAGCATCAATCTACAATACAAATGGTGGACGTTGTGGTCAACAGTCATCCAATACACTTGGGGACCAAGTTCTGATAATCAATCACTAAACAACAAAAGCAACTTGAAAAGATTACTTGGGAATCAAGTTGGAACCATCAGAGATTAAATCTGTTTCAACAATCTATCAAATAAAAAAAAATTGTTTTAACAAAAAGAATTTCTTTTAAATAGCAACTACACAGTGCAAACATGTGCGCATTTTTCTTAAGATAAAAAGGACCCAATTTGTTTTTTTAATAAGAGATTTTTTTTTTAATTTTTTTTTTTGCTAAGGACTCTTTCATAAATTAAGACGTGTATGTTTGAGGTTCAAAGTTCTAAAAGGTGCATTTTTAACACATTAACATATGCCATGTTAGCGGGAAAAGCCGACTGTTGCTATCATGGATTAGTAATAAAGTTGTCTATAGTAAATTGATGTGTTTTAGAAGTAAAATTTTCTATCATAAATATAGTGCAGGCAAACTCGTCAATTAAAAACCCGAATGATGTAGGAAAGTATTGCGTCGTAAAATTGTTACTAACACCGTTCATCATAATCATATATATTACATAAATAGATCTATTCGATGGATATTAGCACCAAAAAACAAAAGGAAAAAATTAGATTGGGTATCACTTTTCAGAGAAAGTTTAAGCCCAGTACCACATTTGGGAAAAGCTTTTGAAATGTACCACATTTCAATGCCACATGCTTAAAGCCGGACGAAATTACCTTTGATGGAGAGAGAAGTGTGTGTCAGAGAAAGGGACAACTTGGGACAGAAGGGAGCAGTCTGCATTTAATGCTGCACGTTTACAAAATTTTTGCCGTCCTTTTTGTCTCTCTCCTGGCGCATTGGTAACCGTTTTCGTCTCTCTGTCTGGTAAAACGAAGTTGTCCCCGAGTAAATCCAGATCTTCGTCTTCGGCTCTTTGGCAGAATAAAATAAAGATCAAGTTGTCCCCGAGTTAATCAAGATATCTGGCTGGTAAAACCACACCATCTGGCGATGATAATTAAGAGATGTTGTCCCCGAGTAAATCCAGATCTCTGCAGGCTGGTAAAACCATATCATCTGGGATTCATGATAATAGAGCAAGCTGATGAAATCGGGGACAAGATCTAGACGCAACAGAGAATTTTCAATCGGGGACAAGTTCTAGAGACAAAACAAAAGCGTTTATTATGAGACAAGATCTAAATAAGAAAGAGAAAGGGAAAGTGAGAGAGAGACGAAAGTGTTTTGTGTTTCTCTGAGGGGGATAATGATGTGGGGTTAAAGTGCACGGATCTCGAGGGATGAGAGATTAATAGGGAATAGAAAAAGTGGATGTTGTGAAGTAGTGAAGGCAAAATGGTAACTTTGCATGTAAATGTGGTATGATTTGAAAGAAAGATAGGAATGTGGTAGATTTTGAAAGAAATTGGGAAAAAGTGGTACATTTGGCAAAAATCCCAAAAAAAAAGTCTATCCGATGGATAAATATTATTTATAATAAAAATAGATGAAATACTTTTAATAGTTATGTAACAAACGATATATATATATATACTAGGATATGACCCGCGGTACACCGCGGGTTAAATAATTTTTTTTTGTGTGTTTATTTATAACTTGATTATTTTGTTATATATTTGATTAAGAAATTTTTTGTTTATAATCTTATGATTGATTGTATTTGGTTTGTAATAAAAGCTAGATTTTATTCCGCGGTGTACTGCGGATTGATATTTTTGTAACTAAAAAATTTAAATTTTAAGTTGTAGTTGTTTTGTTAATATTATTTGTTTTGTTTAGTGTTTATGATTGTATACTTGTATTTTATTTGTTAACTCTAGGATTTCACCCGTGGAACATCATCACGTATTAATATCAACTCAAACCTTTCCCACCATATAACTCCGTTCCATGAAATAAAACATCATTTTGTTATTTTTCTTTTTTTAAATATTTTATTTAAAAATATATATAATTCGAGTCAATTTAAAATTTGCCTATAAATTTTCCCATATATTTATATAAATTTTTATACAGTTCAAATATTATTAATATTATAATTTATAAAAGAATTGAAATATTATAAATACTTTAAAGGTTTTCTAAAATTTAAATATTTAAATACTATCACAAAGTTCAAAATTAAGTAAGTTTAACTAAATTTTAGAAATAACTTAAAAATGCATCTATACAAAAAAATGTGTCAGGATTTAACCCGTGGTTTACCGCGCAATAATTTTTATTTAAATATAATTGAAAAAACTGTATAGTTAAAGTTAGTGTTTTATGGTTTTCATATTATTAGAACTAGGTGATTGCCCGCGCGCATGCGCGGGAAGAATGCTGTATGAATGGTAAAATCATGTGAAATAAGGGATTGTTTAGGTGTTACTTGGTAGTGTAAGAAAAATATGGTAAATTGTTTAGGATTTAGTGTGGTAAAATTATGGAAAATGATGAAATTAAAAAATTCAATAATATTATAAATGCTAAAAAAATAATAATAAATCATCTTTTAAAATCATTCACCAACAAAATAAGAAATCAACGAACATCATCACTCCATGGCATTCTCCTTCCGTGTGATAATCGGTACTTGGTCATTTTCAGGATTCCTGACATCCGATTTAGAACACCATAAACAGTGAATGTCCAGTCGCCAACTTTAGAGTTTTGATTGTAAACGGAAAAAAAAAATACTTACCAACAAAGCATCTCGTCGGTAATACTGAAATCCGGATTCAACATAATCCTCGTACTTCCGGTAACATTGGTACATCTCCACCTATGTTCCTGTGATAGCTCTAATTTCACAAACTTGATAATACATATCACTGTGTTACGTGAACGATGCTTCCATAAGTCATAGAACTCGACTGCAAGGTCACCCGTTAAACGACACTCTAGATGGATACACCTAATTTTAAGATTTGAAGAAGTCATAAGACTTTATATTCTGGTTTAAATCTTTAAAAGAATAGTGACTTACTCAGTATCACGTAAATCAAAGTACAGCTCAAAATATCCTCCTTGAGAATGTTCCACGGAAGGAACAAAAACCAACTCTCTCACGTTGAAAATTTTGCCAACAACATCTATGAAACACACACATGAATAATACAGTCAGAACATGAACCGCAAATAAACTCCAAAAGCACAAATAAATTTACAAATTAGGCTTACCAACGCAAATATTCGGATTAACAATACCACTCAATATACTCACAAACTCAGTTAGATTGAAATAGGTTCTACTGGAGCACATATTAATACTTTGCACTAAAGTGTCCGAACGAAACACGATCTTGAATCTATGCGGTACTGGTCTCAATATGCTGTTAACCCGTGATACATCAAAATTTTTAATGCTCACCCACTCATCGATTATCAATCTTGAAAGATAATTATCAATTAATTCATCACGAACAACGGCTTGGATTTGGGTGAACTGCAAATAAAACGTTAAAGACAAAACCAATTCAATTTAATATCGAAAACATGTATAGAAGGTAAGTTATCAAAAAACTAACATGCTCGTCACCCAAAATCATATTGAGCTCTCTACCCGTGCCACGCGAAACAGACCAACAATTCAAAATCTTCACCGAGACAGACCACTCACCCATGTTAGGGTTAAGAGACGCAATACGAAAATAACCACCATCACATGGATCAGAGGTAAAAGGTATCATTGTAGAACGCATATAAAAAGATTTCTACGTTTGTCAATAGTTTTTTCGTGAGCTTGTAGATAACCGTCAATTTTGCTCCTTTTTCGTTATCATTGTTATAGCCAAACTCATCAATCATCAAACGATTTCTAGGTTTATAAAGATCTCTTTCATTAGACTGTAGAAAGCCGTCAATTTTGGTTCTCTTGTTTTGTTTTCATGATTATAGCCAAACACATCAATGAGCAAATAATTTCTACATTTATCAAGTTCTTTTTCATGAGCTTGCAGAAAACCGTCAATTTTGATCATTATTTTTCGTTATTATAGTTATAGTCAAACTCATCAATCTGCAAATGATTTCTATGTTTATCAAGTTCTCTTTCATCGGATTGCAGAAAGCCGTCAATTTTGTATCTCTTGTTTTGTTATCATGGTTATAGCCACCATCATCAATGAGCAAATAATTTTTACGTTTATCAAGGGCTCTTTCATTAAGTTGCAGAAACCCATCAACTTTTTATTTTTTAATCATGGTTATAGCCAAACTCATCAATCAGCAAATGATATTTATGGTTATCAAGGGCATTTTTACAAATTTGCAGAAAACTGTCAATTTTACCTATTTTCTGTTATAATGGTTATAGCAAAACTTTTCAATTAGCAAATAATTTATACATTTATCAAGAGCTCTTTCATCAAATAGGAGAAAACCCTCAATTTTGCTCTCTTGTTTTTCTGTTATCCAGGTTATAGCCAAACTCACCATCAACAATTGATTTCTACGTTTATCAAGAGCTTTTTCATGAGGCTGCTTAAAACCTTCATTTTTGCTCCTTGTTTTTTTATCATGGTTATAAACTCATAAATCAGAAAATAATTTCTACGTTTATCAAAAGGTGCTTCATTAGGCTGTAAAAAAACTGTTAGTTTCACTCTTTTTTTTTTGTTATCATGGTGATAGCCTATCTCATCAAGCAGCAAATGATTTCTACGTTTATCAAGAGCTCTTTCATCATTCTGTAAAAACTTATCAATTTTGCTCATTTTCTGTTATAATGGTTATAGCAAAACTTTTCAATCAGCAAATAATTTCTACGTTTATCAAGAGCTCTTTCATGAGACTACATAAAACCGTCAAATCTTCTCCTCTCTTTTTGTTATCATGGTTATAGCCAAACTCATCATCAGTAAATGATTTCTACGTTTGTCAATAGTTTTTTCTTGAGCCTGCAGAAAACCGTCAATTTTGCTCATTTTTCGTTATCATTGTTATAGCCAAACTCATTAATCAGCAAACGATTGATAGGTTTATCAAGATCTCTTTCATTAGACTATAGAAAGCAGTCAATTCTGGTTCTCTTGTTTTGTTATCATGGTTATAGTCAAACACATCAATGAGCAAATAATTTTTACGTTTATCAAGTTCTTTTTCATGAGCTTGTAGAAAACCGTCAATTTTGTTCATTATTTTTCGTTATTATAATTATAGTCAAACTCATCAATCTGCAAATGATTTCTATGTTTATCAAGTTCTCTTTCATCGGATTGCAGAAAGCCATCAATTTTGTCTCTTTTGTTTTGTTATCATGGTTATAGCAGCACTCATCAATGAACAAATAATTTTTACGTTTATCAAGGGTTCTTTCATTACGTTGAAGAAACCCATCAACCCTTTTTTTTATCATGGTTATAGCCAAACTCATCATCAGTAAATGATTTCTACGATTGTCAATAGTTTTTTCGTGAGACTGTAGAAAACCATCAAATCTTCTCCTCTTTTTTTGTTATCATGGTTATAGCCAAACTCATCATCAGTAAATGATTTCTACGTTTGTCAATAGTTTTTTCGTGAGCCTGTAGAAAACCGTCCATTTTGCTCCTTTTTCGTTATCATTGTTATAGCCAAACTCATCAATCATCGAACGATTTCTAGGTTTATAAAGATCACTTTCATTAGACTATAGAAAGCCGTCAATTCTGATTCTCTTGTTTTGTTATCGTGGTTATATCCAAACACATCAATGAGCAAATAATTTCTACGTTTATCAAGTTCTTTTCATGAGCTTGCAGAAAACCATCAATTTTATTCAATATTTTTAGTTATTATAGTTATAGTCAAACTCATCAATCTTCAAATGATTTCTATGTTTATCAAGTTCTCTTTCATCGGATTACAGAATGCCGTCAATTTTGTCTCTCTTGTTTTGTTATCATTGTTATAGCCACACTCATCAATGAGCAAATAATTTTTAGGTTTATCAAGGGCTCTTTCATTACGTTGCAGAAACCCATCAACTTTTTTTTTTAATCAAGGTTATAGCCAAACTCATCAATCAGCAAATGATATTTATGGTTATCAAGGACACTTTTATGAAGTTGAAGAAAACTGTCAATTCTACAAAATTTCCGTTATAATTGTTATAGCAAAACTCTTCAATTAGCAAATGATTTATACATTTATCAAGAGCTCTCATCAATAGGAGAAAACCGTGAATTTTTCTTTTCTTGTTTTTTGTTATCCTAGTTATAGCCAAACTCACCATCAACAAATGTTTTCTACGTTTATCAAGAGCTTTTTCATGTGGCTGCATAAAACCTTTATCTTTGTTCTTCTTATTTTTTTATCATGGATATAAACTCACAAATCAGAAAATAATTTCTACGTTTATCAATAGGTGTTCATTAGGCTGTAAAAAAACCGTTAGTTTCGCTCATTTTTTTGTTATCATGGTTATAGCCTATCTCATCAAGCAGCAAATGATTTCTACGTTTATCAAGAGCTCTTACATCATTCTGTAAAAACTTATCAATTTTGCTCATTTCCCGTTATAATGGTTATAGCAAAACTTTTCAATCAGCAAACGATTTCTACGTTTATCAAGAGCTCTTGCATGAGACTACAGAAAACCGTCAAATCTTCTCCTCTTTTTTTGTTATCATGGTTATAGCTAAACTCATCATCAGTAAATGATTTCTACATTTGTCAATAGTTTTTTCGTGAGCCTGCAGAAAACTGTCAATTTTGCTCCTTTTTCGTTATCATTGATATAGCCAAACTGCTCAATCAGCAAACGATTTCTAGGTTTATCAAGATCTCTTTCATTAGACAATAGAAAGCCGTCAATTCTAATTCTCTTGTTTTGTTATCATGTTTATAGTCAAACACATCAATGAGCGAATAATTTCTACGTTTATCAAGTTCTTTTTTATGAACTTGCAGAAAATCGTCAATTTTGTTCATTGTTTTCGTTATTATAGTTATAGTCAAACTCATCAATCTGCAAATGATTTCTAAGTTTATCAAATTCTCTTTCATCGGATTGCAGAAAGCCGTCAATTTTTTTCTCTCTTGTTTTGTTATCATGGTTATAGCCACACTCATCAGTGAGCAGATAATATTTACGTTTATCAAAGGCTCCTTCATTACGTTAAAGAAACCCATCAACATATTTATTTTTATCATGGTTATAACCAAACTCATCAATCAGCAAATGATATTTACGGTTATCATTGTTTATAACCAACTCATCAATCAGCAAATGATTTCTACGTTTCTCAAAACCTCTTTCATCAGGCTGCAGAAAATTGTCTATTTTGCTCTCTTTTTTTTTTTTATCAATGTTTTTACCAAACTCATCAATCAGCAAATGATTTATTCGTTTATCAAGAGCTATTTTATTACACAGCAGAAAACTGTCAATTTTACTCTTCTTTTTTTGTTATCATGGCTATTTCCAAACTCATCAATCATCAAATGATTTCTATATTAATAAAGAGCTCTTTCATTAGGCTGCAAAAAATCTTCAATTTTGCTCTTTTTCCGTTATAAAGGTTATAACAAAAATCGTCAATCAACAAATGATTTTTACGTATATCGAGAGCTCTTTCATCAGACTGTAAAAACCGTCAATTTTGTTCGTTTTTTTTGTTATCATGGTATTACATCATCTTCAAAAAATTTTTACTTTTATCAGAAGATTTTTCATGAACCTCTAGAAAACTCCCGATTTTGCTTTTTTTTTTTTTATCATTGTTATAGCTAAACTCATCAATCAGCAAATGATATCTACGTTTATCAAGGTCTCTTTCATCGAATTACAGAAAGCCATCAATTTTGTCTCTCTTGTTGTCTTACCATGGTTATAGTCAAACTCATCAATCAGCGAATGATTTCTACATTTATCAAGAGTTTTTTCATGAAGTTGTAGAAAACAGTCAACTTTGCTCCTCTTGTTTTTTTTTTTATCATGGTTATAGCCAAACGCATAAATAAGAAAATAATTTCTACGTTTATCAATATTTCTTTCTCGAGGCTAAAAGAAACCGTCAATTTTGCTCCTTTTTTTTGTAATCAAGGTTATAGCCAACTCATCAATCGGCAAATGATTTCTACAATTATCAAGAGCTCTTTCATCAAGCTGTAGAAAAGTGTCTATTTTGCTCTCTTTTATTGTTATCATTATTATAGCCAAACTCATCAATCAGCAAATGATTTATACGTTTATCAAGAGCTCTTTCATTAGACAGTAGAAAACTGTCAATTTTGCTCCTATTTTTTTGTTCATATTTAAAATGAGACTATTAGATAAAAATATTTTATCATCTTTTAGATGAGTTTTTAGGTTGATTCATCCTCTGTAAGCTTCAAGAGCTGATGAAGATTATAGTGGTAAAGTTTAACATTTTGTTTGATTCCTTACTTAAATTTTGTTTTGCCAAAATCACTATAAAAATATGAATTGGTTTTAGTTTCGATAAAATATAAAACTCAAAACTCTTTTTGTTACAAATAAAGATAAATCTCACATACCAAAAAGATTTAAGAGGTCAAATGTGGATGGATACATATAAAAAACAATTATAAATTTTGAAATTATTCGATCTCCTTTTCAACAATAAATTTTTTTATATTAATCTTATTATTTTAGATACAACTAAACACGAGTAAATAATCATAACAAAAAAAACTTACTTATCTCAAAATATCCGATTGAGACACATATCAATCCGAGTACTTTCGATCGAGATAGATACCAATCCGGGTACTTTTATATCATATGTATTCATTTAATTTAAACTATACTTTTACTACACAAACTTGGCATTTTTTTCACAAAACATGTGATATTTCCATATTTTAATATCATAAAGGCAAGTTAAACCATTATTTTTTTAATGAATAAATTATATAAATATGAATCTAGCCATATAAATTTTTTTTGTTCTCGAAGGAATAACCTAAAAAACAATCAATATTTACACCTTGTTATTTCTTTTCCAATTTAAACCACATTTTTAATAATAAAAATAAAATCGAAATAACTTTATATGTTTTTTTTTAGACAGACGAAAAATTATATTTAGGACTATCATATTCCCTATAAAAAATAATATAATTTTATTTTTATTTATAAAATAGATAAAATATTAGAAAAAGGAATTGATAATCACTACACCTTGTTTAACATATCTTATGTTACAAAAACAATTAAGAATTAGATTGAGATTGATGTTAAATTTTTTAAAAAGATGTGATAATTTCTTGAATATGGAGAAGGACGAAAAGAAAAGTAGCATATATTATCACAAGATATTATACGTTATTATTAGTACATCTTAAAATATTAAACAAAAATACCAATAAATCTCTTAAACAAAATACAATTATACATAATAAAGAAGTAAAGAACCTATCCATGTAACGAATGTATTTGTGCCAATGGACTCCATCTTCTGAATGGTGACTGGTACCAACAAAATCTGTATCCCAACATCTTTCAATACGGTTCTCCAAGTTGAGAACATAAATGGAGACCCAATTTTGTTAATAACATATCATTAAACATTGTTTTAAAAAAATAGAACTAAAGGGAGATTACTTATACAAATAAGATCGGACATGCCTTCATCCTTTACAACAACAAATATTTTAATATAAATATTAGTTTGTTGAATCTAACTCTCTAGGTTTTTTTTTGATAAAAACTCTCAATTTTTTAATTACTGATTTTGGAACAACAGAATTGATAACTATGCAAGAAAGCTACCAAACCATTTGAAACACAATATAGTTTGTTGCGAGCTTACCGTCTTAGACGATGAAATTAAATCGTATATGGCGCTTATAGTTCGTGGTATGTTACGAAAACATTGCAACACCAATATAAATTATACATCCACAAGAACAACATATATATTATAAGTCAACAATATACATATATACATATATAAATATATATATATATATATATATATATATATATATATATATATATATATTATAAAGCACAATAACGTAAAACAAAACAAACATAGAGTACTATAAAAGTGACCAGGCTTATGAAATTCTAAACACTGGACATACAACAAATCAAACAGTATCGTTTCCATCTCCCTTCGCCACCATGGAACCCCTTCTTCTTGTTGGATTGCTAGTGGACTTAACCCAAGTAGTACTCATATGGTTGGGATGCAAGAGCTCGTCGTATTCACCAACTTAAGTGGCCAATGCCAGGCCTATACATCTTCCGTGAGTTGCTACGACACGCAACTCATGTGGTAATCTTAGCTTCCTTGTGAATCGCGTCTCCGAGACTCTGATCAATGTCGAAGCTACCATCTACGCAACTCTTGAGTTGCCATTGAATTTGAGCACGGCCAACCAACTTTAGCAGGTGGGAACTGTTGTTAATGGTGTTCATTCGAGGAATCAAATGACAGGAGATAATATGAGATCGAGTGGTTGGACTGATATTCGAACATGTCATATAAAAGACTCCATTGACCACATACCTTTGTGCTCCATTAATCAAAGAGCTGAGTCGAGAAAACAATCAATTTTGTTGGAGTGATATTTCCGTAGTGGAATTATTCTCGAGGGTTTGGTCTTCCTGATACATGCAAATAAAAAAGAAGCAAATCTCTTGTTTTTATTTATGAAATTTGACTTTTGTTTTGCTTCTCTGGCCTTCTCTTGTCGAAGATTAAAAAAAAAAAAGCAATACCATTTTTTTCAAATAAGTCTTCAATGAGACAATGTCATAAACTTGTTTCCTCTCTCGTGCAATAACTAAATTACGGTTTCAAATTACTCTGAAATTGACTTTTGGGTTTCCGAATAGTCTCCAGCGTTCTACACGATGATTCCTCCTTTATAATATGGTATTAAAGGGATCTCTAAACACTGCACCAAACAAAAATATAAGTAATTTAATAAAAAAAATTATACTAAAGATTTAGGAGACAATATAATTGAGTTACAGGACAGTAAACAAAATATGCATACGAAAAAATTACCAAATACAAAATATAGTTAGATTAGAGAATACTTTTATATAGGATGAAACAAACCACAATATTTTCTAAAAAACTTTTATTCATTAGACAAATATGTTCGACTAAAAAGAGAGAGAGGCTAACCTGTTTTGTTCATGAAGATATATAAGTATCTACAATACCTGCTTAAAGATGACATCCAAGTTGGTGTTCCAGCTAGCATCTGATTTGTAACGAAAATATTGTAACCCTAATATGAATTATAAATTCATAATGAAAAAAAAAAAGAGATTGTTAGTGCATGAAAGATAGAAGATCACCTGTCAATCGGTTGCAGACGGATCTGAACTTTGCATCTATAGATTCACTTGCTTCCACATACCCAATCTGCGATAATTACACAGGTAAAAAATATTAATATTGCTATAAAACGGTTTAAATTATCAAGGAAAGCAAAAATCATAACAACATGATAAAAATTTTGATTTAGAGAAACCAAAACGACCAAAAAAAAAATTACGAAAACAAACATCCAGAAAACTGCCAAATAAAATGTGTCCCAAACCGAAATATCACAAGTACCACCTCGTCCCGGACCATCGCAAGGAAAACTAAAATATACAAACCAAAACTATAGAAGTACCTTTCCAAACCTCGTTTTCTTCTCGTCAACACCACCTTCGTCCGAGAGCTTTGTCGATGGAACCTCTCACGTTCTACAAAACTGAAACACATACCAAAAGAATCATATCAGCAAAACAATAAATCAACGAACTAATGCAAAAAATAAAACAAACAACACAAACAATATGCACAAGACCTCTAAAGGTAAATGAAAACAATATTTGCATGACAAACAATTTGATTCATCAGAATTGTAGTTGTATAACAAAACCATAACGGTGAAAACTATCTAATGGGCACAGAAAAAATAATACATAATTCTCTGGCCGATCAACAATATATATAGCTTTAAGATTAGGGCAAACATCAATCATTATCTTAAGAAATTTAACTTTTTAATTAGAAACTAAATCAGAAAACTAACAAAAACTAATATTAACTACTAAGATATAGAATTATCCAAAAAATTAACAAATAAATTTAAGCTAAGATTCCATAATACTTAAAGTCGAGACATTATGACATTCGTATCCCAAACGATTACACTATATTAAAAAAAATTAAGGGTGATTAAGACTAATCATCTCAAAACACGATTAGACTTATATACCCCTAACAATTAAGAACAAAAAATCTCGACATCGAGGGTGTTTAGGACATTATTATAGAGATCAACATACGATTAGACTTATATACCCCTAATTACGAAGAAGAAGAAATTTCGAGAAGAACAATTCATTAAGGGTGTTTAGGACAAATCATTCTGACGTTTAATCACTTTGAATATGGTGTAAAATTACTTGTCAAATAATTATCGTAGAGATGGCAACACTCAATATTATTGTTTTCGATATAAAACCTAACAAATCAAAGTAATACAATATCTTCTTGTAATCGTGTACTTAACAAATCAAAAAATACAATATATCAAAGTATATTTGCTACACAACAGTGCAACAAATCATAATAATGTAAATCTACAAAGCATCAAATATACATATCTATCTTGGCAATTTTTTTTTAATTTGTTACCATATGATAGAATACAAACCGTACAACATAGGCCAAAGGAAAGAGAACTACAAATGTCTCATAGCCTAATTGTATTTAATCCTAGTTGTACAATAGAGAGAATTTCACATCGTTCCCAATCCAACCACATAGCTCACAATCCCAGGATTAAGTCAGTCTCGTGAGAAATAATTATGCTTTTTCTGTCCCTTTAAGAGCATTGTCCCTTGTTACTGTTCTTCTTCCTCGCCTCCTCATTCTCCTTACGCAAGGCGTTCATCTATTCTTCAAGGACGTTTACTTTATATCTGCCTTGATCATTTCAAGGCTTTTGCGTCTCTCTGAGAGCAACCATCCCGTCCTTCTAATTCAGCAGGTCGTTGATCATCTTGGTGGGAGAGCTTGTAGGCACCATTTTAGCAACTGGCTCTTCCTCGAGAATCACAAACATGCTCTTCTTCTTCTCCTCCTTCATGAAAGATCTTGGTATATGGTACCTGTCCACCATATATAGATGGGTTTAGTCTCAAATCAGTTTTTTGTCCTGCAAGTCATATTTCTAAAAACCTACTCCGTTTGAATTGGCTCTCCGAGTGGAGAAACGAATGACATCCAGTATCTCCCTACGCCAATTCCATGAACCCAAATCAATCCCTTTCCCATTCCTTTCATCCTAATGGCGACCGCGTTCTCTCCTTCTGGTGTCTCAAAGTAGGTCTGCGAATCCATTTATTACGACAAATCTGTAAACATCACAAGAAACGTTTTATTGAGTTATATGTTTACCTTGTACCACGTAAGAGGCTTATGTTCACCATATTTCTCCCATTTCACCTTCTTAGATCCTTCCTCTATGTACACCTATTTCTTTTCACCTTCCAAACCGGCCTGCATTAACCGGATTAATCTTCATTATATCCCAAACCAAGAATAAAATTGGTCTATTATATTGGTCAGATGCACATAAATACCAAATGTCCCCATTCATTGTTCTCTATCAAATCTCGCGTTCCTGACTTTAAACCGATGATTGAAACGCCACGTGGACCGGCATACGTGTGTTCCATGTATGATCCACTGTCCTGAAAGATTAGAACTAATTTATACTTTGTTTGGTGTGACATATATAATCTCCATCTTGACTGTTTCTAACTCACTGGTAATCCGGTTAGTACACCCAAAATTGAAATACAATTATCTCTGGTTCTTAAGTTAACTGGTTTTGCAAACACGAAACTTTCATTTCATGGCTTCCATGCGCATTACCTACAACAAAAATATAGCAAACATAAAACTCTCTCTGTGTGTCTTATATCCCCTTAAATGACTGTTTAAGTACTTGCGTATTCTCCATTAACGTAAACGATTAATGCGTGACCAAGACCCGCTACTCTCAGTATCGTCTTCTGACCTTTCTGGTCTGGTATGTCATCATCTTCAATCTTTATGCTGTAGCCATGGAATCAACTCAAAAATTAAGTCTCTCTATAAAGCTTAAAAGACCAAAAAAGGAAATGTTGCTTGTGAAGGAAGTTAGTTACCTTGTGGTATACCAAGCATAATCTGTTTTGTCCTTAGTTAAGTAATAAAGCTCCCCCAGAATCAAGGAATCACCGTCGAGTATGGAAGGAATATCTTCACTAAACATCTCAAATTTGAGACCTTTGCTTGTCTTCTCGGACTTGACATCTCAAATCCACTGAACGTAAAACCATTAATTATTTCTATAAGAAAACTATTACTTATTTTGCTATGAAACCAGCATGCTATCTTGAAACGTAATCAACTGATCATTAAATTACAAAACTAAGAACAAACCCAAAAAAAAACTAAACACAACAACTAATAATACCTTAACAGTTTTTTTTTGTTTCTTCATCAACTCGTCCGTCTGAACATGGTTTTGATTGAGGATCCCATGATCCGTAAACCTAAAACACCAACCAAGCAACCCAAATTTAGTAAAACAATATTGATAGAAAATCCGTAGAACAACAAACAAAATCTCATCAAATATAAAAAATGGAATCTCAAGTCTCTATCTAAAGACTTATGATGTTTTAAGCCGTTTTCCTTCCACCAAAACATAAGCCAATCCAATCTTTTGTCTTAAGGATTGTTTTTTCGAATCTCAAGTCTTTGTCTAAAGACTTATGGTGTTAAAAGCTGTGGGTAACTGTTTCTTTGTCTAAAAACTGAAAGACCAAATCGAACATGATCCATGTCTAGAGATTTTCAAGTCGTGGGTAACATAAGGGATCAATGTTCGAATCAGTCTCAGTTTAAAGACTAATGTTTGAAGCTGTAGGTACCATTTTCCTTCCACCAAACATAAGTCTATCTCAGTCTCTGTCTAAAGACTAATGTTTTGAGCCGTGGGTACCATTTTCTTTCCACCAAACATAAGTAAATCTCATTCTCTGTCTAAAGACTAATGTTTTAAGTTGTGGGTACCATTTTCCTTCTACCAAACATAAGCCAATCTCAGTCTCTGTCTAAAGACTAATGTTCTAAGCCGTAGGTACCATTTTCTTTCTACCAAACATAAGCCAATCTCAGTCTCTGGTCTAAAGACTGATGATGTTTAAGCCATGGGTACTGTCTCTTTGTCTAAAAACTGAAAGAACAAAACGAACATGATCCATGTCTAGAGATTTTCAAGCCATGGGTACCATGAAGGATCAATGGTCGAATCAGCCTCAGTCTAAAGACTAATGTTTGAAGCCGTGGGTACCATTTTCCTTCCACCAAACATAACCCAATCCAATATTTTGTCTAAATAATTCGTTTTCCGAATCTCAGTCTCTGTCTAAAGACTGATGATGTTTTAAGCCGTGGGTAACTTGATCTTTGACCAGTAAACTGAAACCAATCCCAAGTATATATGTCGAAATAATAAGCCATGGATAAAGGATCGGTTTTCAGTCTTAGGTCAAAATTTCCCATAAGCCATGGGTCCAAACTCGACGGGACAATGTGCCAAAGAAAGATTCTAACAAAACACTAATAATTGAGTGTCTGCCTATGATCTCTCTTGGGTTCGAATGAAAAACAAAATAAGAAAGGAATCAAACAAAACAGAAAAACACAAGCAATAAACCACAACTGATCGCAACAATTTCATGCTTATCAAATTATGCAAAGCGCTACAGAAAAAAAAAAAAAAAAACACGAACCAAAAACAAAATCAATTAAAACCAAAAAAAAAGAAGAAGAAAGAACTTGTAATTCACAGAAGAAAAAAAAACTTTGAAACACGAATTTTTCGGTTGTGCAAATATCAAAAGCCTCTTCAAAACGAAAAAAAAAAAAACAAAAGAAAAAACGAAAACATTATAATAGTGAAATTTAGAAATCCTAGAAATCAAGAGGATTTGAAGAATTCTTACAGTAATAATCGCTACAAATCTTCCTCAATCTTGAATGATTACAATCGAGAGAAATATGCGAAACAAAGAAAAAACTTATAATAGTGAAATCTAAAAACCCTAGAAATCAAGAGAATTGGAAGATTATTGCTTCAAATCATCTTCCGTCATAAAATATCGATCGAGAGAAATATGCTAATTAGAGAAAGAAGAAGCAAAACAAAATCTGAGAAAATTATGAGTCTCTCTGGTAAGCTGTGTAGATGGAAGCAAAGAAAATCAGTAAATTTATAAGGGTCTATAATGTAAGGAGCAGAAACATGAAAGTATATATGATTACATGTCTATTCATTCGTAATAAATATTACCTAGAGATTCCGAGATTGAAGATCTCCTTAGCAGTTTTCACCTTCTTCTTAAACTCCCATGTGCAAAGCATATGCTATGTAGTAGACAGCATGTGTCTTATCAATCTCATTGACCTCCAAAAACTTGTAAATCACTTTCGCATCAGCGCAATGCTCCGCCTTCAAAAACACAAAAATTATGAGTAACATTGACAAAAAAAAAAATTATTTCGTTATGTAGTGCATGGTAAAAAAATATTTTACATCAGATCCGATGAGAGACAACTATCAATAATTAAACCAACACAAATTATAAAATTGTAAGTAATTTACAAAGAGACATAAGAGAAACGCTAACTAAAATTAAAGAGGACTCACGATAGATGTAAAAAGTTTGTTAATGAATTTAATGAAGAGGCATGTCTTCATCAACTCGTTCATTCAATCTCTTGATAGAAACTCCCATGAGCGGTTACCTAAAACATAATTCACACGATACAAATCAGCAAAACAATAACAATCTTGATAATTCATAGACCAAGATAATAACAATACAAATATAACCTCAAGAAAAGGTAAAAAATAATAACGCAAAATAAATCGATCCATAAAAGAACCAAAGCAACAAAAAAAAAGCTATAATATCAAAACGATATGTTTAGGCTAACGAATCTGAGTTCTAATGGTGTGGTTGCGGCTCTATATTTATAGTTTAATATCTAGGGCACACCGTCATAATTATCTCTAAAAATTTATTTTTTAAAATTGGAAAATTTCTTGATAAAAATATTCGTAATATATTTTAGTATCTATCTTAAATTTTTATAAAAATTAAAAAACAAAATATTCTATATTTTAATATTTAAAAACAAAATATTCTATATTTTAATTAAAAAACGAAATATTCCATATTTTAATAAAATTCACACGATTTTATTGTTTTACCCTCACCAAAAAATAGAAAACTGGATTTGATAGTGTATTCATTAAGGGTGATTAAGACTAATCATCACAAAACACGATTAGACTTATATACCCTTAACAACTAAGAACAAAAAATTTCGAATTGAGGTTGTTTAGGGCATTATTATAGAGATCAACACACGATTAGACTTATATACCCCTAATTACGAAGAAGGAGAAATTTCGAGAAGAACAATTCATTAAGGGTGTTTAGGACAAATCATTCTAACTTTTAACCACAGGCTTCCAATGCCCTAACTTTCAATATGGTGCGTTTCTACTTCTCAAATAATTATTGTAGAGATTGTTAACCTAAGAATATATTTTTTTGATGTATATATACGTTGTTATTATGTTAAATGACATAGTGTCATTCTATTATTGCGAAATATAAAATATTAAAGTACTGAATTAAATTATGGTTTGATATAAGTGTTAAAACATGTGCCTTTAACAAAAAAAAAAAAAAGTGTTAAAACTTGTGTATTAGGTAGTTGTGTTAAATTTGTCAATTTACTATAGTGAAAGTATTATTATTCGACATAGGCATGAGACTAAGGCTATTTCGGGTTAACCAATACATAAACAATTGGTTAATTTGGTTTATGAGTCTAAAACCCAAAATAACCGAAATTGTGAGATGTTTTTGGGCCTGTTAGCCCAATTAATTATATTACGGAGAAAAAGTTATAGTTTTTAAATTTATTAGTCCAGTTGGCCCAAATCTCTCTAGTTTATCTCGACTCTTCTTCTTCTTAGCACCAATGTCGAAGAACTGTTGCATGCATCTTCGCCGAATTAGATCCATGGTGAGTATTACCCAAGAAACATGATGTTTCTTTATCTTTTCTGTTCACATCTCTTACTAAATTCCGAAAAACTTATGAAATTATATCTGATTTCTATTTAAGCGTGTCAATCGAAAGAGAAGCCGGATACAATAATCAAAGTTGTCCAAATATGAAGAATGAAAGGAGCTGGAATCTGAGTTTGTTGTAACATGGGCAAGAATTTGATTTCGATGCGTGGCCAAGAACCAAACTATCAAGTTGATATCGGGTGAGTTTCTCATCCTTTTTTTGCAATAATTTAGTTCAATCGACTACGAAAAAAAACTAAATTGTTTGGCTGTGTATGAACTGAGTTAGAACCAATAGTTAATTGCAAAGGATGTTAATTTATATAAACTTTCTGATTGTTTGAGCTAAATCTGAGACAATTTTATTGGCATGACTATGAAACTAAAACTTAGCATTGCTTGAATTTGTTGAATACCAAAAGCTCAACCAAATAAATTCGTTACTACCTTATCATTATCAAACAACTGGAAAATGAGTAAATCTGCAAAAATTGCTGATACAGTTAAGAAAATATTGATGTTATAATTAATAGGGAACAATAAAATGAAAAGTAAAATAACACAAACCAAAAAAACACAAACTCGCCTAATTCTGAAAATATTTTAAATAACATAAGCCAAAGAATTCTTATCTTAAAAAAAAAAAAACTTAAGAAGTACCATATCATTCGTCTAATAAACGTCTTGCCGGACATGCATCCTTGTATGTCACGTAGACAACACCTTTGTAAGTCCTTAAACCTGCATCACATGTTGGACCTTTCAGAAAAAGGAAAGAGGAGTTTCAAGTGTGAATATCTTTCCATCTTATTTGAAAGAAAGGTTGTCCTTCGACTCTTGAAGGTTTTTTGCCTCCTATGAGAGCATTTTTCATCTTTGATTCCATGTAAAATCTGTTTATTTTAGATATAAAGGTTAGTAAAACGTTATTGTAGCTTTTATACTAAATAAAATTCAGATTAATACATATTCTTGAGTTAGTTAAATAACTTGAAATAGTCCTATAAACACAAAATAGTTTGAATATTTTTGATGCTTTTGATTTAATATTATCATTGGTTTAGGAATAACTTTACCTCAATCATCTCATAGACTCCTTTGATGGTCTTCTTTGTTCCCTGCAAAGAACAATATATCACGTTGGTAAGAATTTATTTAGAAGATAAATATTCTCATATTAGAAATAATACAAATTAATGTTACAGAAACAAATGTATCCTGAAGGTTTTATTTAAAAAGCTTACTTGCATATGAGCTAGATCCATATCGGTACGGAAATAAAAATTTTGTGGTATATGTCTTCCAGGTATAAAGAAGACTCACTTGAAGTTTCAAACCTGTCTTTTACATCTTGACATCACGGAGCAGAGGGAATGAAGCATCCATTTTGAATTTCAGAGTATTAAGATGATAAAATATCAATGAAAAAGAGGTAATTGTGTGATGAGTTAGAATGTGAAATGTACAACGATATTTATAGATAGTTTAGATGCTTAGGGTTTTGTCGCCATCGTGTGGTGAAAATCTTTGGTGAGCAAGCATAATATCAAAGATTCGCCTAGGAAAAAGGAATTTTGATTTATTCGGCTATGAATGTTAACAATGTTTTAGGAAAAATTAGTTTATGGTTTAAGTAACAATAGGATATTTTAGGAGATTGTGAAGTACAAAATAGGGAGGATTGTATTTGATTGAAGATTTCGTATAATTTAGTTATAGAACTCTTATTAAATTTTCGAATATGCTAGGAAATTAGGAATCTTCTAATAATTGATTTAGATTTTGGATCCATAAAATATCAGTTTAAATATCAGTTTGTTATAACTAATATATTGCCAAATAAATCATTAATTTCGTTTGGATTTTTTGTAGGAAAGTATCCAAAAAAGAAGGATCCGATTGATGGAATTGCGGGTTAAAATCAAATAAGGAACGATCCGTGTAAAAAAAATTCGGGTATAAAAAGTAAATATGGCAAGATCCGAATCAAAGATTTCCGGGTCAAAATCAATTAAAATCCGACCCGATTAGGAACCCCAAAAAATGTTGCAAAATGTAGATATAAGTCGGATCTGCCGGAACTCACCCGGCAATAACCTAACAACAGGAAAAAAGACAATTCGATCGGTCAATTTGAAATACAAATGGTGGACGTCGTCGTCAACAGTCGTCAAATATCATCATTTTGAAATACATGATAATATACTTGGGAATCACATTCCGATGATTTATGACTAAACAACAAAGGCAACTCGAATAATTACTTGGTAATCAAGTTCCAATCATCAAAGACTAACTAAAAGACAATGACTGTTTTAACAATTTATACTGTAAATTGTTACTGGCTAACTTTAGAATCTGTAGACAACTAACTTTTGTCCAATCAAGTTTTGTCTTTTTAAAAATTTCCGCCGCCACTATCTACTTTTTTTTACGGTTCAGCGACTTCTAGACGACCCTTTTAACCGCTTAAAGTTATATAAATTTTGATTTAATGTATTTTTCCAATTTCTAAATACATAGATATAAATTTATAAGGTTTAACTCCATGTATATGGTTATAAATATTTTAATTAGTTTTTGTTTACCATTTATTATTTTTATATAATTTTTATTCATAATATTACAAATTATGTTATAAACGCTCAAACCGCTTACAATCTCCTAGATTCCGATTAAGTGTTCTAAAGCGTTAGGCGTTAAGTCACTGTCCGCTTAGCACTTTATTAAACATTGATAATTATATAACAACAAATAATTTACAGCTACAATCGAACCAGTAATGATTTTATTTTAAAAAGTTACAGATGTTGTGAACTGTTTATCTCATTAATAGAATAAGGGATATATATACAAGAACAATAGCAGGATACAGAGAATAAGGTAAAACCCTAATGGGCCATGGGCCGGTTATGGAGTCCATCTATATGGTTTATAACACTCCCCCTTGGAAGACATAACTGTGCCCGATACTAAACCGGGATCTCCATAATGCGCTGGGGAATGTTGCCTCATTAAAACCTTACCAGGAAAACCCAGTGGGACAAAACCATGGTGAAGGAAAAAGAGTACAACACGCATTACTCCCCCTGATTTGAGCATCACTGTAGATCCTTAAATCCGTGCATCCCGATCTGATGAATGAGCTTCCGGAACGTTGAAGTCGGCAATGATTTGGTGAATAGGTCGGCTGAATTCTCACTTGACCGGATCTGTTGAACTTTGACCTGACCGTCCTTCTGTAATTCATGAGTGAATAAGAGCTTTGGCAAAATGTGCTTCGTCCGGTCTCTCTTAGTGTAGCCGTCCTTGAGTTGAGCAATACAGGCTGCGTTGTCTTCAAATATGATGGTCTTTGATGTAGTAGTAGCTGCGCCTTAAGGAAGGCTGCCTACGTACCCTTGGAAGGGATCAAGCCACACGTAGTTCCTATTCATTGACCATGCCATAATCTGATCTTATGAATAACCTGCATCAACAAATCAAACTAAACCAAAGCAAACTGGACCTTCTTTGGTTAGATCAGTATAGAATAAACCCAAATAAACAACGCAGGAAGAATAAACTTTAAAATTTAACCAAACCTTCCTTTAAACCTTTCCAGTGCCTTTGGGTTGATCATGAACTAAATTTAGACAGGAGACTCACGGCAAAACAAATGTTTGGTCTAGTGTGTCTAGCCAAATTCATTAGAACTCCTATGGCACTGAGGTATGGCATTTCCGGACTGAATGGATCACTATCCAATTTGAGGCTTCTCACCACCATTGGGCATGGTCAATGGGCGGGCATGGTCCTTATTAAATCTCCTTGAGTACTCTTTCCGTGTATGCCATTTGATGCACAAGGATTCCATTATTCACGTACTCAGGTTGTAATCCCAAACAGAACTTAATTATTGCCTAGGTCTTTCATTTGTTTGGTCGATTACCCAGAGGTTTAAATCATTCATATACACTGCTATGATTACAAATCATTTGTTTGCAAACCTCTTTATGAAAATACATGGACTGATGGGATCATTTATAACCTTCCATACGCCCACTTAGTCTAAGTCCATGAAAGGATTTGTCCAGCCTTATGCAGTGCTGTTCTCGAGAATCTTTCTTATCTTTGAGCTCAATACCCTCTGGTAATCTCATATATTATCCAGTGGACTTATATAAATATGCAGGCATTACATCCATTAGCCGCAAATCTTTCTCTTTTATATAGCCAGACTTAGCAAAGATTTAAATGTCTTAGCATCCACCACAGGGGAGTATATCTCCTCTATTTCTGGTCTTTGTGTGAATCCTTGTGCGACAAGCCGTGTCTGATATATTACGATTTCACTATGTTTATTTCACACAATCACAAAAACTCATTTGTCCCACTGGCTTTACATTGAATAGTGTCCTTTGTATTGGACCAAACACATTCTTCTTCTTAATGATTCTTAGCTCCACGTTTTATGATCTTGTACTATTTTAATCAATCAGGTATTTGAGTGCACTCTAGTATAGACGTGGGCTCCTGATCCTCATTCATTTCAGTTGCTACCTTGTGCGCAAATATTTTATCATTGATGTCGACATCTTTTCGGTTCCATTGTATTCTAGACATGATATAGTTTATAGAGATCTCTTTACAGTTTCAGGACCTTGAGGTTTGGCGTCCCAAACCTCATTGATTGGTACCTTAGGGTTATGTCTATTAGCCGGCCATGTCTATGGTTTCTTGAACCTTCTCGGTTTCCCTTGCACCTTTCTTTGATTTCCGAGGGTTCTTGTCTTTGGAACCTTTTGGGTCTACCACGTTTCTTACGTGTTGTAGCCTCTGTAGCAACTTGATTGTGTTCCTTGTGAACATCAATACGTACTGGTGCATTACAAGCTGGTATGTACGATTTTGTTACTCTCTTTGGGTCATTATAGGAATCTTGGCAACTGTTTTAGCTAGTTTTTGCAGATATATAGTCTTTTGGATCTCTAATGGAGTCCGAGGATCTTGCCATGTGAAGGATGTTTGATTCCATGTAAGTTCTTTGACCAGCTTGTTAGTCTCTCCACTTAGTGTTGGGAAAACGGATTCATTGAGATGACAATCCTTGAATCTGGCCTTTGGCTTGAGATACTTAATGATGGTGGGAGAATCATTGTTAACGTATATTCCCATCCCCTTTTGAAGTCCCATCATTTGCTCTCTGTGGTGGTGCAATGGGTACATAGACTAAACACCCAAATGTCTTAAGATGGGAAACGTCTCATGACCCGTTAGCAATTGGGATGGGGAATATCTATGCTCACTAGAATGGCCTGATGCGTATAAGCTCTTGTTGCATGTAATATTGCGTGTCCCCAAGCAGCTACTGTGAGTTCAAGTATGGACATGTGCCACGGGGTATACTACTCTCCCCCTCATGGACATACTGTAGCCATAAAACACTTGGGACATAATTTACCAGCATTATCTAGACATATATCTTAAGTATGTGGGCTCACAGACTTATGGTATGGGCCAGCAATCTAGCAAACACCAAGTTTCTAGTTGCTTTGACTGGTGATGACCTTAGTATGGGTTTCCCTTGTGTACATGCTACACACGTGAGGTCCTTAAGGAGTGTGCCCTTTTGATTTTAATATCAGCTTTACGCATCATGTTAGAACCAGGCTGGCCAAGCCGGTCATGCCATTAGTGAATTTCTCAGTAAACCCTTTTGTTTACTGTATTAGCCTCTATCATATTGACCTTGGCATAGTAAAGGTCTATGATGTGGGTATAGTCTCTAAGACCTTCTCATGGTCTTGGGTGCTCTTAGTAATATATGGGAATCCTTTGTTCCCTTCACCCTTAGTTTCAATGTGGAAACCATTCAAACACATTTCTTTGAGACTCAACAAGCCCCTTTGAGATGGGTGAATATGAAGCATCTGAGGATGCGTGCCCTTGGGAATATGGGCCTGCCATGGGCCTACCCTTAGCCTTCACTAAATTTAGCTATACCCGCAATTTGGCTAATAAACCATGTCTTTAGATATTTCGTTTATTGAATTCTCATAGTCATCTATCTCATGGTCAAAATCTTCTTCACCATCGTGATGAACTAAATGAGCTTCTAGATTCTTTTCAAACTCTCTTGATAGAGATCAACGAGATGCTTAGGTGTCCTGAACGTCTTAGTCCAATGGTTTCCCCATTCCTCATCAGTGGCAAACAAGTTTATTTGAGTGTTGTGGTTTGGGTATACCGTGGCCTCTACCTCGATTACGACCAAAGTCGGGTCGGCGGCCTTAACCATATGAATGGTTTCCTTGATCATATAAATTATAATTGCCACTTCTACCACGTTCATTCCATTTACCATGACTGTGGCCATGATACTTATCTCTTTGGACGTGGTTAGACTCTTTAGTCTCTTTAGGCTCTTTAGGCTCTTCAGCCCAATGGGCTTCTGATAATGGGGTAGGACCAGGAGGTCTCATTTCACTATTTATAACTCATTGTTTTGCTCAGCAAGTAGCAAAACAAGAGTTTAGACTTGCATATGTGGTAAAAACCTTTTTCACGATATTGTTGCTGAGGCAATATATTGTTAGTGTGAAAGGCCGAGAATGCTTTCTCTAGCAAGTCATTCTCAGTAACTTCCTCACCACGGAATCTTAGTATTGACACTATTTTAAATAGTGCTGAGTTATACTCATTCATGGATTTGAATTCCTGGAATCTGAGATTCTTTCGATCGAATCAGGCTTTTGGGTAATAGCACCGTTCTTTGGTGGTTATATTGATTTTTTTTTTTTTTTTTTCAACTCTGTCCTGAGGTCCAGAGGATTCTTAATAGTGAGGTACTGATTTTAAGACTCTCATTGAGGTGATGGCGTATGTTAGTAATCGCCTTATATCTTTCTCTTCTAGTGACATTGTTTTCTTCTACAATAGATTCACCAAGCCCTTTTTCCTTTAGGACAATCTCAGTCTCCAAAGCCCATTTTAAATAATTGTCACCAGAGGCATTGAGTGCCGTGTATTCATAATAGTTGATTTCTGTTATCTATAATATATAGAGTTAAATGAGAACTCATGTAATCGGTTAGATCAAGTCATGCGGTATTTAAGACCGAGCCATGCTTGTCTTCAGCAAGTGTTTTCTAAACAATCATGTTATATATATATATATATATGGATGAAATCAACTCTAGAAGATTGATCTAGTATGCAACAACCAAACAATCGGATCATACTAGATTAGGATATTAGGATTTTGCGGTTAAGTTTTAGGGTTTTAGCATCCGCGATTTATAGTACTAGGGTTTTTGCTAGGGTTTCGGTTTTATGTATGAAACTTTCTATTTATGGAAAATTTCCTTATATGGAAACTTTCTATTTTTTTTTGGAAACTTTCTATTTTGAGAAACTTGCTATTTTAGGGAACCTTTTATTTTGGGAAACTTGCTATTATACGAAACTTTCTATTTCTGGAAACTTTCCATATATGGAACTTTCTATTTATGGGAAAGTTGATCTTAAACCGTGACTAAGGGTTATTAAACCGTGACTAAGGGTTTATTAAACCGGTTTAACCTAGGATTTAGGGTTTCGGTTTACTTTCGGTTTAACCTAGAGTTTATATTAAAACATTCAATCTATCATACCATTAAACATCTTTCCATTCACTAACTTCTCAATTAATTCTCCAAACAAAAATCATAAATCAAATCACATGTGCCAATTTCATGCAAATTTTATCTTATCAAACTTTAATTGGATCATGTATATAAAGCATAATAAATAAATAGCGCTTATCTTAATTGGAGAAGAGAAACAGAGACCCGAGATCTGATACGGAGATTGGAAACAGTTATGTTTCTTAGCTGGTTGGGACCTCCTACAAAATCTCAATATATACAATCCTGATTCCTGAGAAACTCAAAATTTTTTTTTTTTTTTTTTTTTTTTTTTTTTTTTTGCTCATGGGAAACATGGCTATGGATTATATACATTAAATTTATTAAACACATATACTTAAACGTGATCGTTCGGTGCTTATCAATTTGATAATCAATATAACATTAAACCAAACAATTGAAAACATGTGTTTGGCTAAAGTAGTAAACGATAATAATAAGCTATGAGAAAATCATACCCAAAGGCCAAAGCATATACCAATCCAAACTCAATAACCAAGGACCAAACTATTAAAGGTGTGTCTCGGTAGATCAATAATCAAACATGTGTATAACGACAAAATACTTTTATTAATTAATTAATTACTGTGGTGGAATCTAGGTTTTAATTGTCATAGAGTGGAATCTGATTCGATCGGATGATCAACAAATAACTAACAGATCTCTTCCATAAGCATAGGGTGATTAACTAACAATAAGAATCTAATAATTTACCAAAGCAAAACAAACGTTTGACCAAACCAAGTAATAAAATAATGAGCAATAAGACTCCATACGATATTTTGATAATAACAAACACATCTCATGAACGATAATCAAAGCAACTAACAATAAATCATGAGTCAAATGATTAAAAGCAAGAAGCGCTACTTATCTTTATAATGAAACCGTGTGTTACGCTTGATCGGAGAACGGAGACGTCGGAAAACATTGCACCATCGACTAGTGTTTAGACATAAAAATTTTCTTAGGTCATGTGGTTAGGGTTTCGTATTTTTGTGAGAGAGATTTAGGGTTTCGAGATTTTTAGCTTTTAGGGTGAGAGGCTATTGTGCTGATAACGTGTTGTGAACTGTTTATCTCATTAATAGAATAAGGGATATATATACAAGAACAATAGCAGGATACAGAGAATAAGGTAAAACTCTAAATTATATGGTTTATAACAACAGACAAAATCTTACAAATAAGCAAAAATATCTACAACCTAAATTATATAGCCAAAAAATTAATGTAACCGTTTTGGGATAAATGTCTAAAAGTTTTTACTAAAAAAAATAGTTTTAACGAAAATGTTTTTCGTTTTGATATCAACTAGACATGCAATTGAGGTGGATAAATGAGTAGGGTAGCAAATTCGTTTTGGGAAAAATGTCTAAAGTTTTTACTGTGCGTTTTCGTTGGAAGAAATCTCAATTTTGTATCTAGTAAAAGAAATAACCAGCTTCGATTGATATCTTCAATAAATCATAAACTTTTGTTCACTTTGCCAATTTAGGCACAACATTAAATCATAAAAGGGAACAAATACATTATGTTTTAATTCCAATGTACTTTCCTCTATGGGCAAAATAACATCGTTTGAAAACAGAACAAATTACCCAAATCGATTTATATTCCCCCCAAATTATCAAATAAAATACTATATACGTTTTCATACGACGTCGCTTTGCTAATTAACGGAAGCTTATTAACAAAACATAACCTCGTTTATTTGTTACATTTAGCAACTTAAGGATGTGTCTAAATTGACCAAATCAACATCTATACTAGTATTTTTGCAACACTTTAGTGACGGATGGGTAAAAATATTTTTGGGTTAATCGGATATCCGACCTGTTTTTTTTAAATCTTTCACAAAAAATTTGTTGGGTCGCGTTATATTTAACCCAACTCATACACCGGATATTCCATATTTAATAATTTAGATATTTAGAAGATTTAGAATTATGATTCTCCTATCATCTTTGTTTGATTTGTTTTTAACTGTTTTGAATCATCATATAATTCATAAAATAAAATAAAAATCAATTTTTTTTCTACATATACTGTGATTCGAAATTTAAAAAATGGACATATAATATCTAATTGACGAAAATGTGTGTTCAACGTTCTACATCGATTAAAATATTTAGACAATGATTCAGAATTATATCATAAATAAGATCAACATTAATAAAATAAATGAGTTTTTTAGCCGGAGGGGTTTGGCGGGACGGATTTTTGAATCAACAATAATAAAAAGATTAAAATATCATTAATCCGCCGCTTCAATACGGATTAAATCTTTTTTTTTTAATACCACCAATATTAGACATATTAAATCAGTCTCATTTAGAAAAGATTATATAAAACCAAAAATTGTCCTGTGGTATAATGTTACTTAATAACAATATTTATAAAATTTTAAATATCATTAACATGCCGCTTTAATACATATTAAATCTTCAGTTTATTAAAATATAAATATCTTAGAGAATGATATGATTTGTAAACTTTTATATATAATAAATAGTTATTAAATTTTAAAATAAAAACAAATCACGGGACGGGTTAAGAAATTACGGAACGAGTTATATTTCGAAAAGAATTTATATGGCGGACGAATTTGAATCAATATTTATATACCGCTTTAATACGGATTAAATCCTCAGTTTATTAATAATTGTTTCGTGGACTTCGTGGTATACAGTTACTTAATAACAATTGTAAACTATAATATAAATAAATATGTTATAAAGAAATACAATTTAGAAAATATTTTTATACTAACTTTAAAATTAAATCATTCCGCGGTGTACCGCGGGTTAAAATCTAGTTAAAATTATAAATATTAAACTCGCGGGCCGCCCCTATGGCCCTATGTAACCGTTCACATAGAAGATTTAAATTTTCTATTAGTTTTCTTGTAGGCTTTGCAGACCGACCAATTGCGGGATAAATCATACGGGGCGTGCCAATTCACTTTGACATCTCTAGATTCTAGGTCAGTAGAACTTTTTCTGGTCGACGAGACAAAACTAATTGTGAACCACATTGTGTTTTTGCGTCAAGAATCGCCTTACTCCACAAGAGATTATTCCCGTTTGGAAATAATGGTCGACGAGACAAAATTAATAACTCGATTTTTATTCACTTGTAACTATTACATTTGTGTACAAGAAATTAAAGAAAACAAATAAATCTTGAGTACAAGAAATAATTGTGTATTAGAATGTACAATTGGAATATTTCTTCTAATTAAAGAAAATTTTTACTTAAGAAAAATTGAAGTATTTAAAACATGGAACATACAATTTTTGAAATTCTATTAATTTATAGAGGCATTTATTTATCGGAAAATTATTAATTATTAATTCATAGAGACATTTGCCTAACTTTGTAATTTCTTAAAACTGTTATATGTTTTAAAAAAAAGATTTTCCGTTATAATCAATATCCTTCTAGAACCACTTACAAGTAAAAACACAATTATTATGTCTAGAAAACAACATTAAAAGTTTTCGATATCGTAGAAGTACTAGAAATGAACTCTACCAAGAATGAATGCAAATTTAAGAAAAACAAACAATACTTGTGTCATATTTCACTAAATTTTCTTATATATATGTAAATATATTTTGATATGTTTATAAAATTTTAATTTATGATATTGATGGGAACATATATTTACATAGGATTTTTTTAAAAAAATCTATATTATTATTTTATCGAATTGGGTTAAATATTACATTATCCCGACGACTCGGAACCTTAATTTATCGAGTATTAATTTATAGAGGTTTTATGTATGACGTTAACAAAATTTTGCACCCTTTTTTTTAACAAGGTATGCTCTAAAACACCCTTTCTTTAAGCCAATTCATTTTCAGTTGAGATTATTCTCTTCCTAGCCTTCTCAGCCTGCAAATCATAGATTCCAGTTACTTCAGAGCTTTCAATAAAATAGAATGTACAAGTGTAACAAGCTCTAACCTGTTCCTTCCAATTTATGGAACATGTGACGAAAGACAGTATAATGGCTTGCACAGCGGATCCAACCACAACACCACACCAAAGTCCTTTTCCGTTAAACTCACGACTGAAAGCTAAGTAAACTCCAACCGGAGCTCCTACGATATAATAAGCTAACACATTGTTCAAAGCTCCAATGTGCTGCCAACCACTGCCCCTAGCAACCCCATTAAGAACTGCGGTAAATCCGTCGAGAACAAAGGAGAGACAGAGCAAAGGAGTTAGGTCAGCCACATAGTCCACAACTTCTTTGCTGTTGCTGAATGCGTAGCCTATGATGTTCCTGCACGTGAAGAGAAGTGTGCTAAAGAAAGCTGACTCTACCAGCCAGAGACAAAGCCCTGCCAATACAGAAACCCTAGCAACTTGAGGATTCCCAGCTCCCAATTTGTTTGACACGCGTGTGCTGCAAGAAACCAAATGACTAATATTGTTTAGGAAGAAAATGCTGAATATGTTTGGTTAAAAAGTGGAGATCATACCTAACAGCCGCTGCGACTCCAACTGGAATCACATAGTGCAAAGTTGCTGTTGTAAGACTTGCATGAAAGAAATAAGATTCGTTAGTTAAGTAAATTAAATAACAAAGATAAAAGGAAGTCCTTGTATATGATATTGATACTTACCAAATAGAAAGAACAGAGGTCTCGAGTTTTGGGTTCGGGAGAAGACCTGAACAGAGTATGAGTAGCTCAAATAACCACCATTCTAGGCTATTAAAGGAAAACCGAGAAAATGCAAGCGAGATAAGAAGACGCATTGGTGTGTGTAACTTGACCAACAGGAAACTTAAAAAATGACTTACCAAAGCATTGCGGCTGATGGGACTCCGTAATGGAAGAACTGCTTCACAGAAGACACGATATCTCCGGATACAAATCCGCGAGTCTTCTCACAAGAGCTGGAGGATCTCACATAACATGAGAGAATCACAGCGTAAAACCAGAAAGACACACTAATAGCCAGGGCAGCACCATTGCTTCCCAGACCAAGCGCGGAAACCAAAGTCCAGCAAACCGCCATGTGGAACAAAAGGGTGGTCAGGGCTGAGTAGAGCAGTGGAAGAACCAACCCTTGTGCTAGCAGAAACCGGGTCAGTGGTATGACAATCGCATGAGCAAACAAAGCCGGTATGAGCCAAAAGGCGTATGAGCCAGCGACTCTGGAGATATCAGGGTCTTGACCGAGAGAGATTAAGAGCTTTTCGATGTAAATCCAGAGAATTGATATGAGGACACAAATAGGGATGTTAGAGGCAATTGCAGAATATGTATAGGTTCCGAGTTTTTCGTATTGTTTGGCTCCATAAGCTTGGCCACAAAGTGTTTCTAGTGCACCCACTAACCCATACTGCACAAAGAACATATTGAAGTGTTATCAAGATTTGAGAGTCAACTTGATTTTAAACTTTTTTTTTTTTGGTAAAATCTTGATTTTAAACTTAAAGAGGAGAGAGTAGTCATAACATAATTACCATAATGCTGAAACCGGAGACGTTTGTGAAGGATGTGGCAAGAGCGACACCGGACAGCTGGAGCTCGCCGTTGTGACCGGCGACCATGACTGAGATGACAGGCAATAAGTACTGAGCAATGGTCACGGTGGCCATAGGAGCGGCCAAGCGGCTCACTTTCTTCAGCTCGACGTTGAGCTGACCATTTTGCCATGTGGCTTTACAGGGGACTAGCTGCTCATCTTCCGGAAGAAATGGCTCTTCCATTGTCGTCTTTCTAGAGTTTTATTTGTTAATATATTTTTTTTTTACTTATTTTTTGTTATTGTTGTTGTGTTGAAAGCCTTGTCTATAATTTATGATGACATTCTTCCATCTTTTATAGACACTAGACAGACGACGAAACCAATGTCAATGTCAACGTAGACTTTTCTTTTTGGAAATTGTTGGAAAAGAATATTCAAATTACATGACTCTTAGCTCGACCAGTAGAATTCTATATTTTCCACGAAGATTTAAAGTATATTATTAAGTCTAAATGTTAAAGTATAAAGTATTACGAAAGTTTATACATCAAAGGTTTCAGCAATGACGTTGTATAGTTTCTCTTTAATAAGTGTGAGGAAAAAAATAGTTTCTTTTTTTAAGGTGAACATACATCATGTTCTTTGCAAATGACAAAATCTTCTAACAACTTCGGTTGCCTGACACGATCTTAATGGGGTTCTTTTGTACTCGTACGTATAAGTGAAGAATAAATAATGGCTAGTATTTCATAAATAACTCCAATTTTTTTCTTGGAGGATTAAATAAATAAGAGCATTTTATAAATTCTTTTATTCTTTCATCCCTAAAAAATGGTATTACGGGTATGAAAATTATTCTAATAATTTCAAAACATGTGACATATTTAAGTATCTAAGAGTTATTTTGTATCATTAATTATTAATAATAGTTTTTCGATATATCTCTTTTCGGAACTCACCCGGCAATAACCTAACACCAGCAAAAAGAACTACAATTCGGTCAATTTGAAATACGAATGGTGGACGTCGTGGTCAACACTCAACAGTACTCGTCCAATATCATAATTTTGAAATACATGATAATACACTTGGGGATCACGCTCCAATGATCGATGACTCAACAAAGGCAACTCGAAAACTACTTGGAAATCAAGTTCTAATCATCAAAGTTTAAACAAAAGAAAATAACTGTTTTAAAAATTTATATTTAAGAAAAAAAAAAACTATTTTCACAAAATTTATATCTAATTTTGTTGATTTTTAGAAATCCACCAAAAAGATGTCATGACTAAAAATAAAATTGATCTCATATTAATAAATCATCTTTCAGCAAACATTTTACAAATTTTGAGTATGTTAAATAAAACGTTTGAAACATATATATAAGTTCCAAATAAATTAGCCTTGACTTGCATGATTAAAAAAAAAACAATTCCATCTCGGCAAATAAAAGCATATGCAAAAACCAACCCACGTTGGTCCAGTTGGTAAAGGGCTCATGGCTGTGAGTTCCCCTTCCTGGGTTCGATTCGGGTTAGCCACCTAGCCGCTCCCTTAACGATGGAGTAAAGTGTACCCGAATGCAAAGCCTCGTGGATTAGTCTTTGGGCCTAGGAAGCCTTTGGGATCCCACGGTAAAAAAAAAAAAAAAGCACATGCAAAGGACTTTGCAATAACAAAGCAAACACTATCTATCTCAACAACTTTGAAATTTAGAATTGAAGATCGGATAGAAAAAGTTCTCCCTGATAGAAAAAGTTGTTTCCCTTTACGCCTTTTATTCTCTTTTTCTTTTTCTTAATATCTTCACCTCTATGTTCAAACTTCAAAACTTAATTTTTGAATTTAGTAACATAATTTTTGTTCAACTTCTATATATATCAATATAAAAATATGCAGTGCTAAACGTTAAAACATGTAAAGTTTGTGGAAAATTACTTTCTGATGTCAAGTTCAGAGTATAACGAAGGGAATATTGCAAAATCTACCACATTTTAACAACTGGCATTGAAAATCTACCACAATCTAGCTTTCAAAATCTACCATATTTCAATAGCACATGTGGAATGCTGGACCAAAATACCCCTGATTGGGACAGAGTCTGTGTCAGGGACAAAGTCTGTGTCAGCGACAGAGACAGTATTGTCTGGCGCTTCCAAAGAAGGAGCAGGTCTGCAATAAATGCTGCACGGTTATTTAAATAATACTCCCTCCGTTTCACAAAGAGTGTCGTTTTAAGGTTTTATTATTGTTTCACAAAGAGTGTTGTTTTAGGTTTTCAATGCAAAATTTAATGATTTTTTTATGTTTTATGACTATTAGTATTCTGCAGATTGTTTTACTATTGGGCAGATTGTGTTTAAGTATATAGGTAATGATGTTTTTGTTTAGAAAAAACAAAAAATTTAATGTTTTCTTAATCTGTGTGCAAAACTCTAAAACGACACTCTTTGTGAAACAGAGGGAGTATGTTATATCAGAGACAAATTCAGATCTAATGAGTAATATAATTAGATCATGGACAAATTCAGATCGAATGGGTGATATAATTAGATCGAGGACAAGTTCAGATCGAATGGGTAATAGAATTAGATCGGGGACAAGTTCATATCGAATGAGTAATAGAATTAGATCGGGGACAAGTTCATATCGAATTCAGATGGAATGGGTAATAGAATTAGATCGGAGACAAGTTTAGATCGAATGAGTAAGAGAATCAGATCGAATATGTTATATCGGGGACAAGTTCAGATCGAATGAGTAAGAGAATTAGATCGGGGACAAATTCAGATCGAATGGGTAATAGATATAGATCGAGGACAAGTTCAGATCGAATGGGTAATAGAATTAGATCGGGGACAAGTTCAGATCGAATGAGTAATAGAATTAGATCGGGGACAAGTTCATATCGAATGAGTAATAGAATGAGTTATAGTACTCGGGGACAACTGGATCTTTTTGTAATTTTGCAATAGAAGAAAAAAAAAATCAATAATCAGGGTAGGTGAAGACAATAATGCTCAACTAATCTGTGTACCAAAATAGATGGTGAAAAATCTAAATAAAATTCGAAACCCTTAAATGAGAACAATTGGTGGACAAGATGTGAAATTCATGATAATAGAGCAAGATGATGAAATCGGGGACAAGATCTAGACGCAACAGAGAATTTCTAATCGGAGACAAGATCTGGAGACAAAAACGAAAGTTAATTGTTTAGTCTCAGGAGATATAATGTTTCTTGGTTAAAGTGCACGTGTTTCGAGGGAGAGAGAGATAAATAGAGAAGCTAATGTTGTAGGGAAGATAAATAGGGAGGAGAGATAAATAGGGATGGGATATAATTAGGGAGGAAAGATAAAAACAGAAGATAAAAAAGGAGGGCAAAATGGCAACTCTATATCAAAATGTGGTATGAGTTGAAAAAGGGGAAGGAATGTGGTAGATTTTGAAAGAAATTGGGAATAAGTGGTAGATTTTGTAGCTTTTCCCATAACCAGGTGTTCACTTTATATTTCTTAAGTTTATAAAATTAAATTTTAAACCATTTTAAATTACTTGAAAAATGTGATACTAACGTACATCATTATACAATGGTAATCATGAATCTAACATCGATCAGCCAAGACGTTTCTACTCTTATAATACCGTGTCAACCATGAGACAAGTGTTTGATCAGATATCATCTATTGACGCTTGTCCCGGTTATTAATAGACTAGTATTTTGATTATATATGTTTTATTTATAATTTGAATTTGGTTTGCTGATTTGGTTCAAGTGTTTTTTTGTTGCATTATATATACCTTCTTAATTTCCACTTATATATATGTATATTATTGTACTTTTATTTCCTCTATATACACACGTATGTATGTTGTTTAATTATTAATAGACTTGGTTTTTTATGGCTTTGAATGGGGGACGTATAAAAGACGGATCTAGTACGGGACATGGTCGTCCACTTTCATATCTCCCATTCACAGTTTTTACTGTAATAAAATGCGTTTCGTAGAACTGCATCTATTATAGAGCAGTTCTAAGTTCACTAACGGTTCATCTGTTTTATTTATTATTATTTTATTAATTTAATATTATTTGTGAAAATTATCCAAATCCAATCAGTTAACCAAATAATTTATTATATATATATATTCTCGACCGAGATTCATTACTTTATATTTTCATCTCATATTTATTATGTATATTTTTGTAGTATTTTAAATAATCCAAAATTTTGAGTAATATATATATATATAGAAAAATTATTTGTTTTCAATATTTTAACATTTTAAGTTATTACCTTTTATCTAAAATATGAAATAATATATTAGAAAATTTAATTACTTTTGTAATATTTACATGTCATGTTATTATTTTGTATATAATAAATTAAATAATGATTTTGTATTAATAATAAAGCAATATAAAACTTAGGATGCTTTATAGTAATATACTATATATTTTGTAAAATAATTTATTTAATACTTTTTTTCTAAATCATTTTTTTATCATTTAAAAATTTGTTCCGTTCCAATTGTAATCCGTTTTTACCATTCACACATATATTTTAAAACGTTTGATCTGCTAGATCCGCTTGATACGCTCTTGTACCGCCAGATCCGCTTGATCCGCATTTGTTCTGCTTGATCCGCTTGAACCGCTTTCTCCATTCGGACCCTATATATCTGTTTTATTCTGTTTTTCTATACAAATAGTATATGATTTTTCTAGAGACTTTCTTACCGTAGAAGACAATCTATATATATAATGGGAGAGTTTCTCTCCATCTAAGGTGTTCACATCAGCATCCATGTCATCATAATTTTTTTTTTTGTGGGTTCCACATATTTATTTATTAAAACAAAAACATTAAAACTAAACTAATTCACACAGTAAATAAAAACAATAATTGACAAAAATTAAATGAAATATTATGAAAAACGAAAAAAATAAGTATACAACTTTCTATATATATAATGGGAGAGTTTCTCTCCATCTAAGGTGTCCACATCAGCATCCATGTCATCATAATTTTTTTTTTGTAGGTTCCACATATTTATTTATTAAAACAAAAACATTAAAACTAAACTAATTCACACAGTAAATAAAAACAATAATTGACAAAAATTAAATGAAATATTATGAAAAACGAAAAAAATAAGTATACAACTTAAAATATGAAATTTTTGAATAGAGATTAAATATATATAAATTAGATCATTATATTTTAACATATAATGAGTAAATATTTTAAAATAGTTAGAGATACGAAAAAGAAACTTATCATATATTTTAATGGTACAAAATTTATTTTTTAAGAGTTGCCATTATTTAGTAGAGAAAAGGAAATAAGAGTTAAAAATACCAAATTTAAAGATTTTTACTTAAAATAGAAATCAATTCATTTCTGAAAAATAGACATTTAAAATTTGAGTACCGATTAAAAAATAAGAAGAATTTAGAACATATTATTATTTATAATTATAATATAATATAAGTAGTCAAATTAATAAATTTTCTATATTATAAATGTTTTCTAAAAAAAAAAGTGAATACCTAAAGAAGAAAAACTAAATATTAATCAGTGTTTTTAGGAAATTCACATCGATTGAACAATCTAAGGGTGATTTGAAATAAAACAAAAACTATCCTAAACATCACAAATAAAAATAAAATAATCTTATCGAATAATAAAACTGTGTAATAATAATATTTGAGAATGTTATTTGGAAATCTATATATAGTAATGGTAGATTGAAGAGTTTTTCACTAGAAATAAAAATGATTTTGTTTTGTTTTTCAAAATAAATATATTTTAAAATTAGAATATTTTTTATGAGTTCGTAAGTGTCACATTTTATAAAAATAAACATTAAAAATACTATCTAAAATCATAATATATGTTAAATTATATATGTAGAAAGAGATTTTTGTATTTTTCAAATGGTCAAGATAAAGTGCAAAATTTCACGTTGAATTTCTATGTTTGTTAATAGGAATGAGTCCATATATGAGATTTGTTTTCTATAAAACAATTTTAGATGCACAAAACATGGTAAAAAACACCTTATAACAAACATCTCCTCGGATTTCTTTTCTGATGTTCACTTTAATAAAAAGATCATGAAACTTATTAAAAATTTGAGTATTGAATGATATGAAGGAGAAAATAGAAACGATCTAAGGAGAAAAGAAAATAGATGTCGGAAGACGACGAGTGAATCATAAAAGAAAACGAGAAAAATTGTAGTAAAAAATGTGAGAAACTTTTTACTACTTTGGAAAGATAATGCACATGAATTAAAGTAAAATCTTTTAAAATTCAATTGATTATAATGACAAAGGGAAAAATAAAGTTGTCTTCTTCTCTGTAACTTCGAGAGTAACAACGTTGTCATATGTTTTTCATTAGTAATAATGACCCCAATTTAAAGTAATTGCATATTTATTTTTATTAGAGGTGTAAAATGAATGTGTAAAAATAATATTTTATTAGAGCTGTAAAATGAATGTAATAAAATATACAATATTTTATTTTATAACTAATATATATTGAAATGTAGTAAAATAAACTATATTTAATTATTTTAATAATACATTAAAAAATAATTAGCATAAATATTGTGACTAAGGTATATTAATTGTAAACTAAAAATTATTAGGTTTTATGAATTACTAGAACCGGACTCGGACATACGTCCGGAGTTATGATAACATAGTAATTTTTCAGTTAAAAATTCATGTCATTAAGTGTATGTGTGTTTGTTTGAGAAACAAACTTTTATGTAAATGTGATTATATTTGAGAGGTGATATGATTGAATAATATGGTAGGGTAAACCAATAAAAAATGGTACCTAAAAAATGTATGTGCGTAGAGTATGTATTAGAAAATAGTTGGGTTTTAGAGGGTTTAAGTTTGGTAAAAAAAAATATATTTTATTCAATAGATAATAATAGATAATTTTTTTAAAATGTGTGATAATCCTTCTTAAACATGTGATTTGCTATATGTAATCGTGAAGAGAAGAAGAAAGGAAGAAAAAAGCAGAAAGAATTAGAAAATAAAAAGTTTAATTCTAGTGAAGGATGGAGTTGTCTTTTCTACATATACAGTAAATATCAAATGGTCTGAGAGAGGAACTAATTATTGAATCTTAATTGTCATCCTGTGGCCTCCGGCACAGCATTCTCAAAACTAGTCGGTCTCTCACCTCCTCTGTCCAGAAACCCGTACCTGGAATAGAGAGAAAATACATCAACTTCTTCCAACCTTTGAAGAGGCAATTCTGGAACTCCGACCAAGCAAATTAGGTGCTCAAGATCGCTATACCTGGATACCTTCAAAGACGGGAGATTATTCTGCAAAATCTGGATATCATGAAGCAAACAGGTCAAACAGAGAAACAACTCTTCAATCCTGCAACCAACAAGACTTTAATTGGATGGCAGAGATCTGGCAGATTAAAAGTGCTCCAAAAATCAAGTTCTTCCTCTGGAAAGCGATGAGAAACGCACTTCCAATTGGAGAAAACCTGTCTTTTAGAGGCATTAACACATATGCGACTTGCCCCCACTGTGGCCTAGAGGAAACTATTACTCACCTATTTTTCCTCTGCAACTTTGCTAAACAGGTGTGGGAGATTGCCCCGTTTCATCATCTTCCCATTGTAAACCTAACTACTCCTCTAAGAACGGTAATAGAGACTTCTAAGCGCCTAATTTGCCTGCCTCCAGTGGGTATAAGTGATGGCCCTCTCTTCCCATGGATCCTATGGACAATTTGGACCTCCCGGAATAAGAAGATTTTTGAAAATCGACAGGCCACGGCTCCGGAGGTAATCTCTCAGTCTATTGCTCACGCCAAAGAATGGCTGCTTGCCGAGAGACAGTATCTCCGACTCGCACCCAAAGAGTCCCGATTGAGACTTCTGAGTATGATCTCGAGACAATCCGGGTCTTCTCGGATGCCTCCTGGCGAGCTGAGTCACACGAAGCGGGTTTTGGATGGTTATTGATCGATCACTTGGGGAAGAAAGAGTTCCAGGGCAGATCTACGGCCAAGAACATTGGAACCCCCCGTGATGGCGGAAGCAAACGCCCTTCTCCTCGCAATCCAACACGCTTTGGACCTTGAATTCACAAAAGTCTCTTTTGCTTCAGATTCGCAGATGCTAATCAAAGCAATCAATAGAGGAGCTCATCCAATTGAGCTCCATGGGATACTCCACGATATCCTATCTCTATCTTCTAGCTTTTCGCAATTTAGTTTTTCTTTTATCAATCGTGAAAACAATCACCGAGCAGACCTCCTTGCTAAGTCTGTTTTTGGTGTAAACCCTTTGTATTTCCCTCAATCGTAATCTAATGAATTCCCCTTTGACTAAAAAAAAAAAAAAAAAATTTTGTCATCCTGTATAGATATTCTTGATAGGATCTACTTTAGTGGTCAACAGTTTAAAATGTTCTATACTAATAAGTTTGAGGTTCGATTTTAGAAAGTGCACTTTCTTACAAATTAATGGATGCAAAGCTTATCAAAATTCTACATGTTAGCTGGTAAAAAGTCGAGTCCTGCCATCGTAGATTAGGGATGAATTTGTTTATTGTGGCCGTGTGTTAGCTGGTAAACGTTCCGATGATCTATGACTCAACAAAGGCAACTCGAAAACTATTTGGGAATCAAGTTCCAATCATCAGATATTAAACAAAAGACAATAAATGTTTTAAAAATTTATATTAATAAAAAAAAAACTGTTTTAACAAATAGTGAAGTAGCAAATTCGTTTTTCGTTTTCCGTTTTGACCACTAAGCCTACTAGCTAGTGGTCAGCATATCCAATATATATTATAAAACTAATACTATACTAATTAAAAATGACATAACATTAGTGGACTATGTGGAATTTTGAATCTTCTATTAGTATTTTTCATTTATATATATTTACTGATTTACGTCAAGAAACATATTTTTTTTTGGTAGGATACGTCAAGAAACATATGTGATGACTCTTAAAGATCTTAAATGTAGTTATTATGTTTTTGACCATAATAACTGTATTTTTCTTTTCTTTTTTCTTAAGGATCAAGATACATTTTTGTTTTCTTAAGAGAGTTCGACCATTCATCACTGTATTTGTCCAAAAAAAAAGAAAAAAAAGAAAAAGAAAAAAGAGAGTTCGACCATTCATCACTGTATTTTTTTTTTGTGCGTTTTAAAGTATATAATACTGTGTTAATCTGGTTGAGTAACCTGCCTAAGACACAAAAACTACATAACGATTCCGTAAAAAATCCAAGAGGAATCAACCATACATGTCATTTATAGTGGATTTATTGGGATAATGTATGACACTCACATCATTAAAGTCAAGCCACGGTGTTTTTTTGGGTCCAGAAGCGTTTTACCGCCAGGGCCGGTCGTGAAAAAATTCGGACCAAATACAAAATAAAATAGAAGTCTTATAATATAATTATATTTTTAATTTTTAATATTATTATATAATTTTTATATTAATTTAATTATTATAATTAATAAAATGCAGAATTCACATTAAAGAAATTAGTTTTTTACTTTTTTCTAACTACATTTATTTAAATATACTATGTACTTACATATTAAAAAAAAAAATCATAAAATAGGTTCTCCGAACAATTATTTCATGTGGCTACCTTCAGGGCCCGCCATGTTCGCTGCACAAGGGATTATTCTAGGCATGTGAGTTCGGAATTAACCGATCAAACCAACAATTACAGTTATCGGCGTAGACCGAAAAGAGAACTCCAAACCCTTTGGCAAAATTAATTTGAGGAATCGGACGTCGGTTCGGGTCGGTTCAATATTCGGGCCAATCTGTTTTATCTAAACCGAGAATCTTCAGCCATATATAAGGCTAATGAGTCATTAACCCTAATTTAGGATGTTATTGGTTTATTAATTTGTAAATCCATAAAGGATTTGGAAATATCTATTAATTATGAAATCAATATATATGAATTTTGAAATAACATGTGTTTACCGATGAATTTGAATCTTTCTATTTTTCTCTTTCAATTCCATACAAATCCATTTAAAACATAGGAGGGGTTATTGGTTCATGGATTTATAAAGAATTAGAAATCCAAACAAAAATCATTTGTTATTCAATCATGGGCTGCCTGCAGCAATCAACCTGTAATATATGCGCTCAACTAGGATCACCCTGTACTTTCGACATCTACCCAATTCACCCTATATTTTTTCTTCTTCTTCCTAATTCCACCTAAACTATAAAATTCTATTCAATTAACCAAATTCAATTAATCTCTGAAATTGCGATTTAAAATCAATAATTCGCATTCATTATTTCGTGATTTTGAATACACCAGAGTTTCAAAATTTCTCAACAACATGTCAACAACACATTGAAAAGCTTAGCCGAGTCAAGTGTTATTGATTTTAAAATAATTGATTAAAATATAATCATTGATTTTAAAATCTTAATTAAAATCATGTGTTATTGGTTCTATGATTTATAAATACTAGTTAAAATCCTATGTTATTTGTTTAGTCATTTGTTTTTGGATTTGAGAATCCAAATTATGTTTTAAATGGATTTGAATGGAATTGAAAGAGAAAAATAGAAGGATTCAAATCTATGGGTAAACACATGTTATTTCAAAATCCATATATCTTGATTTCATAATTAAAAGAAATTCTCAAATTCTATATGGATTTACAAATTAATAAACCAATAACACCCCCATAATTTGGATTCTCAAATCCAAAAACAAATGACTAAAAGAATAACATAGGATTTTAACTAATATTTATAAATCATACAACCAATAACACATGATTTTAATTAGGATTTTAAAATCAATGATCGAATAACAAATGATTTTTCTTTGGATTTCTAATTCTTTATCAATCCATGAACCAATAACCCCTAGTTTCATTTTCTTCTTTGGATCTGCCTCTGCGGCTCTACCTCTTCCAAAACTCAAACAGAGAGTTCATCTTCTTCTTCGACCTAATCCATAATCAGTATAACGTTTCTTCTTCATCATCAATTCATCATCTTCTACATGCTTTATTATTCTCTTCTTTTTTTTTTCTCTTTAATCGTTTATTCGTGTGATTCTTTGTTGTTTGTTCGCTAAGCTCTTCCATATCACTAAAAATCTCAGCTGGATTTACGGATTTACGGGTGACTCTCTAGATCTTACTAATCTTCTTCGGAATTTCAATTTTTATACTTTTATTTTTCTAACTTTCTCAATTTAGATGATTGATTGCATGTGGTTACAGTTATGATATCTAATAGATCTCGTCGGTGATATATTTTTTTGCAGTTGGAGAGATCAGCCGTCTCCGCCCGTCGATGCTTCGTCACTGTCAACAAATGTGTCGAAAACCCTAATTTTTAATGGGTTGGGCTGTAAATTTGTTAATTTTAATTGGGTTTGTAATTTTTTTAATGCATTTAAATGATTATTATGGGTTTGGGCTTTGTTTTTTTTAGCCCATTATTCATATATTTTTTGTAATTCGGTTAAAATAAACCGACACAGGAAAAAAAATCAATTTAATTCGGAATTATTTTAAACCTTATAACCGAACTGAATAACCCGAGTACCGATTGATCCGAACCGAATTTAATTTTGGTTCAATTCGGGAAGATTTTTCAAAAACTGAATTTTCCCAAAACCGAATAACCCGACCCGAATAACCCGATTTCACCGAACTCTCAGGCCTAGATTATTCCCGTTTGGAACTAATATCAATGAAGATTTTATTCACTTGTAAGTTGTAACTATTACATTGGGATACCAAAAATTGAATAAAAAAACAAATTAATCGTTTTCCAGCATGTGCAATTCGAATTCTGTTCTAATTATAAGAAAATTTCAACTTAGGAAAAATTTTAAATATTTTCTAAAACCTGGAACTAAAAAAAATTGTAACCCATCAAAATAACATTAATTTTCTTTAAGCCAATCCATTTTCAGTTGAGACTATTCTCTTCCTTGCCTTCTCAGCCTGCAAATCATAGATTCCAACTACTTCAGATTATTCATAAAAAACATAATGTACAAGTGTAACAAGCTCTAACCTGTTCCTTCCAATTTATGGACGCTGTGACGAAAGCCAATATAGTGGCTTGCACCGCGGATCCAACCATAACACCGCACCAAAGTCCTTTTCCGTTCCACTCAAGACTGAAAGCTAAGTAAACTCCAACAGGAGCTCCTACGAGATAATAAGCCACAACGCTGATCAAAGCTCCAATGTGTTGCCACCCACATCCCCTAGCAACCCCATTTAGAACTGCGGTAAATCCGTCTAGGATGAAGGAGAGACAGAGCAAATATGATATGTCAGCCACATAGTCAACAACTTCTTTGCTGTTGCTGAATGCGTAGCCTACGATGTTTCGGCAGGTGAAGAGAAGTGTGCTAAAGAAAGTTGATTCTACTATCCAGAGACAAAGCCCTGCCATTACGGAAACCCTAGCAACTTGAGGATTGCCAGCTCCCAATTTGTTTGACACACGTGTGCTGCAAGAAACCAAATGACTCGCAATTGATTGTTGTATACTTGTATATATAATACTCCCTCAGTATCATTTAAGTGATATTTTAAGAATATTTTTTTATTTTATATTTTCTATGCAAAAATTAGAGAATATTGTCTTATCTACCACTTTTGAGAAAAAAAATTTCAAATCTACTACAATTGAATTCACTTTTTTGTGGTATTTTATTGATGATTTTACCCCTAAAAAGTAAATAAAAAAATGACAATTTTGTATCAGAAGGACAGAGGACAAAAGTGTTGCATTAGATGCAGTTTACATTTACCATGGACAATAATTATGAAATATAGTGAATGATGTCTTCCAAAAGTAAGTCCAGATTTCTAACTGGTAAAAGCACACCATATGGCGAGGGACAACCATCATATCCTGTTGTCCTCGAATTTAACAAAGTGTTGAATTTTAAAAAGATTATATAAAGAGTAATAGAACTTGTCCACAATCTAATTATATTACTCTTTCCACATGGCATATCCCCCAAATATTTACATGAGTTAGTTTTCACTTTTCTTCAAAACATTAATACTATTATTGGGAACAAGTTTAGATCGAATGAGTAATAGAATTATATCGGGGACAAGTTCAGATTGAATGAATAATAGAATTAGATCAGCGACAAGTTCCAATCGAATAAGTAATAGTAGATCGGGAACAAGTTCAGATCGTCATTTTGCCTTTTTGGAAATTATTTTAATGGTCGGATTCAATGAAGATGAAGGAAGAGAGAGGTAATATATTTAGAGAGAGAAAGAAAGAGAAAAGAAGAAATAAAAAGAAGACAAAAAAATAAAAATGATATAATAGTATAAAGTAATAAAAATAGATTTGAGGGTAAATTAGTTTTTTTGTTTGGCAAATATGGTAGATTTAGAAAGGTGAAGGGAAAAGTGGTAGATTTGAAAAGAATTTGAAAAATGTGGTATATCAGTATATGTCATAGTTTTCCCAAAAATTAAATGTCTTAATTTTTTGGGAGACTCACAAAAATGCCCATTTTTCAATACCCCTTTTCAAAAATGCCCTCTTAGGCTGTCCATTTTTAAAAAATACCCCTTTATGTACAAAATGACTAAATTACTCTTTTTTTAATAAAAGATATCACAAATATATAAGGAAAACATGAGAATGTGCACACATCAAAATTACAAATTTGATTTTGTAAAAACTTGTAAAACCTTTAAAATACCTTGTAAAATTTTTCCCTAAAAATTTTTTCCGCCAAAAATTTTTTTTTGCGGGAAAAGTGATTCCGCAATTTTTTTGGTGCTAAATTTTTGGCGGGAAAAATTTACAAGGTATTTTAAAGGTTTTTTACAGGGTATTTATAAGGTTTTACAATGTATTTTAAAAGGTTTTACAACGTATTTATAAGGTATTTATAAGATATTATAAGCTATTACAAGCTATTTTATAAGGTTTTACAAGTTTTATATAAGGTTTTACAAGTTATAAATGTGGATGTCGGATTCACACACTCAAGTATTTTTGTTAATAGGGAAGATTATTCTTGAGGGACAAAAAATAAGAATGTAAAAAGCTTATGAACTGCTACAAAAATTGCTATAGTATTTATTCCTTCCAAGAAAAGGTCCCCTTTACATGGCCATTGGCCTTTATATTTATACATAGAGAATCGACATTAAAATGAATAATTAAGTACAATTATTCCCTCTTAAATGTGTCCGTTTTGATTCTTTGACTATAATGCTCAATGTTTGAATTTGAGTTGACTCTGATCTTCATGGGCCTCGCCTTTTGGCCCAAGTGTCCTTGAACCGACTTACCCGTGTCTTCTACACCGAACTCATGTCGAAGAGCAGTCACTTCGGATTCTCGAAGTGGTGATAACCACTTCGACCGTTCCTTCGGCTCACGGGTCCAATGGGCTTTATCCTTTATGGGCCATTATCTTGACTACGTGGCAATCTTTGGTTGGTCTCGGACCTCTGGTGCGGGATCCGACACCAACAATTAGCCCCCCAAGTTCTTCGAAGTGCTATTCCAATTCGGAGGACTTTAAATGCTCAAGTGACCAAAGATTGCGCTCGAGAATCTTTCTGATTTCCCGCCGAAAATCTCATCACTCCTTTAATTTCGGCACTAGCCATTTTTTAACCGAGTGACATCTGTCATCATTATGACCGTATATTGATTAATTACTATTAAAACGGGAAAAAACCTTCCCACTCCCCACACAACTTCCGAGGCGGTTCCATCATTTAGCTTGTGTAAGGTAACTTCTTTTCATCATCATTTTCTACTTTTACGCTTTAATCGAAACTCCTCTCTTCTCTTTCTTCGCCGATTTTCTCTTTGCCGAAACTTGAATTTTTCATTCCTCCCAATGACTTCTGATTCCGATAGACCCAAGTCTCCGTCTTTCGATGAAAGGCGTTCTAGTAATGACGAGTGCACCCGCCCTAATGATATTGCTGGTCCGCACTACAGAACCACCTGCACCCTTCAATCTCTCGAACGATTGAGGGAGCTCTGCCGAATTCCACCGGGAATTATGGCGGAGGCGCAGATAGCCGATCCCACAGAGTCCCCAGAAAGCCACCGCGACGGCTATTTCTGTGTATATGAGATCTATTTTAAAGGTTGCGGGCTGACCTTTCCCCTTCCCGAAGCCCTAGTTCGATACCTAACGGCTCTTGAAATTGCTCTTCCTCAACTAACTCCCAATCTTCTTCGAACTATTCTCGGAATTATAACAATCGCGGCGGAGGCCGGATATGTTATCGGAGTCACTGAATTAAATGAGCTTCTAAGCGTAAGAAGTTCATCGAAGAAGACGGGATATTTTTCAGCGTATCCGAACGCTAATAGAAACATCATCTCGCACCTTCCGAACAAGGATGAAAATTGGCACCATCCTTGGTTTCTGATTAAGAAAACTCCCGCTTCGATTGGAAATCTTGCAGATTTACTCCCATCAAAGTGGTCTGCGAAGCCTGGTAGAGATTAGGTCGCATATATCTTTTCCGGTTGTTTTATTATCTTTATTGACTAAAACCGTTGTTTCATTTCGCAGCTTTCGTCGCTTCCACTCTCCCATCTGAAGAGTTCATCGAATTCTTCAAAATAATTCTCGAAGGGGAAACCCTTTGGAATTCTTTCACTCTTGAACGATTCCTAGAAGCAAACCACAGACTCAGGATGAGTCCACCGGGTCAACTTCACCAACTTCCGCCTCCTCCCTCAACTCAGGGGATGTCATCTCGGGCCCTTGCGGCCAAGCGTAAGGTGCTTTCCAAGCCGATGGCTGAGGCTTGCGAGGAGAAGAAAAAGTTTCTCGCGACTTCTATAGACAAGAAGGACTACAATAGGACCCTGCTGGTTGATGATGGCAGCACCGAAGGAGCCAGATCCGTCGCTTCTTTCAGATTAACTCCTCGTCGCGATCGTCGTGACTCACGTTCTCCTCGGAGGGACCGATCTCCTCGCCGTGATTCACCTCGTCCTCCCTGAGATGATTTTAGTAACGAACCACTTAAGAACTTGGTTTGTCGGAAGAGAGACAAGTCCTCTCCTAGTGATTCTTCCCCGCGGAGGGAAAAGTCAAGGGCCCGGACTGACCGTTCACCTCGATCATCCCCTCCTACTGAACCAATGGGTCCTCCACGACCGGTTGATATGTCTTCCTCTTCCCAGCCTGACAGTGAAAAGACTGCCCGGAGCGCATCTCCAAAAAAGGGAGATTCTGAATCTCGAGATGCTTCCTCGAGGTTAAAGCCTGCTCTTGTCCCTCAAGTCAAATCGCTTTCAGGTTTGGTGATTCATACAGTCTTAAAAGTTTTTGTCTCTATTCAGATTCCGATTTTTACAACTCTTCTTCCTTCGCAACTATGGAGAAGGAAGGCAGCGTTTTCCGATGCTTCAAGACCCGATCGGGTTTGATCTTGCCAGACTTCGACAAGTGGTGCCCTGCGATTCGTGAACGCTATTTGCTTCATGCTCATCATTCATCCCGGGTTAGTTCCGCTTTAATTTTCCGATTATGCTGCCGTTCATCGAAATGACTCACCATCCCGATTTCGTGCATAATGGTAGGCTAACGGTGAACTTAATGACATGATTGAACATTATGAGGGGCTGGTCCTTGGTCGGGAAAAGGAGATTGACGCGTGGAAGAAAAAACTTTCTGCTCTTGAGGCTGAACTAAGCTCTTCTACCGGCTCCAAGCACGATCTGGAGGACAAGGTCGACAATCTAACATCCGAGCTGGCAAAGATAAAAGGGGAGCTGCAGGACCAGTACGACCAGAATTTCAAACTCCAGGATGAGCTTTCTGGTGTTCAGGGTAGGCTTCACGAATCCGAATCAACCGCTGATTCCCTGAACAACCAACTTATTGAGCTTAACGCGAAGTACAAGGCGATCGCCAAATTGCGTGACTCTGAGCTGGCGAAGTCGGCATCGAAGGCCAGAAAGGAGGTTAAGGGACGTGGGATGGAGTTGATCCAAGGAGCCATCCGCTTCATTCAAACCGAGAAAGCTAGGTCAGATCTGGAGTCAGACATCAAGGAGCATGAGAGCAATCTGATTTTGTTGGATCAAATCCATGAAACAGATTTCTCCGAGGTACAAGAGAGGACCGAACTATCGGCTAATCTTTCTGAAAAGCGGAGTCGCTTGGCAGCTCTTCCTACTTCGACCTTCAACCCGCATGACTTCGAGGAATTCTTCACTGAATCGCCTCCTATAAGTGAATCGGGTCTAGATTGGGCAGGTAACGCTTGGCTCCTGACTCTTACTACCTTTTCCTCACTTTATGTTTTTTAAAACTGACTGGAACCGTCCTTCCCAGGCCCAAGTGAGACGGAAGATGTCATCCCACCCGAAGTTCTTGTGACATCGGAGGTCACCCCGGAGGATGGTTGTACTGTGGAGGGCGGATCAAGAGCTCCATCTGACCAAGCACCAGCCAAGGAGGCGAATGAAACTCCAACTGTCGAGCCGGAGTCCGAGGTGGCTGTTACTCCGTAGTGGCTGCGTCCACTTTAAATTGGGAATTGTCCCATTAATTTTAAAACTTAATTTCGAACTTGTTTTTGCCTAAGGAGGCTTTATTATTTCTTTTGAACAAGATATTTGCCTGAGGAGGCTTTTAAACCTTTCTAGGTTTTGACCCCAAGGGGGTTTGGTTAAAATTATGTGCGGGTTTGCAAAGTCCGCTTTTAACCCTTTGTGGCCTTGTGGTTATGCTTTTGAGATTTTTAGGCTGATCAGACCTTTCTCTTTAGAATGCGAGAACTGAGCTCGGCTTAAAGCGAGTTCCCCACTTCGGGTTTAGTCAACTCGATAAATTTATTGGGCTTGGGCCTTAGAAACTTTTGTAGTTAAAGCGACGGTTGCTCTTTCCCTTCTTATTTCTTGAAAGTAGGAAAAGCGGCTCGTCTTTAATGTAATAATTGCTTTTTCTCGAATTTCCAAAAATGGTTTCAACCACTAGGTCACGCCACCATTATTGAATTTATGGTTCCAAGACAAACCTAAATCATTATAAACGAAGGCTTACCTACCTCTAAGCTTTCTTTAAATACGATTTTAGAATCTTACTTGAGAAATATTATGAGAATGGAAAACGAAAAAGTAGCCCCCATTGATCCCGGCAGCCCACTCTTCTTGTCCGGCGACGGCTTTGAACCGGCCGGCGTTCTTTTCACTCACGCCGTCTTTCACTTTCCTTCGAAGGAGAAGAAAGAGGCTTGCGACTTTATTGACAAGGTTTATATCTGTCGTCTTTGATTAAAAACTTTTTGTTTCATCTTATTCATTCATCTTTATGCTAGGTTGCCGACAAACACCGTCGCTTGTGTGAAGAGAGGCAGCGGCTGGGCCTCAAAAGGCAAACGCTTGAGGCTCGCATCGCTCGGGTGGAGAGAAAGATACGGGCTTTGGAAAGTGATCCCTTTCAATGGGAATGGCGGAACTTTGATTCTGTCGCTGAGATCCCGAAGATGCTCCGGATGTATCTCCGCGCTAAAGGAGTCCCGGGTCCCGTGAATGCCCCGGTCTATGCCGTTCCATCTGACAGCGAAGAAGAAGACAAGGAGGAGGCCAGCACCTGTCGAAAACACGTTCGAGATTGTCCCGAAGTGGATGCCAAGAACAAGGCGTCCACTTCGAAAGTTAAACCGGCAATGAAGGAGCCTGTTCCTGAGCCTCTTCCATAAATGTTCTCTAACTTCTGTACTTATTTTGAACTCGTAATGGGCTTCGGCCCCTTTTTTATTTATGGAAGCATTTGCGATTTTCCTTATTCTTCAAATATTCTCGGAGATGCGTCTTTTAATGCAGGATCGGTTTAAAGGCATAAATCTCTCCGCGAATCACTCCATTATTAGGATAGAATCCGCGGCTTGCTAGGAATATGATACGCTTATAAATTATAGCCTCAACTTCTCTTTTCTCCTTACCACTCTTTTTCATTTTAGCAGGTATGGAGTTCAACCTTCGATGTTCAGAATCTATGCCCGACTTCTCCAGGATCGGAATGATACACGAAGATGCCCGAAATGAGCCAAATAGGCGGCCTCTTCCACTTCGTGGCTTCTTAAGATCCCAGATCCGAGCTCCATGTGCTTTGATCAGGGATCTCCCAATCAGAGACCAAGGAACAGCGATGGCGTTCATAGAGGCACTTGCGCTTCAACATCGGAAGCTTACGTTGGAAAAGAGGAGACTCCGGAAGAAGATTAACCGGATGAAACGCAGGCTTACTACGGTGTCAAGAGATCTTCACATCCTTGAATCTCACCCTGGAGAATGGGTCGAGCTCGGAATCTCTGACTTCGCTCGAATTCCGGACTGCATGATGCCAATCCTCGACCTTGCTGGTCAAGGAGTTGAAGTGTTCTGCTCGTCAACAAGATCTCCATAACCCGAGGTGTTCGATGAGGGACATTCCATCCTTTTTTTTTTGTTTGAATAAACGCTCTATTTCCAATCCCTTGTATGTTCGCATAGCCGAACCTTTATTTGTTCGCACAGTCGAACCTTTCCCTTTAATACAGAAATAAAACAAATTTTTATTAATAGTTGAACTCGTTTCCGAGCTGCCTACGTACCCATTTCGGGATCAAGCCACACCGTAGTTCATGTACATATAAAATGCATGTAGCTTTAAATATAAAACTTCTTTAGGTTGATCACATTCCAAGGTCGCTTGACTGGCCTGTCTTCTAAGTCTTTCAATCTGTAGACACCGTTTCGAACCACTTCGGTAATAATGTAAGGTCCTTCCCAATTAATACCAAGTTTACCGGCACCTTCTTCTTTTTTATTGTCGAAGACGCGCCTTAACACATAATCTCTTACGAAGAACGGCCTACTTTTGACTTTAGAGTTGTAATATCGGGCTGCTGCCTGCTGGTAGTTTTGAATCCGAATCAAAGCTTGATCACGCCTTTCATTTATGGTATCTAGTGAATCATTAAGCATTGCTGAATTTTCTTCCTCATTTAACGGTGCTTCTGTTCGGCGAAGTCCGGGCACGTTGAGTTTAGCTGGTACTACCGCCTCCATGCCATAAACCAAAGAGAATGGAGTTTCTCTGGTAGGTCGCCTAGGGGTTGTACGATAGGCCCATAGGACGGGTTGGAGTTCTTCGTACCATCCTCCCTTTAGATGATTCAAACGTTTCTTGAGATTGCTCAATATCGTCTTGTTCGCGGCTTCAGCTTGACCGTTTCCTTGCGGATATCGTGGAGTCGAGTAACTGACTTTGATTCCCAGTCCGCACAAAAGGCATCAAACTCTTGTGAAATGAATTGTGGCCCGTTATCGGTGACTATTTCATACGGAACTCCATGTCGACATATAATATTCTTCCAAATGAAAGTCTTTACCGCCGAATTCTTGATGCTAACATATGCCTCAGCTTCAATCCATTTTGAAAAGTAGTCCGTCAAGACCAAAAGGTATTGTACACCTCGAGTTGATCTGTGCAATGGTCCAATGATGTCCATTGACCACCTCATAAACGGGTACGGGGCGGAGATAGAAGAGAATAACTCCGAAGGTTGATGGATCAATGGTGCATGGAGTTGGCAGCGCTTACATTTTTGGGCAAATTTAACACAATCCGTGATCATAGTGGGCCAATAGTATCCCATTCTTTTAACTTTAAAAGCCATAGCTCTTCCTGATGAATGACTCCCACATAATCCTTCATGCACTTCGCTCATGACGATTTTGACTTCGGGCCCAAAAATGCATAATAGGTAAGGGTCACTGACACCTCGTCTATATAACGCATCCTTTGATAGACAAAATTTCGCGCTAACGATTTTCATTTTCCTGGCCTGCCACTTATTCTTTGGGAGCTCATCTGTCATGATGTAGTGCTTTATTGGCTCCCTCCAGTCAGCCCCCCAGTCTTTAGCCGGAATTTGGTCAACCTTGTGAAATACTCGTGGCTCTGGCTCGGGATGTTCGTTTGGTTCAAGAACATCCTCCTCGATTAACGGCTCGGTTTCTAATATCGTTTCTGGAATCACATCTTCAGCTAAGACAACGGGTTCCTTGTTAGATGTATTTGATCCCTTTGACTTCCTCCGTTTGTTGGGTGGCGGTTCGATCTCTGGTTCGCCACGGTCACGTGCCGCTGCTCGAGACCTTGTAACGACGAGGGTTTCTTTGTTGTCTTGAACGCTTCGCTCCGAAATGCATTCCACTGGAATAACTCTTTTCAACTCAGGATCTGATGTTGACGCCAATGCGGCAAGTGCATCCGCAGTTGTATTCTCTCCCCGAGGTATGCGGATTAATTCGAATTTCGAGAAATTTTTAGATAGATCCTTCACCACTTCGAGGTACGCTTCCATTCTTGAGTCTTTGGCTTCATAGTCTCCATTAAACTGGTTAACTGCTAATTGCGAATCACAATAAGCCACTATTTCCTTAGCCCCAACTCCTTGTGCCAATCGAAGTCCTGCAATCAGGGCTTCATATTCTGCCTCATTATTGGATGCATTGAATAACAATCGGAATGACTGTTCTAAAATTTCTGATGTTGGAGACTCCAACTTGATTCCCACTTCGGATCCTTGCTTTGTTGAAGACCCATCTACATGTAATTTCCAAGTTTGGTTCTCCGGTTCCTCTATCGTTCCAGGTATTGGTAGCTCGGTCAAGAAGTCTGCTAAAACCTGAGCCTTCATACTGATCCGGCTTTTGAATTCTATATCGTACTCGCTTAATTCCACCGCCCATTTCGCCAAACGTCCGGACTGACTTGGACTATGAAGTATTTTTTGGAGTGGTTGGTTGGTTAATACTTCAACCGGATGGGATTGAAAATATGGGCGCAGCTTCCGAGCCGAAGTCACCACCGCGAGTGCAAGTTTTTCCATCATTGTGTATCTGGTTTCTGGATCCGTCATTGACTTGCTCACGTAGTAAATTGGTTTCTGCTCCCCGCGGTCTTCCCGAACCAAGACTCCACTAACCGCGTGGTTTGAAACCGACACGTATAAATAAAGTTTTTCATCCACTTCTGGTTTGGACAATATAGGTGGAGTGGTTAAGTATGCCTTAAGCTGCCCAAAAGCTTCTTCACACTTCTCATCCCAAAGGAATCCTTTGTTCCCTTTTAGAATTTGGTAGAAAGGTAACGACTTATCTGTTGATCTCGAGATAAAACGATTCAAAGCCGCAATCCGCCCAGTCAACCGTTGTACTTCTTTGAAGTTTCTGGGAGATGGCATGTTTAGAAAGACGTTAATTTGATTTGGATTGGCTTCAATCCCTCTTTCTGTCACGATATAGCCAAGAAATTCTCCGGATGGGACTCCAAATGTGCACTTCGCCGGGTTCAGCTTCATTTGATATTTATTGAGAATATCAAAACATTCCTCTAAATGCTTAACGTGATCCTCTTTCTTTAACGATTTAACCAACATATCATCTATGTAGACTTCCATTGTTTTCCCGAGATGATTATGGAACATTTTGTTAACCAACCGTTGATAAGTTGCTCCTGCATTTTTCAAACCAAAAGGCATTACCTTGTAACAATAGATACCTCTATCAGTGATAAATGACGTTTTTTCTTGGTCTTCGGGGTTCATCATTATTTGATTATAACCCGAGAAGGCGTCCATAAATGTTAACAGCTCGTTCCCAGCGGTGGAATCTACAAGTCGATCTATATGTGGGAGCGGGAAACTGTCTTTGGGACATGCTTTATTGAGGTCTGTGAAGTCGATGCAAACCCTATCTCATTCTTCTTCTTGACAACGACAGTGTTTGCTACCCATTCCGGATATTGCACTTCTCTTATGGACCCTATCTTCAAAAGTTTATCCACTTCGTCATTTACTATTTTTGCTCGCTCCACTCCAAGCTTTCTTCTTTTTTGTTTCACCGGTTTGAAGCTTGGATCCACGTTTAGTTCATGACAAATTATACTTGGATTTATGCCAGGCATGTCCGCTGCTGACCACGCAAACGATGTTTTGTTTTTCCTTAAGAGTTCGATCAAAGCTTCTTTTATTTGGCCAGTCAAAGTTGCCCCAATTCGAATTTTCCGGTCCGGCTTGTCTTCTTCCAACACCACTTCGATTACTACATCGTCTTTCTTCTGCCCGCTAGGAAATTTTGTTCTTAGTCCCTCTTTTGCGGGCTTCGTTAATTGCTATTGAATCTTCATACGGTGGCTAGCTAGATAACACGTCCGTGAAGCTTCTTGATCTCCCCGAATTGTTTCCACTCCTCTTGATGTTGGAAATTTGATACATTGATGATATGTAGAGGGGACTGCTTTCATTTGATAAATCCAGGGAGTCCCGAGGATGATGTTGTAAGCTGCGGGCTTATCGAAGACAACGAAGTCCACGATCTTCGATACCTTTTTGGCAAGGACCGGTAGCTTGATTGTCCCGAGAGACATAGCTGACTCACTTGTGAATGCCACTAATGGAGACGGAGGCCCCACTATGTCTGCCCGACTAATTCCCATTCTTTCTAAAGTACTTAAAAATATCAAATCGACCGAACTGCCTGTATCTATAAGGATCCTTGATACTTCGAAGTTGGCAACGTCAAGGGTAATGACTAGAGCATCATCATGAGGTCTTTCGAGGTACCGCGTTTCTTCTTCATTAAATGATATTGATGCACCTTGAAAATCGACTTCTTCGCTTAAGCTTGCTTTGAGTAGGACATTTCGTCTATGTTTCTTGATGGAACTTATCAAATCTCCGCAAAATTTGGAACCTCCTAGAATAACATTGATCTTACCCTTAGAATTCCTTGGTTCTTCCTCGTTGGTTAACCTTGGTCTTTTGGAATTTTGATCTTTGGAACTTTCCTTTGCTTCGTGGTATTCCTTCACAAAATCTTTTATATTGAATTTGGAAAGATCTCCACTGGCCCAAAGCTCTGCGAGGTACCTTTTAAGAACGCTACAATCCTTGGTTAAATGTCCGGTTACTTTATGAATGTCGCAATATAAACTTTCATCACGGACCCAAGTGTTTGATCTTCCTTTCCCTTGGAATTGCTTTCCGACGGTACTGTTGAAGGGTTGCGACCCAAATTTCTTTGGTCTTTTGTTTTCCCTGGGTTCAAACTTCTTGGTAGGGACGGTGATTGCCGGCTTCTCTTGCTTATTTCTTTTGGCAAAATTTTCTTTTTCGTCCTCTACCTCCATCCAGTTGTTTGCGCGGAAGAGTGCATCCTGAATTGTGTCTGGTTTATGGAGTATTAAATCTTCTTTAAATCTTGAATCATGTCGCAATCCTTTTCGTAAGGCAGATAAAGCTGATTGTTGTGAGATTCTTGGGAGCTTTGACAGCACTCCTTTGAACTTGGTGATGAAAATTCGAAGTGATTCATTTGATCCTTGTGATAAGTTCCAAAGATCGGCATCCGAAACGCTTTTATCCATAAGGATGGAATATTGCTTTAAGAATACAGCTGATAGCTCGTCGAAATTGCTGATCGAACCCGGCTCTAATTGGGTGAACCACATTAAAGCTGGGCCGCATAGATTTTCCGAAAAAAGCTTGCAGTAACCTGCATCCTCATCAGCTTCATCCAATTCGACTCTTCCAGCAGCGATCAGAAAAGCTGCGAGATAGCTCTTTGGATCCTCCAATCCGCTGTAAGGTTCCAACTTGAGCTTCCGGGAATCTTTGATTCTCAAACTCGCAATTCGCGAGATGAAAGGTGTTCTCCTAGCTTCTTCAATGACTCGATTGATATCCGGCTCCGAACTTGTAGCCTGATGGAATTTTGACTTCATTTCTTTTAGTTCTTGGCTAACCTTCCTCATAGTCTCGAACTGGTCGAGGTTTTCCTGCTCGTATTGATCTGCAAGTTGAGCTTCATCTTCGAGCTGTGCCTCTCCATCCAATGGCTGAACTACATTATTAGTAGTACCAGGAGTTGTTTGTCCGATGGTTTCATTTCGCGCAACGGAACTTGGCGAGTTGAGTATCCTCCTTCGGATTCCCACAGGATTTCCTGCACTTAAAGATCGAACACGAGTTTGTATAGTATTGACGTTTTGACTAAGAGATACCTGGGATGTTTGCAACGTATCGACAGCCTTTTCCACATCCGAGAACTTTTGTGATATGTCCGACATGGTTTGCTGCATAGCTTTGAGGGTTTCGGCCAATGATGTCTCAACGGCGTCTCCTCCGGACATTGCTGCTTATCTCGGGAATGTAGTAAAGAAAAATCTGACCACTCAAGAATCCTCTATCCCCACAGACGGCGCCAAAATGTGGATGTCGGATTCACACACTCAAGTATTTTTGTTAATAGGGAAGATTATTCTTGAGGGACAAAAAATAAGAATGTAAAAAGCTTATGAATTGCTACAAAAATTGCTATAGTATTTCCTCCTTCCAAGAAAAGGTCCCCTTTACATGGCCATTGGCCTTTATATTTATACATAGAGAATCGACATTAAAATGAATAATTAAGTACAATTATTTCCTCTTAAATGTGTCCGTTTTGATTCTTTGACTTTAATGCTCAATGTTTGAATTTGAGTTGACTCTAATCTTCATGGGCCTCGCCTTTTGGCCCAAGTGTCCTTGAACCGACTTACCCGTGTCTTCTACACCGAACTCATGTCGAAGAGCAGTCACTTCGGATTCTCGAAGTGGTGATAACCACTTCGACCGTTCCTTCGGCTCACGGGTCCAATGGGCTTTATCCTTTATGGGCCATTATCTTGAATACGTGGCAATCTTTGGTTGGTCTCGGACCTCTGGTGCGGGATCCGACACCAACAATAAATACCTTATAAAATCTTGTAAGTACCTTGTAAAATCTTTTAAAATACATTGTAAAACCTTACAAAACACTTGTAAATACTCTGTAAAACCTTTAAAATATCTTGTAATTTTTTTCCGCCAAAAAAAATTCGCCAAAAAAATTGCGGAATCACTTTTCCAGCAAAAAAAAATTTTTGGCGGGAAAAAATTTTACGGGAAAATTTTACAAGGTATTTTAAAGGTTTTACAAGTTTTTACAAGTGTTTTGGCGGGAAAATTGCGGGATTACTTTTCCCGCCAGAAAATATTTTGTATTTTGTGGACCTAATTTTGTTTCAAATAAGGGTAAAATGGTCATTAAAAATGAAAAGAGGGTAAACTTAAAAATAGACTCTCAAATGGGGCATTTTTGAAAAGGAGTATTGAAAAAGGGGCATTTTTAACAATTTCTTTATTTTTTTTGACCAATTATATTTTACATCATTTTTATTGGTTGAACTCAGTTTATCTAATAATGTTTTTATGTAAAAGATATAAATTAAATGAATATTTGGGTTTTCTTAATTTATGTGTAAAAACCTTAAACATCCTCTATGTATTAAAACAGGGGTTTTCGTGCTTATAATTGAGTCCACAATTATTTTCATCTTTTTATTTATTTAATTCTACTATTCATCTTGTCAAACGCTTTTAAATCTATACACAAATTATTCTTATTAACAAAACTTACCAAAATCAAATATCTGTAATTTTTAAATTAAAAAACTTCTATATAATTTTTTACATTAAATGCATTGGGGATTTTTCAATTGAAAATTAAATAATATAAACATATATTATGTATTTTTTTTTTTGAATGTGTAATTTATTAATCAAGTGGAAACACTTATTTACAATGGTATCTAATGGCTAGCAAAATACAGAGACAAAACAAAGCTGAGAGACTGAAATTACTAAAACAGAGTAACTGAATGGATTGGAGACACTTCAAACCATGTTTGAAGCAGAAGTCGGATCCGCGGATTTTGAGCGTATTTGAGAGATGCAATCCTGTTCCGGATTAGTTTGTGAATGAGTTTCACCATCTGGTTCGCTAAACAATAGATTCCTCCATGATTCCGAGCGTTTCTCTCCATCCAAACAAAGTAAATCGTGACTTGGAAACAGAGACGTATTAGAATGTCCCTATCGCTGCTTCCGACTCCTCCCATCAAACTTTCAAGAGTAATATCGGAATCTGGATCAATGCTGTTCCCAAGGAGCTTCCCGGCGACCTGTGACTAGATCGTGAATGAGTATGGACACGCGAAAAACAAGTGATCACGTGACTCGTCTCTTTCCCGTAGAGTATTATATGTAGTTTAACACCAATAAATTTTTTATTTATTATAAAAATTTAAATTAAAACCACAAATCTATAAGTCTAATTTTATGAATGAAGTAAATAAAATTTTATTTGTATAATATAAATCATTAAAATATTTTAAATTTACTTTGTAAAATTTTTTATAGACTAAACATTTGAGTATTGCATAATATTTATATATTATTATTTCAGTTTAAAATATTTTGCACATTTTCAAAATTTAGTTTTGACATCTCAAGATTCAATAAAAGATTTTAATTCGTTTTAAATAGTTATATCATAAAATTAAATAGTATAAGAATTACCCATGCATAACACGGATTAATAAGAAGAAATTTTATTTCGCATAAAATTTCTAAAAATAAAAAAAAACCAATATAGAATTTCTAAAATATTCAATAGAAAAATATATCTACTAGATATTAAATTATTGTTTACAAAGTTTCCTTCAAATATATTTATTTTAAATAATTAATTATTTTATTTAATAATTTTTTTTGAAACTTTTATTTAAACTTTTCTTCCATTTATATTTTTTTTAATTTATAATTAAATAAGTCTTATTGGTTACATTCTTAGAAACTATATGAGATTTTCTTTGCTGACTTATTATTTTTTAGAAAACTTGAAAAATTATGAGTCACACCATTTCCTTTCTATAAGAAAATATAAAACCAAATCAATCAAGTAATTCTTATTTTTTATAAAAAAAATTCACATCTGAAGTTCATTAAGAAAATATTGAAAATTTATATAATTTGAGAAAATTATTTTTTAAATTTTAAATATAGTATACAACATATTGCTATTAAAAGAAATTAAATACTAGAAACAAATATATGTGAGGTTCAGTGTAACAGTAACAAGTTTATGTTTGAAAGATTTTTATTTTTAAGTATTACTTATCATGCAATAAACTCAAAACATATATTTCAGAAACATACAATATTTTCTAATGTCAAGAGGGTTATTCATGGACCATAGCTTCATCGATATCTCACATACCAGAAACTGAAATGTCATGACTTCGTTTCTAATGGAAATGGAACTCAAGACAGAATGGTCCAAACTTCTTTCCCACAAGAAAAATTACCACTAAACCACGATATGTTTAGAAATATTATTAAATTACAGTATCAGTAGATTAAAAAATGATTTTAATTTTAACTTTATTGTATAGAAAAATGAATTTAACAATGTTGTTGAAGACAAATATTTAGATTTTCCAGACGATTGAATTGATATGGATGGTATTCCACAGAGAATGTTAGATTTGTCGAATTTTGGTGAGATCATGGAGAGCGGTTCAGCCGCTGTTAACAAAATTCCAACCTCAAAAATCGAGAATAGTTTGCCATTGCCTAACACGTTTTTGTAAAAATTCTCGTGAGTAAACGAATGTGGTAATATTCTTGCAGACAAGTATGACAAAAAGAGTAACAAGACGTCGTTTTGATGTTTTACTCATTCAAGAATATTTTTACAAGGTAAGCCACTTCAAATTCATGGACATGTCATTTGTGCTGACAAATGCTTCAACCATATTCATGAAATCTATGAACTATGTATTCTAGAAACTTTTAGACGATTTGCTAGCATTTTTTTTTTAATTCTAAAATTTGAAGATTTTATACCATTTTCGAAATTTGTGACAGAAGCTATAATGAATACAAGTAGCGAAAAAAAACAAAAACTACAGAATAAACAGTCAAACAACAGCAATTTGCTAGCATTATTCTCAACGATATCATGGTTTTCTCGTAAAGTTTGCAAGAACACAAGTAAAAATTGTTTACAAAGCTGATTAAGTGCACTTAGGTCGTCATTCTATAAGTTAGGGATATTCATCAGATTTTTTTCTTCAATGAAATTATGTTTCTCCATGACCATGAGATTGAACTTTTTGTCTCCTTCACGTGAAGTCCACCATTATTTACGTTTGAGCCACACGTGCATGAACTACTTCTTTTTTCCTTAATCGTTGGTTAGTCAGTCTCATTAAAAAGGACAGACACATGAGTATGAGTTGATTGTTGACTTCCAGTTCTTTCTTGGTCCCTTTGTATAGCACCATCTCCTCTCCTTTTTTTTTTTTTTTTTTTTTAACTGGGATTAACATAAACAATTTACTATATATATTAGTTATATTCTGTATATAGAGAAACACATTGTTGTATAAACAAAATTAATGTCCTAGATACAATGTACAAAATTAATTGCTCCTTGTCCTATCCGTTCAAATCAGACCTTGTTAAAAGAACATTCAATCGTCCTGTAACTGTTAAATGGAAAAAAAGTAAAATAATCTAAAATACTCAGAAATTATCTTAGCCATATGAGAAATCAACTGTGGAAAGTCGTAGTTGACAAATTTTTACTAAATTTTTAGTCACTAAATTTTGTAACTTGATGTTAAACTTCTACATAGATATTTAATTATTATAAACATAAAACGGATACGTTTTAAAACCTATACTTTATTTTAAAATGAGTGCTGTTTTATATTTTCAATGCAAAATTTTGATAAAATTACAGTTTTATCTCCACTGATTTAATGTATTGATCAATAAATATTTTTTACAAATATATTAAAAAATATCAAGACATAAAATTTATTTGTATTCTTAATACGTGTGTCAAAACCTTAAACGCGCACTTATTTATTTGTATTCTTAGTACCAGTTAAGTTTAAAAATGTGTGATTTTCACTCCTATGTTCTTCCAACTATCCGTATTCTTGCCTTGGCAGCCTGCAATTTCCAGATGTAAACAACTTCAGTACGAAAAAAGAGTCATCAAATATCCCAAATATATATATAATTAAAATTGATATTAACCTGCTCCTCCCAACTCATGCAAGCAGTAACTATAGCTAGTATGATGCCTTGAGCCATAGACCCAACGACCACACCAATCCATAGCCCTTTACCGTTCATGTGACACCAAAATCCTAAGAAAAGTCCAACCGGAGCTCCTAGGAGATAGTAAGCCACCACATTTGCCCAAGCGCCAATATTTTGCCACCCACTTCCCCTAGCAACCCCTTTTTCATAAAAGTCATAATAAACACATTTTGAGTCGCGAGATCGATTCTTTTATCATTTACTAATTGAAGAGTTTGATCTTAATACCATCAAGCACTGAAGAAAATCCATCAACCATAAATGAGAGACAAAGCAGAGAAGATAGCTCCGTGACATAGTCCACAACTTCTTTGCTATTGCTGAAGGCATACCCGAAGATATTTTTGCACGTGAAGAGAAGTGTGCTACAAATGGTAGCCTCTAGGAACCACAGGAAAATACCGGCGAACACTGCCAGCCTAGCAACCTCGGGATTCCCCGCTCCCAATTCGTTTGAAATCCGTGTGCTGCCAAAGTAAACAGAGTGACTAATCTGAAAATTCCCAAACAAACATTGGTCGGTTTTATCGGAATCATACCTTCCAGCAGCCCCGATACCCATTGGAATGACACAGTGGAGAGATGATGTTGTAAGACTATCATGAACACAACAACAACAACCAAAAGGATTGCATCACTATATTAGATAATGACATGAAGAGTAAAAATTTGTTTATATGAAATCGACAAACTGTATCTAGTTTACTTAACCAACATTTACTCATTACACCGATGTATTTAAGATATGTCCTCCTGATACTAGACATGTAAGAAGGAAGAGACAGATTAGATTACCAAATGGAAAGAACAGAGGTCTCGAGTTTCGGGTTTGGGAGGAGTCCTGAGGACAATATAAGGAGCTCAAACAACGACCATTCGATGCTGCATATAGAAACAACAAAAAAATCAAGCGAGAGGAAGGAAGAGACTAATCCAAAAGTGATGAAGAAGATAAAATGTTTTTACGTAGTCATTGCTGCTGATGGTATCCCATACTGAAAAAACTGCTTGACGCTCAACACGAAATCATCGGATACAAAGCCGCGAGTCTTCTCGCAAGATCTTGAAAATCTCACATATAAAGCAAGAATTAAGACATTAAACCAGTAAGAGAAACCAATAGCCAAGGCGGCTCCATTGCTTCCAAGACCAAACGCGTAAACCAGAGTCAAACAAACGGGTATATGGAACAAAAGGGTAGTTATGGCACAGTAGAGAAGAGGAAGAACCAAACCCTGAGTCTGGAGAAACCGAGTCAAAGGTTGTTGCACCGCTTGAGCTAACAATGCCGGTATAAGACAAACCGCATAGGAACCAGCTACCTTGGAGATGTCAGGGTCTTGTCCGATTGAAATCAAGAGTTTGTCCATGTAAAACCAGAGGATAGATATGAGAAGACAAATGGGTACGTTTGAGACTATTGCAGAGTAAGTGTAAGTTCCTATTTTATCGTATTGTTTTGCTCCATAAGCTTGGCCACATAGAGTTTCAAGTGCACCCACTAAACCATACTGCAAAAGTTTTCAAGACTAAGTTTCGTTTTGATCTTGAACTTGGTTTAAACAGAGGATAAACTAATTACCATGATGCCGAAGCCTGAGACGTTAGCGAAAGCAGTGGCAAGAGCGACACCAGACAGCTGGAGTTCACCGCGGTGGCCGGCGACCATGACCGAGATAACGGGCAATAGATATTGAGCCACGGTCACTGTGGCCATAGACGCTGCCATGCGGCTGACGTTCTTCAGCTCCGCCGTAAAATCCATCCTCCATGTCGGCGTTGACTTTAGGTTTCTAGTGATTAACTGATCATCTCCCAATAAAAGTGGATCTTCCATTATCTTCCTTGGAACTTGTGATAGAGAACAGACATGAAGAACGCACGACTTCAGAGAGGAGACATATATCAATCTTACTATACAATACAATCAATAATACTATATGTTATCACATTCTTACTTATGTACTTATGGACTAGATTTTAACCCGCGATGCACCGCGGGATGATTTACTTTTAAATTTAGTATAAAAATATTTTGTAAATTATATCTCCTTATAACATATTTATTTATATTATAGTTTACAATTGTTATATGTAACGGAATACCACGAGTCCACGAGACAATTATTAATAAACTGAGGATTTAACCCGTATTAAAACGGTATATAAATATTGATTCAAATTCGTCCGCCATATAAATCATTTCCGAAATATAACCCGTTCCGCCATCAAAATTTAATGATTATTTATTATATATAAAAGTTTACAAATCTTATCATTCTCTAAGACATTTATATTTTAATAAACTAAAGATTTAATATGTATTAAAGCGACATGTTAATTATATTTTAAAATTTTATAAATATTGTTATTAAGTAACATTATACCACAGGACAATTTTTGGTTTTATACAATCTTTTCTAAATGAGACTGATTTAATATGTCTAATATTTGTGGTATTAAAAAAATAAGGATTTAATCCGTATTGAAGCGGCGGATTAATGATATTTTAATCTTTTATTATTGTTGATTCAAAAACCCGTCCCGCCAAACCCGTCTGGCCAAAAAACTCATTTATTTTATTAATGTTCTTATTTATGATATGATTCTGAATTATTGTCTAAATATTTTAATCGATGTAGAACGTTGAACACATATTTTCGTCAATTGGATAATATATGTCCGTTTTTAAAATTTCGAATCACAGTATATGCAGAAAAAAATTGATTTTTTTTTTTACTTTATGTATTATATGATGATTCAAAATAGTTAAAAACAAATCAAACAAAGATGATAGGTCATAATTATAAATCTTAATCAAATCTTCTAAATATCTAAATTATTAAATATGGAATATCCGGTGTATGAGTTGGGTTAAATACAACCCGATCCAACAAATTTTTTTGTGAAAGATTTTTTGAAACGGATCGAATATCCAAATAACCCGGAAGCATTTTTTTCCATCACCAAAGTGATTGCAAAAATACTAGTATAAATTCATATAAGTCTAAATTCTAAAATATTATGTAATCACGACTTAAACTTTATTTAATAATGTAACACTTATCTTCCACGTAGCATGAAACATCATCAAGTGGAGTATCAATTTTAAAAGTAATGTAGTATAGTTTAATTTTTGTCTATCAATTACAGAGGGTTAAATCCTGGGCCATAGCTCCGCTCACATACCAGAAATGTCATGATTCTGTTTCTAGTGAAAATGTGAAATGGAACTCAAGGTAAAGTGGTCCAAACTTCTTTCGTCTAAATCACGATATGTTTGGAACTATTAATAATAAAATAATAATCATTACTAAAAATTACCCAGTTTGATACAAATTTTGAAACTAATTACTAGATTAACACCCAATATTTGTGGCTAACTAGAATAACACAAATTTGGTGTAAAAAACCAAAAACCCATTTTTTTTTCATTTCTACCAAAATAAAAATCTATAAACATATAAAATTAAATTAAAATTAAATAAATAAAGAAAACATAAGAATACATTTGTCTTCTTTCTACCTAATCTCTCGAATTCAAATTTTTTTTACAGCCTACGATACAAAGAAAAAAAAAGTCAAGACTTCTCACAAATCGAACTCCACTTCTCCGTCGCATATCTCGCCACCGCCGATTAGAGGAGAATAGCCATAAACGCCGGTTCTCCTTCTTTGGAGAATCTGCCGTCAATTTCAGCGTCGGCGACGCTAGTCTCCGGAGGTTTTCATTCTCTGGAGGTTCTTTAAATTTCCGACGTTCGGCCCGTCATCTCCGGTGACGCTAGAGTCTCCGTGGGTCTGCTTTGCGAGTGCTTCTTCCTCTATTCCTCTTCTCTAATCACTGTTTCCTTCCTTCCTCCATTAGCGACATCTTCCTTCTCAATAACGCGTTGGTTCGGTAGTCTGACCGTTGACTTCTAGTTCTTAATTGGTTGCCTACGTAGAACTATCTCTTCTCTTTTTTCATCGCTTCCTTCTCATTCTTTCTCTCTTTTTTTTTTTATTTGTATATTTAATTGATGTATCTGTAGCTTTTGTTTAGGAGTTTTGTGCAAAAAATTTTCCAACTCGCCCATTTTTACAACTTTAGATTTTATCTTCTAAAAATGCAGATTAATCCTACGAAATCTAAAATAATATAGAATAAAACTTTTACACGTATATTGTAAACGTTTTATTGCGTATTATTTTGGACTTCGTAAGATTAATCTGCATTTTCAGAGATAGAGGGTAGTTGCAAAAATAGGCGAGTAGAAGAATTTTTTTTTCTTCATGAAACCCTTTGTTTAGAGTACTTTGTGGAAATGACAGTTAACAATTTTCTAATTAAATACTCATGTTTTTTTTTAAATGTTTTAGGAGGAAAATTTTGTTTTAAATTACATGATGTTCTTAACTTTCAATACAAAATTAATTAATTTTTATTGGCTTTTACGATTTATATTCTGCTGATTATTTTTAAATTGGTTGAATCATATATAGGTAAATAATAAATGTTGTTTTAGTTTATAATTAAACAAAAACTAAATAATTTTTTTTTCTATGTGCATTCTTCCCGAACATCAAAGAAAAATAACTGAGGGAGTATAGAGAAATCATTTTATTATGTGATCAAGAAAATTTTTGAGTTTTTTTTTTTTTTTGATGACTAGGAGGTTCTGAACCCGTACATCCCCCAGGACGAGGCTCAAACCATGTAATATAACTCTCTTTTGGAGAGCAGACCCCTCCCAACGTGAATCGAACCCGTGACCTCCAAGGTCCCTACATTATCGGTAACCAAGGGGCTTAACCACTAGGCCAATTCATTGTTGATTTTTGAGTTTTTTTATTTGACAACGTAAAAGATTTTTGAGTATTTTAGATGACTTTTTTCATTTAATTTTGTACAAAGAGGAATTATTTTTGTACCTTGTAATCAAGGACATTAATTTTCTTTATACATTATATATTGTTATATTCTGTAAATAGAGAAATATATTGTAGAATATAACTATATATATTAAAAAAATTATGTTTATCACAACACTATTATTTAGCCTTGCCATAAACAAAGACAATTTGGAAAACTATATCCCATTTTTAAAATATGATATCATCAATTTAAAATACAAACCGTGGAAGTCGTAGTCGAAAAATTGAATCAAATTTATATTAAATAATTGGAAAAAGTCTATGGATAGCTTTCACCATTGGAGGTGCTCTTAGTTTAGTCACTGAATTTTTGAAATGATGTGAAATTTGGCTTTTTTTTTTTGGTCGAAAAAACTTCTAGGCTCTTCTTGGTAAATTTTGAGAATAAAAGAGTCAGTAAATGTATAGTAATTAGAAGGAAAGGCAAAAAAATGTTAAAGTAAGCGAGAGTAAAATAAATATCAAACGAAATATCATAGTAAATTGAGAAAACAAGTTTCAAAACAATTTATTTTTAACAATAAATAAAGATATATTTTACAAAAAATATGATAAAGAGACGTAAACCCTCAAAAACAGTTTTTAAGATTTGTATTATTATTAGAAAATATTATGGTAAAAAAATGTGATCATAAATAAAAAATATTAATCAAAAAGTTCTAGTAAGTAGATGCAATTTTTTAATTTTAAATATAACTATATAAATATATTCATCAAAATATTACGATAAAAAACGCAATCTTTTAAATTGTATTATGTTAAAAAAAAAAGAGGCAATCTTTGAAAAATTTAACAAATAACCAAAATAGATAATTATTTACAAATAAATAATAATGATCTAGATAACAAAGTATATACATAAATGCTAAATAGCAAAAAATGTAACTTTCTATGAAAAATATCAAACAAAAAGAAATAATTAATTTACACCACTTTTTCTTTTTAAAATATATATATAGAGTTGAAAAGACATGAAAGTTTAAATATAAAAAATTGTTTGTAAAAGACACAATTAATGGAACCAAGTGTTTGTGATGAAAAACACGAAAAAATATGGTGACAAGATAATACTCTAAATGAACAGATATAACTTTAATTAATGTTTTGTTCACAAAAAAAAAAGTTTTAGTTAATGCTCTCAAAAATGTATTATAAAAGGCAATGTTGCAACGGTTCATCAAATATATCTAAAGTGGTAATAATTCATCAAATAAACTAAAGTTGCAATGTTTCATCAAATATATCAAATATTGTAACTTATTTTATCAAATAAACCAAAACTTACAACAGTTCATCAGATAAACCAAAATGTTTATTGGTTCGTCAAATAAACCAAATGTTACTATGTTCTATTAAACGGTACCAACATATTCATTTAAATAGTAATTAAAAATAAAAATTTGATGAAGAACTATTACCAAAAGACGCGACCGTATATATCATCTATAGTAAAAGTTGCAATCGTTTGTCAAATATACCAAATGTTGCAACGGTTCTTCAAATAAACTAAAGATTACAACGGTTCATAAAACAAAACCAAAAGTTACAATAATTTGTCAGATAAACCAAATGTTACAACGGTTCAATTAAACAGTTACAATAATTTAAATACATTTAATTAAACGGTTATAACAGTTAATAAAATACATTTTAGTAACTATAACAGTCAATTAAACGGTTCAATAATTTAAATACATTTTAGTAACTATAACAGTTAATAAAATAAACCAAGGGTTGCATTTGTTCGTGAAATAAATTAAATGTTGCAATGGTTTAACTAAACGGTTGCAACCGTTTACGAAAAGTTACGATAAAAAACACAACCGTAGAAAATATTTATTTGGATCGCAACTTTCTAAAAAATTCCGTAAAATATAGTTTTACATAGTTCAAAAAAAATTATATGTTTTAACGATTTATAAAATAAATCAAAAATTACAATTATTCGTTAAATAAAGTAAATGTTGCAATGGTTCAACTAAACAATCGCAATTGTTTATGAGATGTTACGATAAATAAATGCAAGCGTAAAAATATTTATTCAGACTGCAATTTGAAAAAAACAATTGTAAAATATATATTTTAGTTAAAAACCAAAATTTAAATCTATATAATGTGAGACGTAATTTTAAAAAAATAGATGCAACTATGAAGACACAACCGTAAACTGAAATGATACGACTGTAATTGAACAAATATAATTGTAAAAAAACGTAAATATGTTAACAAAGAGATGCGATAAAAAGATACAACCGTAAAAGAATACCCGTAAATATTTCAACGAAGAGATGCAATAAAAATACACAACCACAAAAAAATAACCGTAAATATTTAAACGAAAGGTTGCGATAAAAAGACGCAACCGTTCGCAACCGTTCAGATGTGCAAAAATCATTTATTGAGATTGCTATTATATATAATATAATAGATTTGTTTTTCTACGTGAAAGAGGAAGAAAAATTTACTCTACACACAAGTATAAGACAACATTTTAGGAAAAATCTGTAATTATTTTTTGTTCTCTTTTTCACTTGATTGAAAGAAAAACAGAGTAATTGAACTAAGAACCACTTTTATCTCTCTCTTAAAATTACTCTAACATGACTTTCAAATCAGACCCTTAATCTTTAGATAGGGAAAACGGATACAATCATACAAGATACCAGTTAAGTTTAAAATTCTCTAACGATGATTATAACAACATTGAAGAAAACAAAATCTCCTGTGACTTGTCTCAAAAATGGAAATAAAGAACCTTTTAAGCTAGTCCATTGCCAAATGAAGAAGTTCGTACAACTATTCTCTTTCTTGCCTTGGCAGCCTGTAATTTCAAGATGTAAACAACTTTAGAACAGAAAACAAAAGAGTCATCAAATGTCCAAACAAATTTATAAGATTGATATTAACCTGCTCGTTCCAACTCATGCAAGCAGTGACTATAGCTAGTATGATTCCTTGCGCCGTAGACCCAACCACTACACCGATCCATAGCCCTTTACCGTTCATGTGACACCAAAATCCTAAGAAAAGTCCAACCGGAGCTCCTAGGAGATAGTAAGCCACCACATTTGCCCAAGCTCCAATATGTTGCCATCCACTTCCCCTAGCAACCCCTATTTTTTAAAAAAATCTCATTAAAAAACGCATTTTGAGTCGAGTAGATCGATTCTTTTATTTGATTTGCTACTTGATGGGTTTGATTTTATTACCACCAAGCACTGCCGAAAATCCATCAACCATAAATGAGATACAAAGCAAAGGAGATAGCTCTGTGACATAGTCCACAACTTCTTTGCTGTTGCTGAAGGCATACCCGAAGATATTTCTGCAAATGAAGAGAAGTGTGCTACAAATGGTAGCCTCTAGGAACCAAAGGAAAATACCGGTAAGCACTGCCAGCCTTGCAACCTCCGGATTCCCCGCTCCCAATTCGTTTGAAACCCGTACGCTGCCAAGGGTAAACAGTTTGACTAATCTGACAATTCCCAAACAAACATTGAATCAGTTTTATCTGAATCATACCTTCCAGCCGCCCCGATACCCATTGGAATGACATAGTGGAGAGATGATGTTGTAAGACTATCATCAACACAACAACAACCACCAGAAAGATTGCATCAAATTATATAATGAAATGAAGAGTAAAAATTTGTTTATACGAATTCGACAAACTGTATATAGTTTACTTAACCAACATATACTCATTAGACCTATATATTTAAGAAAAGTCCTAGATATGTAAAAAAAGGGAGATATATATCCAGAGAGAAACATAGATTACCAAATGGAAAGAACAGAGGTCTCGAGTTTCGGGTTTGGGAGGAGTCCTGAGGATAATATAAGGAGCTCAAACAACGACCATTCAATGCTGCATATAGAAACAACAAACAAATCAAGCAAGGAAAGAAAAGAATCCACCAACGATGATGAAGATGAATATATTTACGTAGTCATTGCTGCTGATGGTATCCCATACTGAAAAAACTGCTTGACACTCAACACGAAATCATCGGATACAAAGCCCCGAGTCTTTTCGCAAGCGCTTGAAAATCTCACATATAAAGCAAGAATCAAGACATTAAACCAGTAAGACAAACCAATAGCCAATGCGGCTCCATTGCTTCCAAGACCAAACGCGTAAACCAGAACCAAACAAACGAATATATGGAACAAAAGTGTGGTGATGGCACAGTAGAGAAGAGGAAGAACCAAGCCCTGAGTCTGGAGAAACCGATTCAAAGGTTGTTGCACCGCTTGAGCTAACAATGCAGGTATAAGACAAACCGCGTAGGAACCAGCTACCTTGGAGATGTCAGGATCTTGTCCGATTGAAATCAAGAGTTTGTCCATATAAAACCAGAGAATCGATATGAGAACAACTATAGGTATGTTTGAGACTATTGCAGAGTAAGTGTAAGTTCCGATTTTCGCGTATTGTTTTGCTCCATAAGCTTGGCCACATAGAGTTTCAAGTGCACCCACTAAACCAAACTGCAAAAGTTTTCAAGACTCTGAGATTCGAATGAATCTTGAAACTAATTAAAACAGAGGATAGATAAACTAATTACCATGAGGCTGAAGCCAGAGACGTTTGCAAAAGAAGTGGCAAGAGCGACGCCGGAGAGCTGGAGTTCGCTGCGGTGGCCGGCGACCATGACTGAGATAACGGGCAATAGATATTGAGCAACGGTCACGGTGGCCATAGGCAACGCCATGCGGCTGACGTTCTTTAGCTCCGCCGTGAAATTCATTCTCCATGTCGGCGTCGGCTTAAGACTTCCGGTGATTATCTGATCGTCTTCCAATAAAAGTGGATCTTCCATTATCTTCTCGGAGATCTTTAGTTCTTGTCAACGATCCTTTCTTTACCTTGGAACGTGTGAGATAAGAATGCACGACTTCAGAGTTCAGAGACATCTTTATATTTAATACTGTAGTATTTATTAGAAAAAGAGAGAGAACCGAACAGAGACAGACAAAACGTGTTTTGTTGAAAAAAGGTCAACGTCATAGAAAAGAATTAACAACTACTACTATTTGGTTTAGAATTTAGAAGATTTTGGAGTTTTTTTTAATTTTTACTTTTTCTGAAAAAGTGATTATTATATAACAAGGGAACCAGTTCAAACGATTACAACAGTGGAATTAACCACAAACAAACTAGAGTTACTACAAAATATTACAACAAAAAGATTATCAAACGAAGAAAGATAATCCATCATTTAGAACTTCTAGTTAAGGTCTCAAAGGCTTCTACAAACCACATAGATCAGGAAAAGACACTCTGATCTAGCCAAAAAGTTAAGCAAGGATTAGGAAGAACCTAATCTGATCCCATTCTTCATTGTCCTGTAAAGTAGATAAGTAGATATATGTCCAAAAATTGTTATCATAAACTATTGCAGATATGATAGGATTGTTAGATTTGGGAAATACCAGATTTTGTGTCTATTGTTGTCCTTATATTCCAACCTAGCTTCATCAACTAGATTTAATTTTGATATAAGTAATCACTCTTTTTTTGTGGAGTACAGTTGATCTATGGACTATAAACCCTCTTGATGTTTTTCATTATGATAATGATTAAGTAATCACTTTTTTTTTGGTTTTTGTTTTTTTTGTTTTCTTTTTTGGACACACAAGTAATACCTTTTGAGAGTAAACTAAATTTATTGATAAAACTATTACATATGTGTATTGATAAAACTTTAGCTAAATTTAGCTAAATTTATTTGGTTTGATTTTATCGGTCAACCATACCTTTTGAGAGTAAACTCACTTTCGGCCAAAAGTTTTATTGGTTCATGCTAGTGTTTAAATTTAGCTAAGGCCACAAATATATTATTTGAAAATTAAAGGTATAATGTTTTCTACACAAAATAATTATAAATATCGCACACTCATGGCCTCATTACTCAAAAGTCAAAACAGTTATCTTAGATCTAAGAAAAATAGAAAAATGAATCACCTCATAATTTTTGCGTTAGTTATTAATGCCATACATTTTTCGTTGAATGAAGTTTGCAACAAACCAAATATTGTAGAAATTCATAACCAACTCGCTCCCGGTAAACTTCTCAGTCATCGTTGTCGTGGTAGTATTAACGAGCAAGATAAAGGTCTCCAATATTTAAAAGTCAATCAAAAATTTCACCATTGAGTTTTCGGATGTTTCCAACAGAAGAGAAAGGACAGTGTGGACTTGTATGTTGAGGCACGGTCCTAAAATGGAGTTTTATTTTAATCTTCAAGTATACAGAGCAGCTGGTACTGAACGATGTGATCAGTATCGCTCATGGACTGCTAAACCTGATGGAATTTGGTTTACAAGAGATCGTTCAAAACCGTCGGGACATGTACGTAACTGGATGAAACATGCATCATAACTAAGGTTTTTTTGTTTGTTTTGAATTTTATAAACTAAAGGTATGAGTTAATAATTTGCTGTTAGATTAATATACAGAAAAATATTGTAATTAAAGATAAGTTCATTTGATATCTATGTATGTTGTTTCAAAGTTTTAAATAATAATATACCATATATCTTTATTTTATACCAATTTTTCTTTCTAAGAGACTTGTCTAACTCTATTTGGTTTTCTAGTAAAAACAAATTTTCTTTTGCAAATCCTTAAACACTTTTTATCTTATGTTCCACTAAAATCTATACTATATAAAAGTCGAGGCTATAAGCTTATGAGGCCGTCCACGTAGGATTTTAAACGACCAATCGCGGTTGCACATCTCGCTAATTAACATTTTTAGTCATCACATTATTTAACATTTTTAAATTATAAGATATTATATATTAAGATATTTATGAAAAGGAAAAAAAACAATATATATATATATATATATGTAAAGAAGAGAAAAATGTCAAATATTTGAAAAACAACATATAGAAATATTTGGGTTTAAATAAAAAGAAAAAATTTAATAATGAAAAGGAAAAATTCTACTTAACAAAAAAAAAGAGTTAGAATTTAGAATGGAACACAAAAATATTGTACTTTATATTCTTGCAAAAAAAAACAAAAAAAAAAGCTCAAAGAAGAGGATCTAGGTTTAGAGGATGAGCGAGATGTCATTTTTGACTCTGATCATCAAACCGAAGAAGCAGCTCGACCTCAATTTGTAGAGATCTTTCGAGTCTCGCTCAATGAGACCTTTGAAGAAGAGAATCTAGGTTTTGACTTTGAGGATGAGCACGAGCTTAACTTTATCTATGATAAAGGAGCTCAATCTCAGCTTAGAGAAGTTTGTTTTGTTTGAAACAAAAGCTTGGAGAAGTTGTTCCATTCTACGGGTTGCCGCACTCATTGGTTAAGCACGATGTTAGCTTTGGCTTTGATCATCAAATAGTTATGTCGTCGGTGAGAATGACATGTGCACTATTTGTTAGAAAGAGTTTGACGATGGAACAACCGAACAAGTATCGTGACTTTACCATGTGGACACGAGTTTGACGAGGAGTGTGTTATAGAGTGGTTTGTGAGAAGTCATGTCTATCAATTGTGTCGTTTCAAGTTTCCACGTTAAAGATGAAGGGTGAGGGGGACTGAAAAGGTTACTAAATTTTGTATAAAGGATTTGTGCAAGACCATAGTTTTTTTTTATGTAAATCTTTTTCTATGGTTCTATATATGCTCTCGATTCAATTTATAGTATTGGACTCTCATTCAAGAATCATAACTATATTGATGATACTCGATTATTGTATAGACTAATATAATAGAAATGTAAACTTTTGAAACACGATATAGATAAGTTAGAAAATGTAAAATTTAATTATTGTAATATAATATAAAAAGAAAATATAATTATTAGTCTCATAACGTTAGCTTCCAAATAAATTAGGAAACTTTCTTAATTCAAAAATAGTATAGTTAATTAATATGAAAAAGTTTAGAAAATCAGAAAATTATGAAATAATTTATATAAGAAACAAATATTAACTTAATATTACATTAAAAATTTGTTAATTGTAAGTTATAAGGTAGTGATTTAATTCCCAACTATACATAATCATCAATAACTAAAATATTAATATAAGCTTCCGAGCCTGTCCACGTGGGATTTTAAACCACCAATCGCGAATAGCCATCTCATTAATTAACTTTTATTTAGATTCTATTAATTTTGTATATTTTAGATTTTTGTAAAATGGGAAAAGGCAACATTTGAAAATAAAAATAAATATTTGAAAATATGGAACTTTTCTAAATATTTTTTCATGAAAATACATAAAATAGAAATAATTAATATGTAAATTTTCTCTTTTAAAAAAATTATTAAATTTAAAAACGAAAATATTTAAAAATATGGAAAATATCGAAATAAAAATTTTGTTGTTGGAATATATAAAAATAATCCAATTTAGTCTCACTAAAATATCTTTACATATATTTGTAAAGATATAAGCCCATTTGATTATTATTTCCATGTAAGAAAATTTTCAGTTGGATATATATTATTGTTTAAAGAGTTTTATATAAAACTTTTATTGTCGATCGATTATTTTCATGTTTATGGTTTTGTATTAGAATATTGAATGAGTTTAGGCACTAAAATCTTTGGAATGAATTTACATAATTTAGTGAAAAGAAAGTAGATGTAATAAATTGTATTAGAATATTGAATGAATTTAATCACGAAAATATTTAAGACAAATTTACATACTTAGATAAAAAAAAAAATAGATATAGTACAGATGAGTAAGATAATTAATTGGTAAAATATAAAACCAAATCAATGATAAAATGGCATACACACATAGTCCAAATTTTATGTTTTAGGCAAAAAAAACTCAAAAACATATTTGTTCTTAATTATTAGAGAAATTGTTAAAAATGCCCCTTTTTCAATACCCCTTTTCAAAAATGCCCTCTTTGAGAGTCCATTTTTAAGTTTGCCCTCTTTTAATTTTTAATGACCATTTTACCCTTATTTGAAACAAAATTAGGTCCACAAAATATAAAATATTTTTTGGCGGGAAAAGTGATCCCGCAAATTTTTGGCGGGAAACGTGATCACGCAATTTTCCCACCAAAATTTTTTTTTTCAGGAAAAGTGATTCCGCAATTTTTTTGGCGGAAAAAATTTACAAGGTATTTTAAATGTTTTACAGAGTATTTACAAGTGTTTTGTAAGGTTTTACAATGTATTTTAAAAGGTTTTACAAGGTACTTATAAGATTTTATAAGGTATTTATAACTTGTAAAACCTTATAAAAAACTTGTAAAACCTTATAAAATAGCTTGTAAAATCTTATAATATCTTATAAATACCTTATAAATACGTTGTAAAACCTTTTAAAATACATTGTAAAACCTTATAAATACCCTGTAAAAAACCTTTAAAATACCTTGTAAATTTTTCCCGCCAAAAAGTTAACGCCAAAAAAATTGCGGAATCACTTTTCCCGCAAAAAAAAATTTTTGGCGGAAAAAATTTTTACGGGAAAATTTTACAAGGTATTTTAAAGGTTTTACAAGTTTTTACAAAATCAAATTTGTAATTTTGATGTGTGCACATTCTCATGTTTTCCTTATATATTTGTGATATCTTTTATTAAAAGAAAGGTAATTTAGTCATTTTGTACATAAAAGGGGTATTGAAAAAGGGGCATTTTTGTGAGTCTCCCTTATTATTATGAATATTTTGAAAAATTTTAGGTGAATTATGTGCATGGAAAAGAAGAACCAATTACGTTTCGGTATCTATATCTATAAATATTGTGTTGACTAATTAAAAGATTTTCTTTAAGAGATATAATAGCACTTTGATATGATTGCAAATCACTAAAAATTGTTAAGATGATAATGAACATTATATGTATATGAATACCATCTAAAATTCTAGAGACACTTAATTGATAAAACTAAAACTTAAAAATAATATTTTGACAACTATCACTAATCGATATATTTCACCAAAATATTAGAACAAACCCATGTATAGCGTAGATATCATTAATCGTTATATTTGATCAAAATATATAGAACAAACACTTTTTTCTCGGTTTGCAACCCAAACATACGTGTGTTTAGCTATGTTCTTATACCAATTGCCGATGTACCACGACTGAAAAAACCAAGCTCGAAGACATCCCCCGGAGACACAAGCGTACGGTTGCTTTGTGGCCACAATGATTCAAAAGAAAACAACGTATTTGTATGACTTGAAGGTGAACCAATATGAAAAATAAGAGAAACGAGCAATCCAGCAAAGGAACGATGTAAACGCATATCTTTCGATGAAGAAGAAAAAGAATTTACTCTTCTGGAATCTGTAAATCACCAAGAACGAAGAACAAACCTGTTGTTACTAGTGTACATAAAAGTCAAGAAGCAATTGATGCTACTTTGAATTTAATACCATTCTGTTGTCAAAGTAGGCAGTAGTGGCGACTTAAATTTTCAGAACCTTGAACACTTCCAATGTTTTTAAAATTTATCTTTTTACATTAACCAGATATAGTGGTATTACTTAATACTATTAAACTCATAGTTGGCATATCAAATCTGGACAAATAATTCCAAAGGAACTCGAGATCGGCTATAATCTGAAATGCCATACTCAATCAAAAAAAAAACTGGCAATAATTCATAACAAAGATGATTACAGTTACACAAGAAAAGAGTCGAGCTACACCATTTGACCACATGAAGATAGTTTCGCAAAAGTGTTTGGCTCCAAGTAAATTTAGGTTTTATAAGAGAGAGCATATCAGATTGGGCATTGATGATAGGTGTAACACAGAAAAGTCCTCATTCCAGTTTGACACGATCCATGTCGTTTATCACACCTTCCAGCTGCGCAATGGAAAAAAATCAAAATAACAGTCAGGAATCTTATCATGCATGTGCACAAGTCTTAGTTTCAGTTTACATACCTTGGCAATCTGTCGCAAGAAGAAATCACCATAACGTTTTGCGGGTTTTGATTCCACAACATAGATCATGTCCTGCAGTCTCACCAGATTTAAAGTTACTTTTGAAAGAACCAGAATATCGATATCAGAAAGATATGGAAAGAACATACATTGTTGATGTAGAAATCAATGTCTGCATTGGAGATGATCCTACCATCGGAATCAACTGCATGGGTCTTGTGCTTGTATGTTAACAATATGGTCCTGCAAATTAAAACCCCGTACATGTCAAAGATATAAAAAAAAAAAAAGTAGATTGCGGAGAGACTTTTGGTAAAAGCCATCTATCTGGCCATGGTTGCTCCCTAACCTTAGAGTGGGCTCATCAACTTCCATGTAGTTTGCGAGCTTAGCAAGAGAAATGGAGGAGTAGACTTTTAGGAATGTCCGCACTCCCGACAAGAGCTGCTGCTGCTTTACCTCATAAAGGAACATCTTCAACTGAAGCCTGTATGCATCCTGAGATAATCCAAGCTGGGAAAGTTAAACACACAAAGAGTCCTCGTAAATTTTGTTTTATAAAGAAACTGGAGTAGTAACCTGATTGTAATTGACAAGAGGTTCCTCTAAACATGGTGGGGAAGGGGTGATAAACTTGGGGCATGCATAAGAGAAGAGCTCATCGTAAATACCAAAGGCCTCATCGTCATACCTCAGCATCCTCATCATCTTTTCACCATACTTGTCTTGCAACTGAGAGCTGACAGAGTCGTCAACGAGATTAGGTTGAGGGCAGAGGGAGAGGCAAAGAGCAAGTAATGCATACATCTGCTCATTCTTCTTGAGTAATTGCTCGTACTGAGGTGACTTTTGATGGTACTGCTTAGTCTTGAAAATGTAGAGGAGAATCTTGTTGAATTCACGAACAGAATCTAGATAGCGTCGCAACATAAGGTTGGCAAATCCATAGTGATAGATGGTAGCGATATGGCATCCAATGACACTGGTGTAAACACCTTGCTGAGTGATGTCAATGGGCTGCAACCATTTGAGAGCAGTGTGGTAGTCACCGAGGAGGCAGTGAACACGCAAGAGACCGACCATGCTGAAGTAACCGAGGACCTTCAAGACGTTACTTCCACCGCTGTAATCGTAGCCATCAGTGGCAGTGAACTGTTCAAGTCCATGCTTGTCCTGCTCAAGAATTTGGATGATACAAGACTTTTCCACAAGTGCTTGCAAGAAGTTGAGCACGCCATAGACATTCCATGCCTGAGGAGGTAAGTAACACAACAATAGAGGTAAGTAAGTAAGTAACACATTTGGTTGATGAATCGAATCGTAGGATCATAGGGACCTTATCATGCTGTCTGAGCAATGCAATCTCCTCCTCTGTTTTGTTCTTGAGCTTTGCTCTGAACTGACAGAAACTTTGGAACTGGTAGACAAACTCATCCACCATATCCCACAACCACTGGTTCGGCAACTGCATATTCACTACCCCATGCAACACCACCTAAAAGAAGAGGAAGAAGAAGCCACTTACCAATTCAAACTCAAAGAATTCAAATCCAAAGAATTGAAAACATCCAAAATCCAAATCAACACACAACAGACCTGAAAGAGGCTGCAATAGTTATCATAAGAATCAATCCTCTGCTTCAACGTAGGAGATAGCCTCGCATACAAATGTCGAAACCACATCTCACGGTACAGAAGACAGAACACATGGTCGTTGTCTACGTATGGAGCTATGGCTTCCACACTTGGCCATGGCGTCTCCTTGAACAGACGTTCCGATATGCTCTGGAACGATGTCTCACACATCTGGTGGATCTCGTACACGTTCTTATCCCTTATGTGTCTGTACATGTGTACCACAAACGATTTCACCGAATCCGGCACCATATTTGGGTCGTACCCGCTCTCCCCGCCGCTCTCCCTTTCGTACTCAGCAATTTCCATATTGTGTAGAACCTGCTTAATCAATTAAATAACAATTCATAAGCCATGGAAGTCAAAAGATGTAATGCTGCATAGTTTAAGCTATCAGAGGTATTCCAATCACTGAAAAATGAAGGCTTTGCTCTATAAATCTGATCCATACACAGCTAAAAAATCATATCTCTACTTAAGCAAAAACAAAATCAATACTGATAGAAAAAGAAGTAAACTTTAAACAAGTCAGATCTAAACATGTACGAATCAAAACTAGTAAACTTTTAAAGGCAAATCCAAACTTAAAGCGAAACTATTGAATCCAAAGAAGAAGAGAAAACTGAACCTTGGGATCGTTATGTTTCTTTTGATCGAGCTGAATCAGAATGTCGAAACACTCTGAGAACGGCTGCGTCTTCGGAGAGTGACGACGAATCTCTAGCAAATTGTTTTACCCAGATTTTTCAAGAACGCAAAATCGAAAACCCTAGCAAAGTGAATTTTAGAGGAGTAGAGAGAGGCGAGAGAGGAGATACATTTTTCAGAGAATGAGAAAGGAGGAGAAAGGTATTGGGCCGAGTTGGGCCGTCAAGATTGACACTTTGTCTACCGTGGTTAATGCAGGTTTTGACCAAAAGTTTTTAGTCCGGGTATGAATTAGCTAATGTAAAACGGTTTTGGGTTGAATTGGCATAATTTCTTTTGATTATGTAAAATTGTAATTAAAGACCATACTTTTTTTTAGTGAAATCATATATATGAAAGTTGGTCAACTCTTTCGATATGAGTAACACATTATTACTTTAGCATTTGTCATGTATCTACTAAATAATTAATATAAGTTTTACATTTTCTATTTTATATGTTAATGGCAAATTTATTATAATTATACCTATTATTTACTAGGTTTTGCATGGGTTTTCATATTTATTTTTGTAAAAATAAATCTAATCATATATATAAAAGTTGGCCAACTCTCTCCATATGAGTGCCACAACATCACACAACAAAATGACATGTGTCATTCTACATTATTTTAAAAAACGCCAAATTAAATAAAAAAAATTAAAAGTTATTTGTTGTATTAATTCCTCCATCAATTCTATTCTTAAGTGTTTTTCCCAAAACTAAAAAATAGAAATACAAAATTATGTTAATAAAAAGCACTACTTTCATTATACTCTTATTTTACTTAAAAAATTTTTAATCAATGGTACCACTCGATAATGAATAAAACTTTATTTTTGTTGTAATTTAGCTGTTTGCTACTTAAACTCTTATTAGTTTAGTAATTTTACCTTGAGTCTTTCTCATTATTACGTTTTGTTGTTCATATATGACTCATCATATGACTCTGTCTTTTTATTTTTGTGTCTTATGGAAAGTTGGTAACATTGACACGTAAGTTTTTTCAAGTGATAGACCTTTGAGACGTTAGACATACAAAAGAATTCAAGACATGACTTTTCTCATATATGGCGTTTTCAAGACCGACCCGGACCGTCCGGTCCGACTGGTTAACCCACGACCCGGATACTTTTTCGGTTTGGGTTTAGTGCTAATCCCGCCAATTTCAAAACCGGAAAAACCCCCAAGAATCCACCATTAACCCGCAACCCAATGAACCTGTTGAACCGGCTGGATATGGGTCTTAAAAATATCATTTGATTTTGGAATAAAATATAGTAGACTCTATTCAATTATTTTTAGAACTTTTTTTTGTAGTTCTTAGACTCATTTATTGTTTTAGATTTTGATGAAACTTCACAGTACCGTCTAAGGAAAATGAATGAAATGGTGAGAGAAATAACCGAGATGAGTTGTTTTGAATTCGCGATGTTTTATTAGTTTATTTCAGTTATTGACGATCTCTTACTATTTTAATATTTGTTACGGTTTTATATTTTTTAGTTGGATTTAAAATTTAAATTTGAATTACATTATTATTATTGTTAGATTTCATATTTTGTAAATATAGTATGAATGTTTGTTTTTATATCTTATTATATAAAGTATGGTTTTCAAAGTTAATAACTCATATGATCGTGACACATGGCAAATCTACCGATCTTAGATTTTGACAAGTGTAAAACAAAAATTTTCTTTTTAAAATAAAAAAAAAGAAGATAATTGAAAGTAATTAAAAATTTTAATAATTTTAAAAATGTAAAATTAATTATAAGAATAATTGTAAATAATTCATATTTCTATAAAAAATTTAAAAAATGTCAAAAGATAATAATAAGGAAATTATACGTTTTTTATATTTCAATTAAACAAGAAAAAATCAGGCAAATTTATTAAAAAGGAAACATATGTTATTATATATTAATTTAAAATTTGATATTATTTATCTCAGTTTCTTTTCCAATTAGAAATATGTGATGATTTAATTAAACTAATCCTCATATTATTTATTTGAGTTTATTTTTTCAATTAGAAATATGTGAGATCAATTTTTTTTCCCTTTTGTAATATTTTTTTACTTAACTGTTTTTTTTTGTTTGTCCTCAATTATGATTTTAGTATAGTTATATTGTTTATTACAATTTCTCTTTTCATATTTAAATTATCAAAGATTCATATATCATCGTGTTTATAATTTTTTTATTTTTAGTTTAACTGTTGTATCTTTAAATTTTTTATTTTGGTTTCTACGTTCAGTTTAAATTATATACGATTTATAATATATCATAGTTCTAATGTTTTAAGATAGCGACATGTGTCATGATTTAAATTAAAAATTTACATTATTTATATCAATATTATTTTCTAATTAGAAATATGTGATGATTTTAAGTAAAGTTTTATATTGTTTTATTTGAAATTCTTGAATATGTAAGAAACATATATGCTTCTTTTTTGTTTTTGATATTTTGAATTTAATTATACTATTTCAAAATTGTTTATTTCAATTTCTATGTTCATATTTGAATTATATAAGATTCATATATCATTGTGCTTATAATTTTTTGAATTTATCAATTTTTATTTATTGATCATAAAGTTATTCCGGCTTTTTTGTACAGCTTTTTTGTACAGCTCTTTCTTACAGTTTTGCACTATTCCGGTAAAGCTAACAGCTCCAGCTAACAGCTAAAAAACTTGTACAGTTATTGGTTACCAATCGGACCCACAATCTCCGGTAATGTATGCTTCTTTTTGACAAGCAATCTCACATATTTGGGCACCATTAGGCACGCCCGGCCCACCACCAATACCCAAGATACAAATGTATTGGGCCTCTAAATTTTTTAAGATTTTTAGTTCTATAATTAGGCCTCAAGAATAATTTGTTTTTGCAAAAAGAGGCCTCATGTTTCCAAAATTTTAAGAACATATAAGGCAAGGTACATTTATTATAATAGTAAAGTAAATTTATCTATGAACATATAAGGCAAGGTATATGTTTTTTCTCGTGTCTCTTTACTTTCACTTTTAAATAGTTTCATTAACAATTAAAATTGTTTAACTAGAATATAATATTTTGAATGAAAAAATGTAAGAGAATCCAAAAAAATAACACACTGAAGTTTTGGTTTTCAAAACTATCATTATTAGTTTAATATTCCAAACTCCACTTAATTTCTGGTTTTTCCAAAAATATGACAAAACTAAAATTAATCTTTCAACATTCAAAACTAAACCCTAAATACTAAACTCTTCCTCCTAAAAATATACCTTTAATCTAAAATAATTAACCCAAACCTAAAAATTTAAATTTTAAACCCTTGAAAATCAATTTTTAGTAGCTTTAAATTAGGATTAGTAAATGATTTTTAATTTCAATTTTTATTTAATAAGATACATATAGTTTCCTTATAATTATCATCTTTACTTTTCTAAATTTTTTTATATAAGATATATACGTATAGTTGCCTTATAATTGTTTTCTTAGATTTCTATATTTATTTAATAAGATACATCTAGTTTCGTTATAATTATATTCTGTACATTTTTAGAATTTTTTTATATAAGATATATATACGTATAGTTTCCTTATATTTTTTTAAAATTTTGTTTTACACGTATTAAAATCTGAAATCGATAAATTTGATATGTGCGTATAGTTTCCTTATTTGTTTTTAACTAAATAAAAAGAATTTTTGTTTAACACATGTCAAAATCTGAAATCGATAAATTTGGCACGTGGCACAATCCTATGAGTTACTAACTTTGAAAACTATTACTTTATATAATAAGATTAGCCGAGAATCTAGCTAGGCCTAGTAATTTTTATTTTTTAAATCATTTATCAAGAATAAAATAATAATCTAAGTTCCAAACTTTTTATTAGTTTTTTCAGGTAGTTGTGATAAATAGTAATTACTAATCACCACAATTTACCACTAGACGATCGATTACCACCGGTTCTATCATCCGGTTTGTTTATAAAGTTCTTTAAGTTTTTAATAAAAAATTTTATGGTTCGGGGAAAAAAAAAACCTACCCATAAAATAAAAGTTTTATCGCCATTTTCTACGATCATAATAATGTTGCAAGACAAAGCGAGTTTCTATATAATAATGTTCTATATAAGATCATTTCTAAATGTTTGGTTAACCGGCTTAAAAGACACTTGGATCGCATTGTCTCTGATTCCCAAGCGGCGTTTATTCCTGGCAGACAAATCACTGATAATGTGATGATTGCCCACGAGATTATGCATTCTCTAAAGGTACGTAAACGGGTCTCCCAAACCTATATGGCGGTTAAAACCGATGTTAGCAAAGCGTACGATAGGGTAGAGTGGAACTTCCTGGAGACCACAATGAGATTATTTGGTTTTTCGGAAACTTGGATTAGTTGGATCATGTCTACAGTTCGTTCTGTCCATTATTCTGTTCTAATCAATGGGTCACCATATGGTAAAATAATTCCAGAACGTGGTATCCGTCAAGGAGACCCGCTATCGCCGTACCTTTTCATTCTATGTGCTGATATCATGAGTCATTTAATAAAATCAAAGGCTGCTTCAGGAGACATAAGGGGTATTAGAATTGGCAATGGTGTTCCTCCAATCACTCATCTTCAGTTTGCAGATGACTCTTTATTCTTTTGCCAAGCGAACAGTCGAAATTGTAGAGCTCTTCGTGATGTGTTTGAAGTGTATGAATACTACTCTGGCCAAAAAATTAATGTCTCCAAATCAATGATCACATTTGGCTCACGAGTCCGTGGTGACCTACAAGGAAGGTTGAAAAATCTTCTTCGGATTCCTAATCAAGGTGGTGGGGGGAAATATTTAGGCTTACCCGAACAATTTGGTAGAAAAAAGAAAGAAATGTTCACATACATTATTGAACGCGTTCGTCAAAGAACTAGCAATTGGAGTGCCAAATTCTTATCCCCTGCTGGAAAAGAGGTTTTACTGAAGTCAGTGGCGATGGCCATGCCGGTTTACTCAATGTCTTGTTTCAAACTACCTATGGGTGTAATTGCGGAAATAGATTCTATTTTGATGAGGTTTTGGTGGGAAAAGACAGCACAATCAAAAGGAATACCATGGATAGCATGGAAGCGTCTTCAAATCTCAAAAAAAGAGGGTGGACTCGGTTTTAAAGACCTAGCCAAATTCAATGACGCTTTGCTTGCCAAACAAGCTTGGCGAATCATAAGGCATCCGAATTCACTACTCTCACGGGTAATGAAAGCACGTTATTTCAAAGACGATTCCATATTCGATGTCTCAAACAAACGCTATCAGTCTTATGGTTGGTCGTCAATCTTGGCTGGAATCTCATTGCTTAAGAAAGGCACACGCTACATAGTCGGCGATGGTAAAACAATCCGACTTGGAACTGACAACGTAGTCCCGGATCATCCTCCGAGACCGGTGACTCTCCACACGGAATCATCAACTTCTACTATCAGTGATCTCATTACCAAGTCAAGAACAACTCGTTTCTGGAATGTGAATAAGATACATGAAACAGTCCTCCACACAGACCAAGAGGCTGTTCAAAATATTTATCTGCCTCGGTTGGAGACACATGATCAATTGGTTTGGCACTATCACAAATCAGGTGAGTACACGGTGAGAACGGGCTATTGGTTGGCAACACACGATCCTTTTGACGACGAGCCTCCCATTGATGCCCCGACTGGCTCTGTTGTATTGAAGAACAGGATTTGGAAATTACCTATCCTACCCAAAATCAAACTTTTCCTATGGCGAGCAGTTACTCGTTCTTTGGCGACAGCAGATCGACTAATTTCTCGAGGTTTACAAATAAATAGAATCTGTCAAAGATGCAAAATCTCAGAAGAGAACATAAGTCATACTCTGTTCCAGTGCTCTTTTTCAATGATGGTTTGGCGACTTGTCAATATCCCTTCTATAACTATAAACTCTTTCTCCAATGACTGTGAGGAAAATTTGAATTCTTTATTAGATTTTTATGATTCTCAAGGCAGCTCAAGACATCAAAAACTACTACCCTGGTGGTCACTTTGGCATATCTGGAAATAATTTCAACTTTAATCAGATAAGAGAAAACCCTTCTAAGAGTGCTTTACAAGCCAAAACAGACACGAGGGAGTGGATCGAAACAACTGGCTTGAACGCTACTCCTTTGCATGGTCGGGATACGATCATTGATACCAATTGGACCCGTCCTCCTACTCACGTTATTAAATGCAATTATGATGCCGGGTTTAATTCTGTTTCGGGTCACGTGACGGGAGGATGGATCATTCGGGACAGCAATGGTTTCTCTAAATGTTGGGGAGCAGCAACATTACACCAAGCACGATCACCGCTTGAAGCTGAGGGGCAAGCTCTACTTTTTGCATTACAACAAACATGGTTAAGGGGATTTACGGCAGTTATGTTTGAAGGAGACTGCGAGGTTTTAATTAACATCATCAATGGTGTCTCCAATGATATAGCAATTGATGGACTGCACCGAGATATTCTCTTTTGGAAAGCAAAGTTTAGGGATGTTTCCTTTGTTCATACAAACCGGTTATGTAATAAAGTAGCTCATTCTCTAGCAAAAAAAGGCTGTTTAAATAGGACCTTTTATTCCGATTGTAAAAATCCACCAATTTGGTTGACTGAACTCATGTATTTTGATCGTATACAATCAATATAAGTGTTCTTTGCAGAAAAAAAAAAAAAAAAGACAAAGCGAGTTTGGGAGATGATATATAGACGAACTAAAGAGTTATAATGGTATTGTGTTACTAATCTCTTTGCATTTTTGGTTTCTAATTTTTTTTCCTACTCTTTCATTATAGTTTGAACTAAAACATCATTCACATGCAGTGGAGAAAAAATAAACATTCGCTTAGGGCATCAAAATTTAGGGAAAAAATTAGGGATATATATCTACTTTTTATAGAGTTTAATAAATATATTTTAATGGGACTTATGCTGAAAATAATGTGTTAAAAATAGGAAGCAAATATTGGGCTTCAACAATCTATTGATTTCGCCAAATGCGCTTAATTAATTAATTAAAAAAACAAACGATTACTTAAAATAATTAAGGTGTTGATGGTTTCGGTTTCGGTTGTATCTGTTGAAAAAAGTTTTTCAAATCGTATATTTGTTCGAGTATGTCACAAGAAAGATTGAGTGACATGGGTATCTTATCCATCAAAAAAGAATTGATTAGAAACGTTGATTTTGAAAGTTTAGTTAACCATTTTGTGGAGAAAATAATAAAAAAATGTTTTAGAGCTAATCTTTTGTTTGTTAGTTTAGTTCTTTTATTTGTTTTCATTTTATGACGATGATGTTTATTTATGTAGACGATTTTTTCTATTGAACTGGGGCAAATTTTTTTTTAGTCGCTTCTGATATCGTTTAGTGTTGGCACGGCTCTATTACCACATTTATACTTTGATTAAATCAAATATATGATGTAGATTAGGGTAGTTTCATATATAAGAACGCTTGTATTTTGGAAGTTATGTTAAGATATCGCGAATTTCACGTACACGACGTTGCTGCTCTACGTACATGTCAGTTTTGGATGTAAATTGATATTCGATACGCATATATCGCCAATTGGTTATGAGAAAACTAGAATATGAAGTAGAGTTTATTTAAGGAGAAGCAGGGGATGCATTGGCCCTGACCTCGGATACATTACATATAGCATCACTGGAGGTAACACAAGGTCTCAAAACCATATTGTTTAAGATGATAAAGGGTCTCTTAGATAACGGTTCCGCTAGGAATCAGAGCATCCTTGATCACTGTAACGATGCCGCTCTTGATGAAGTATCCATCTGTCTCTCTTGCCGCTTCTTGCACGTTGTCCGTGTTAATGATCTGAATTAATGCACAGACCAAAGGATGTTAATAGAGTCACTTTGGAACAGAGGAAACAGAGTGTAAAATTATGTACTAAAATGTAAATGACCTTGACATTATCCCCAATACGAGCATTCTTGTCAATGATAGCTCTTTTGATGTGGGAGTCTCTGCCAATGCCAATCGGAATGCTTCCCTTTGCAGCCAGGAGTGTCCTATCAGCGTCAGTCTGAAGCGCGGGATCATTAAGCACGTAATGGCCATTTTTTAGAAAATTATACAAAAAAGGTCCTGATCAAATGAAATGAAGTGAATTGTTTTGAAACTGTAGCATACCTCGTAGTAGTCTGCACCCATCAACAAGGTGTCTTCTATGATTGCACCCTCCGATATTAAAGACCGAAGACCAATCACGGAATGGTGGATTTTGCAGTTCTTGAATTAAACACAGAGAGGAAGTAACCGGAAGAAAAGCAGTTAGTCCAGGAATCTATTTCAAGATCTGAAAGAGTAATTTAGCAAAGCGGTATTACCTTAATAACGCAACCTTCACCTATCACACTATCCGTAACATCAGCATCAAGCATCTTTGATGGAGGTAAGTATCGAGGCTGTGTGTAGATTGGTGCTGATCGGTCATAAAAACTGCAAAAGATTATGAAGATTGGTTGTGTTTCTACCTCTTAAAACCACAACTTATATCACAAAAGATCAAATGAGTACCTGAAATCCGGTACGGGTTTCTTGGTTATTCCAAGATTCGCATTGTAAAATGCCTCAATGGTACCAATATCTTCCCAGTACCCATCATACAGATAAGCTTGCACCTGAATAAGTGGAAAAAAACCGATGTTAAACTCGAAACACTAAATATTCAACCAAGAACACGAGTATAGAGCGATCACATACTCTCAGCCCAAGAGCGGTAGCACCGGGGATAACTTCACTCCCGAAATCATTAGCTCCAGGAAACTGCTCCCGGAGCAAGTCCAACATCACATTTTTACTGACAACATAAATTCCCATACTAGCAATAAAAGGCATTTCTTTCGCTCTCTCATCATCAAGACCTAAGATTGTAGTATCAACCTAACAAAAAATACAAGACCACCATCACCAACAATATTCATGACCATATAAACTAGCGAAAACTAAACTTACTTTCATAGCTTTCAATTGCTCTCCCTGTGGTTTCTCAGCAAACTCAGTAATCCTTCCTTCATCATCAATCTTCATTAATCCAAAAGCAGTAGCACGTTTCTCATCCATAGGAAGCGCAGCAACCGTAATATCCGCATCAGTCTCGCGATGCGCTTGTATAAATTTCTCGTAATCCATACGGTACAAATGATCCCCTGCAAGTACCAAAAACTCCAACACATTGTGTTCTTCAAACAACCACAAATACTGCCTCACTGCATCAGCAGTACCCTGAAACCAATTTGGATTCTCTGGACTTTGTTGAGCAGCAAGAACCTCAACAAAACCTTCATTCTTATAACCACCCATGTTACTAGCATAAGCACGAGAAAGATGACGATTCAAAGAAGCAGAGTTAAACTGTGTAAGCACATAGATCTTCGATATATTACTGTTCAAGCAATTGCTCACTGGAATATCGATTAATCGATAATTCGCGCCTAAAGGAACAGCTGGTTTAGCTCTCTTCTTCGTCAATGGATACAATCTTGTTCCAGCTCCTCCTCCCAATATTATCCCCAACACACTCTGCAATTTCGAAAATTATAAAACCCTAACTCCGAAAATTTCGGATCTCTGGTTAAAATTGAAAGAGATAATAACTTACTCTGCTAGCGTCAGGATCAAGGCAAGTTTGTGAGTTTTGTGAATCTGAAACTGCTTTAGGAGAGATGATTGATGGTGTTCTCTTACTTTGACGACGACGGTGGTGATTGGAGATGGTTTTCTCCGGCGTGGAAAGTTTTTCTCCGGTAAGAGAAGAGGAAGAGAAGGAGAGAGGTTTACGAAGAGATGATGATGATCTGCGAGTGAGATTTGAAGAAGAGGAAGAAGTAGAAGAAGAAGGAAACTTTAACGCTCCAATTGCTGCCATTGTCGCCATTGTTGTTCTCTGAGAAGGGAGCTTCACTCTTCTTCTGTCACTATTATTGAGGAAGATCTTTTTTTTTATTTTGGTATAAAATCTTTATTTTTGTTGAAGTTACTTTTATACCCCTATGGTAGGTTGATAATTACGTGGTTTAGTTGTAATTTTTGAGAGAAAATAGGGATATTTGTGTAATGTTTTTGTGATGTTTTGGCGGTGAAAATATCTACGAAGAGAGAAATAAATAATTAAAAAAATTGGTGATTGGTGGATGGGAGCGGATGTAAAATGAACGGTCTATTTACTGCTGTTTCTTTTTTTGTTGGTACATCTGTCTAGAATCACGCACGAGGATTTTGGACCGTACGATATTTTCTTTATTGATTTTGTTTTAAAAATATTTTAAATTAAACTCTAATTTTTTTGAATAGTTATTTTTCTAACCCCTTAACTAAATAATAATAATACGGTTTAATAGAGTTTTGGTTGGAAAATACTGATAAACCTAACCTAAATACCCAATCCGAAAACTAAACCATATTTTAATAAGGATTGAATGGATTTTTTTTTCTATATCTAGTAAATCAAAATTGAATTCGAACTGAACCGAACAAAACAAAATTGATCTAAAACCATAGTTTTTTTGTAAATTAAAGATATATTTTACTAAAACCCGAATTCGAAGTCCTAACAAACCATCTATTCTAGATTAGGTTTTAATTTGGATACTATTATAAACTCTAAAAATCGAAAAAACGAACCGAAATCCAGATTGAACACCCCTAAAAAACGGTTAGTTTATCTGTTTTTACTACGATATGTAAATGTACTTAAGAACATGTGCATATTGGCATACTTTATCTAACATTATATATTTATATTGATTGTCCCAAGCAATTTTTTTTTGGTGATTTCTTTAAAATAGCAAAATGATAAGAAAGATTTTTAAAATAAATTTAAATGTAATAATAATCAAAATGAGAAGAAATAAAAATCTAGTTGAATAGTCATCCCCTTACTAATATTATGGAAGTACATATTTAAATATATCTTTATCCTTTATAAAAAATTACATCAAAGTATCATTACAAATAAAAGGTCAAAAGAACAAATTAACTGGTTTAGGGTTACCGAAGATAATCTGGCAGGCAAAGTAAATACAATATGTACTATTTTTTTAGGTAATTAGAAATATCTTAATATAAGAAAAAATTGACATAGCGATACAAACATGACATTCCAAACCCAAATTAGCATTTGAATAACCAGATGGCATCTTATATAGAATATAAAGTTAGTTTCTCGCAATAAAAACAAGAAAGAGAATTTCGCCTGTGCCAGTGCGTATATATGTAGATAAGTTTTGGTTCCCACCCTCGATAGTCATTAAGGATAACAATGTAAAAATACTAATCTCTATAATTTACTTTTCTTTTAAAACAAAAATACTGTAATCATTTTAAAACTGTTTAATAACCAATCAAATTGAACAAATCATATTTTATATATTACTTATTAATTTTTTATTAATCATTATCTTCACCTTTTTTTATTCTATTTTTATGAAAAAAAAATCATCACATCATCCATATAATAAAAAAAATATTTATTTTCTGCATATGCCATGATTAACAGTTTTTAAACCGAGTATAAATTATTCAACCTATTAAAAAAAAATAGTATGGTGTAAAAAATTCCACATCGAATATGAAGATAAATGGTAGTGTAAAAACATATTATAAAAAGAAAAAAAAATAACAAGATAAGGGAAACAAATTTGAAGATTAGGATTATTTACTTAATATGCATCGAAATTTGAATACTTATATTCGGTTTCTCCAGTTGGAATCTGAGCATTCTTGTTAAAGCGAAGAGGAGCATCTGTTTTAACAGAGACTTGAATTCTTTGTTAGTGTCCACTCTGCGAACCACACCAAAAGAGTTTTCAAAATTTGTAAGGATTTGCTCTTCCCAAAATTCTGGTGGGATGCCTTCAGTTCTAGCCCAGAAAGTCATTGAGTCTGGGAAGGCATTTCCTGAGTTAGGTTCCCATCTCTCAAGAGCAAAAGACCATTTTTTGTAATGGTAAGGACGTTTGTTGAAGATCTTATGTAGATCTGCTTCAGATTCAAAGAAAAATTAGAATCGAGAGCCACCAAAAGAAACTTCGCGGACTCTTCCTTCAACATTCCAAATATGCTCCTTGGGGAGAAGAGAGACAAAAGCTTCAATGCTGCGTCCTCCTTGGTGGAACATACGCCCTACTAAGCTGAGATGGAGGCGAGCTAGCACCGCCGAGTTATCCACCTTTGGAGGAGATTCTCTGTACCAACTTGGTCTAACTCTCTTTGTCATGGGGAAGCTTGAGTATAGCACAAGTTTAAACTAAAAGAGCTTAGCTTAGAGCTAGAGAAGATGTAAAAAACGAAATTTCTCTGCTTTTGCAGGAAGGCCTTCAGGGGAGATATGACTCTGTCTTCACTTTCAAAGACATGAAACCAAGATGTAATCGGAGATGCTTGGAAGAGGGGGAGCAGGAGCTTTAGCAGCTTGGTTTAAGACCAGAGACATCTTAACAGCAGAGGGAAAGAGATGCTAAGGGATTTGAGAACAGTAAGAGAACAGAGCTGGAGTTGATAGACACATACAGAAAATCGTCACTAAGAAGAAGTTCCCGGAAAAGGAAAACGGAGCAAAGATCCGGCAACAATAATGCAAGAGATACCATATTTGGTAAGAGAAAGTGGGTGAGATTTGGTTCATTTGAAACCTAGGACTGTTTTTAGAAAGACTCGGGAATTGAGTCATACTCCCTCCGTTTCAGTTTAGTTGTCGTTTTAGGATTTAAATTTTGTTTCATAATAGTTGTCGTTTTAGGTTTTCAATGCAAATGTTTGGTGAAAATTCCAGTTTTATCCCTACAGTTTTAATGTTTTGGCCAATGAAATTTTTTTTATAAAATATATTAATAAGAGTAAAACAAAAAATTTAATGCTTTCTTAATTTGTGTGAAAAAAACCTTAAACGACAACTAAAACGAAACGGAGGAAGTAGTACATATATATAGAGATACATAGCTAGAGTTTTAGTTTGGAATACAAATAATCTAGAATCTTCTAGAATATCCTAATGGGCATATAATGGACATCCACATAATACCCAATATTCATAACACATGTGAGTTAATTTTTATTTTTTATGCTTCCGTATCGCAAGTGATACTTATCAATTAATGATTATTATGGTTACAAGTATATTTCAAAATTTACTATTCATTTTAAACATGTCAATATTGTTTAATGTAATTAAAAAAAGAGAGATTTTATTGATAACTTCTCAAATTATAACTACTTTATTCAAAGCACCACCTTCTAGAAATGTTGATCAATACTAAAGATAATGGTTACAAAGACTTAAACCTTATTTCTTATGTAACCATTTTGATCTTCTAAGTCCTTTTCGAACCAACACGTCCACCATCATGATGACGACGACTCCTGCGAGATGAGTGAGACTCTTGAACATTAATGGTCTTTAACCCGAGCTTCTTACCGTTCATTCCCTTAACGGCATCCTTCATTGATTTCTCATCTTTAAAAGTAACAAATCCATATACCTTCCTCGTTGTCATGTAGACTGAACTCTCACATTCATAGTCGTCTTCAGAATCATAATACTCATAATCACTTTCGTAATCTCTTTCGCGAATGACCTGTGAATCAAAGATAACCAAATTATAAATGAATAAAAATACAATACCAATGCGGGAAAAGTGAAAAGAAAATCGAACCTTTTTTTTTTTTTTTTGTTTTTGTCAAACAAGAAAATCGAACCTTAGAAGCTATAACGTCGCCAAACTGAGAAAATGCATTCTTAAGATCATTTTCTTCTGTGTCTGACTCCAAATTGCCAACATAGCAAGTGAATTCAACATTTGTGGACGCCATTTTTTGAAAGAGAGTTAGAGAGATGAAAAACAAAGAGATTTGTGATTCACGTGAAAGACACTTTAGAAAATTTATAGAAAAGGTTAAAGGTAAATGCATATGTGATAAATCATACTAAATGCTAATAGTAAATCTAATATGGTTGGAAACAAGTTTCTTTTTTCTTGGAACTAGTTTAATTTTATAGTGGAAGACGAGAGAGGTTTAAGTTTTTTTGGGGTCATAGTTCGTGTAAATTGGAAAAGAAGAAACACAATAAATTAAAGATTAATTGCTAACTTTGACTTTGATGAGTCTACAACATCTTAAAGTTCAAAAAATACATATAACGTTTATGCATGGGATAAATGCTATTGAATCTAGAAACATTTTAAACTAGTGAATTTTTTGGAACTAGTTTCCACTAAATATGATACTACTTTATATCGAAGGCCAAGGGTTGGTTAGTGTTTTTGGTGTCAAATATTATTAGATTTCGTGTGTATGATTGGGTATAAGAACTAGAACCGCAACCGGTTCCCAAAAGCTAAAGTTGATATATCTGTTTTTATTAATCCGAGTATGTTTTGTTTGGTCATGGTCCATGTATATTGAGTTGTTTAGATGATATTTAGATAAAAACAATCAAAAGAAAACTCAAATTTTCTTAATCCGAGTATATTGAATTTAGGGATTTTTGGGTTTTAATTGGGAATGAAGAAACACAATAACTTAGTATATAAGTTTCATTCACTTTGACTTTTATGAGTTTACGACTCAACAAATGTAAATTTAGGAGTTCTATTTGACAAATTAGGAAAACTAGATGAATACCCGCACTACGTGCGGGCTTGTGTTTAACTATTTTATATAATGTCGTTTTATATAAAGTATAGTTAAATGCATCATTTTTTGAATGTAAATATAACTTGTAACTGTCTTTAAAAAGTCCAGCTATATTAGTGCATATGAAAAACCAATGACCTTGAGTTCTTTTTTGTTGTTGTTCAAGAGTCTGAGCTCTTTGATTCAATTCTTATTTTATTTTTTTTGTTTTGTTTTTGTCATATGCTTAGATTGTGAGACGATGAAAGTTTCGATTTTTTTTTACACAAAATATATTATCTCACACCGTCGTTATTAAAAATATCTTGCATGTTCAATCTAAGCATATTCAACTTAATGTTCTTGGATAGTTTAGTTAAGTTACTGTCACAAGTTAATATTAGTAATAAAGATAGCGCCCGAAACATTTTTCAAATTACTTGTTTTCTTAGCTTAGATATACTTAATTAATCTGCATATTCATTTATTTCTTTTGCATAAAAATCATCTTTTTACTTCATTTTTTATTATGCTCACCAATCAAGTTACCGACCCATTGGTAATAAAATTTCTTCTTCTAAATAGAGCACCATAATGTTCATAACGATCAATTAGTTAGTTAGGAGTTAGGACAAATTATAAAAAACATAAGTACAACTCCTCAATAGGAAAATAATGTCACCAAAACAGACTATTTCAAGATGCATTGGTGAATGTAACCTCATCATCTGACCCACTTTACTGAGTAGATATGCATGTGAATCCATCTTTTCTTAATGAAGCAAATTCTCTCCTCGGGAGAATCAGGAACTTAAACGTTATGATCCTCATATAGCTATTGAGTAGTAATCCTCCGTAAAATTTTGAAGCCAAATATAGCAAAACTACAATATCATGACGTATAGGTCTTCAAAACTACTCAAGCAACAACAAAGTATATTGAGCAAAATCAGATTCGTCACCAAAATCAAATTGTTCCAAGTTCTTTCTTGTTAGATATGCAATCAAATCAGAGAAAAAGTTTGCTTGCATAATCAAGGAAATAACCTAAGATGATTATTTACTGTCTGGCCACAGTAAATCAAACTGTGTTTCTTTCTTACCTGAGCGTCGATGATAAGAAGGATGAGTTTCTTTCCTTAATCATCAGAGTAAGATCCATCTACCATCTTCTTGTTTACATGAATTGCTTCCCTCTGGTTTGTTGCTAATCAGTTATTGATTAACCAAGTTCGGGATCCACACTTCACCATTCGGAAGGAGCCTAAGACAAAAGAGTAGGTAGGTAACTTTTAAAACCCAAAGCTTTTCATCCTTATAGTTCTTGCTGAATCTTCAAATGTTCTCTACATAGACTGCCGTGATTGCCAGATTCCTACAAGCCAGTAGAAGAATGAAACTGATTCTTGCTACAATGAACCAAACATACATTGGAAAAACAATTTTCTTAGACTGATATATGTATATAACCCTACCTCAAATTCTTGTTTTCACATCTTCGAACCAGCACAGATAGTTTTGAGGTGAGAATCTGATATTCTGATCTCTTGGTGGAAAAATTTTCGTAGGAAAGTTCATCCGGAGGGAAAAATTGAGCAGTCAGAACAAGCAAGGTTTTGCACTATATAACATTTTCAAAGGTTTGGGTGATTGCTTTAACAACTTGCTTATCTAGCTCATGGACTCTTTACACATCCAAACGATCAACATAGAGCAAGACATCTATGGTTCTGTTCACAAGAAACCTGCCCAAAATCCAAAGAACACAACAACTATCGTAAAAACAGACACACACACACACACACTTAAATATAAAACTTCAGCAAGTTTTAGGAAAACTAAATTACGTACCTGGAAAGGACTGACACGGACGACTTGTCCGCCGATAAGAGAGTGGGTGATGTTCCGACACCGCCTTCACCCAGAACAACAACTGCCATTGAGTTCATATTCTGCAATTACAAAAACCCATTATCTCCTAATCACAACGGAGAATCCGAGAAACCGACTTAAGCACCAAAGAAATAGGAACAACATGCCTTTGTTTACCAAAAAAACACCGAAATATTCAATCAGCTTTTCCTGGGTAGCCACTGGAAATTGCTGAAACCCAACACATTCACGAATGAGAGACCCCATCACTCGAAAACCCTTCAACAAAATTTATCTACTTAGTGATGATGACGACGATTATAATAAATTTCGAAAGCGATAACGTTTGGGTGTGAGCTTTAAGGCAAGACGTTGAATAATCGAACAAGACAGTAAATCAAGATTCATCGGGATTGAATAATCATCGAGACAATAAACACGTTGAATAGCCGAGATTCAGAGATTAAACATTACCTCCAAACTAAGATTGACGAGCTCTTCCTCTTCTTCGTTAGACAATGAAAGCCATAAAAACTTCTGGAATCATGCCGAAGAAGCCATGTGCTCTGCCCCTGGTTGACGTCCAAAATATAATGGATCATAATGAATTCTAGAAACTTGTTTTGAAGATCATATTGGGAGAAACGTTTTAGATGCTTTGAAAACAAATATGTGATGTTACAGCTGAACTTGAGGTATGCTAATTAATTTATTCAAGGCATATGAACCAGCATTGACTAATGACTATCACAACAAAATTACGGAGAAGACGAAGAGGCTGATGAAGCAACCAAAGGAATGGAAGATGTTTCGACCAATCTAGAATCATGGACACGTGGCATCGATTGGTGTGCTGACGTGTCACATAGCTGGAGAGAGTTCAACTACTTTCATATAGTATATGATTTGGGATTTTATTTTTTCTTATTCCCAAAGTGATTAAAAGAAGAAAGGAACAAAGCCTAAGAAAATACTAGGCAGCTGAAAAAAGAAACAAAGGGTTCTGCTTGAAGCTGATTCGAAAATCCAAAAGTAAAAAGTAATTGAAGTTGGGGTCTCATTATTGCTTTTGAGACGTTGGCATTGCAAGAGATACTGAAGTTGAAATATCTTTCCACTGTGTTGTGTAACAGTTTTGATCTGAGTGAAAAAGTCCACTCCTACTTTGCCTGCAACAATGTTCCACTTGTTCTGTTTAGTTTTGACAAAACTTTTTACCATAGAAGTTAAGATCTCCTGCGAACGAGGCCTTAATCCCGGTGAAGGAGAAGAACGGTAATGGAACCGGGATTAGAACATTAATACCGATCTGAGAAAACATTAACAACACTAAAAAAAGAAGAGATCAACCATGTCATCAGTTGCATACCAAATGCGTGTAGTGTATAGGGTCTAAAGTTCTTCATACATGTCCTGCTTCTATGTTCATCTGAAACTTTCTTGAAAATTGCAGCACCGTTCCCATACCTATTGAAAGAGTAAATAGTAGAATGCTGAAATATATGTTAGAATTATATTAGTATTAAGATGATATCTATGAGATAGAAAAGGGTGTTTACTTGTTTTTATTTATTTGAACAATTCTTGGGTTCACCCAATCATTCACCCCCTTTTTGATGACCAATTAGAATTTGACATGTCATCTATTTAAAGAATAAATAAATTAAATCAATAAATTTAGAACCCACTATTATTTCTTTCACGTTTCTCTATCAAGTTTCCTTCAACTTTGTTTTTAAAATATTATCTTTCTTCTTTTTTTTTTTGGTCTAAAAGGTAAAAAAAAAAAACATATAACCAAAAGAATTAATAGTAAAGCTTAAGTACTTCCATATGTTTTCCGCCTTTGCCTTCAAAATAATCGAGCTTTATAATAAATTTCTGTAACTTTTGTCAAATTCCTACAAAATATAAGATTTCAAATCATAAAAAATTTGACTGAAAAATCAAATAAATTAATAAGTATGAATTATTTACCTCTTGTACTTGTGAGGAAAATGGTCTCGTCTGTAAAGTCGGATTACTGGTAGTTGAGGAAAATGGTCTCGTCTGTAAATTCGGATTACCGGTAGTTACAAATAACTAGATATCTGAAGCAAAAGTTGAATCCTGGAGCAATTTTATCTTCTAATTAATATACATACCTATATGGACAAAACGACTGAAAAGTCAAATAAAATTAGTAAGAATAAATTATTTACCTGTTGCACTTGTGAGAAAAATGATCTCGTCTGTAAAGTTGGATTTTCACTAGCTACAGATAACTGGATATTGAAAGCAAACGTTGAATCCTGAAGCATTTATCGATTTTATCATCTAATTAATATACATACATATGTGGACGAAGTGACTGAAAAGTCAAATAAAATTAGTAAGAATGAATTATTTACCTGTTGCACTTGTGAGAAAAATGATCTCGTCTGTAAAGTTGGATTTTCACTAGCTACAAATAACTGGATATCGGAAGCAAATGTTGAATCCTGAAGCATTTATCGATTTTATCTTCTAATTAATATACATACATACAGTATATGGACAAAACGACTGAAAAGTCAAATAAAATTAGTAAGAATAAATTAATTACCTGATGCACTTGTGAGGAAAATGGTCTCGTCTGTAAAGTCGGATTTTCACTCGCTACAGATAACTGGATATCGGAAGCAAATGTTGAATCCTGCAGCATTTATCGATTTTATCTTCTAATTAATATACATTCATATATGGACGAAGCCACTGAAAAGTCAAATAAAATTAGTAAGAATAAATTATTTACCTGATGCACTTGTGAAGAAAATGGTCTCGTCTGTAAAGTCGGATTTTCACTAGCTACAGATAACTGGATATCGGAAGCAAATGTTGAATCCTGAAACATTTATCGATTGTCTTCTAATTAATATACATAAATATGTTGACAAAGTCACATTTCGGTGTTTTGCTCAAAAAACAAAAAAAAAAAAAGAAAAAAAGTCACATTTCGGTGGAAATTGGACATAAACGAAAAAAAATTATTTTTTAAATATCTGGAATGATAATTTTCTCTTTGATGTACCACGTTTTTTCGTTTCAAGAACATTCAAGTATCGACCATGGGGTCCGACTGGTTTGTTCTTTGGTCTTCCAACAGTAGTTTTTCTTTTAATTCCACGTGCATTTAGAACTTCGTCCTCTTCTTCTCTTTCCCCATGTTCAACATTTGAAGTTGGGAGCATCCATGCATTAGCTTTCACAAGTTCTTTCTTCTTTTCCTCCAATTTTTTAAGCAACTGGCTTGCAGCTTCATTCGCACACATCGTCAATTCTACATGTTCAGCAGCAAGAGATGCAATCTCACGGAAATTACGACATAAATGACTATAACGCTTTCCAATCGATTGTGTTACTGTTCCATTAGATATCTCTGAACGATAAGAAGATATGCTTCGTGATTTTGCCTCTCTACTCCATCGATTTAAGATGTAGCTAGATGGAATTCTCCTAACATCCTTCTTATCCAATACTTTCAATGCATGCTGACATAAGATCCCAGCAAATAAATACTTCATGCAACTACACTGTATCGTTTGGTTTTCAGCATCATAATTAACCAAATGCTCTCGCGGTCCACCACGATAAGATACTTTGTACTCATATACTATCTCAGACTTACTGATTTTTTTGGCAACATAATCACCGATAGCTGTATATTGCTTCTGAAACAACTTACAAACTTCGGGTGTATATACTTCCTCTGCATGTTGCAACATCTCTACAGTAGCAGATAATACCGAAGAGGTATGCATCATTTTGAAGTAAGCAGTTAACTCATTATATCTCCGATCATCCAACACTCTCTCATAATGTTCAAAGAAGGACAACAAGTCATAACTACTCTTCAAGTATCTTTTCAAAATATTATTCATACTTTCACTACGCTGTGTTCTCACCATATCTGCCGTAAAAGTATGACGTCCATATACCATTGCCCATTTTTCTTTCACCTCAAACACATTCTTTAACCATTTATTCTCTATCAAATTATGCTTCTTGAGCATATTACTCCATGCCAATAACCAATCTTCTTCTTCCTCATTGTCATATACACACTTTCCAAAGTCTGTGGCAAATTGTCCTGACCCATGAAATACATGACTCAACTTCTTTGCAGCATTTTGGTAAATGTGCCAAACACACAACCTATGTTTTGTTTCAGGGAACACCTTCACTATTGCGTTCGCCATTGCTGCAGATTGGTCAGTAAGAATAGTTTTTGGTTGTTTTCCAGACATTGCTCCAAGAAAAGTCTCAAAAAGCCACCTATATGACTCAATGGTTTCATCATATAAGAGAGCAGCACCAAACACTACAGTTTGCTTATGATGATTGACCCCTACAAATGGAGCAAATGGTCTATCATATTCATTGGTCTTATAAGTTGTGTCAAAGCAGACGACATCTCCAAAAAGATTATAATCACGTATAGACCGATCATCTACACAGAAGATATTCGTGATCATATCGTCTTCATCAAGTTGCAATGAATAAAAAAAAGATGAATTATCCTCTTTTTTTTCTGAAAGTATTCCAAAACTGCTCCAGCATCTCCTTTTACCATTTTTTCCATTCGCTTTCTGTAAATATAATTCCGATAGTCTTTCTCCAAAAAACCTAGATTTTCTCGCCCCCCAACTTCTCTACTCATCATTTCAACTGTTGCTTTTGCTGAAATTCCTGGCATCTCGGCATCATCAGCATGTTGTGTTTGAGCGAGAGAGAACGTCCGGTTTCCCTTCATCAAATGCTTCATAGGCGTCTTCACTAAATCATGATTATGATCTTGGCTGAAAGACACAATCTTATATTTTCCCGTCTTCTGAAGGAAGCAAGTCATATGAGCTTTACAGTCACACCGTGTAATTGGTTGTGAATAACATGTCTTGATCTTAGGTTCTTTTCTAAACCCCTCTTTTGAGCAAACATATTGAAGCCTTACTACTTTATCATTTTTTTTCTTCCTTTGTTGTTTTCTTACATTGAAACCATGTTCACCTGCAAATTTTTTGTAAGCTTTATGTGCAGTTTCATCAGAACTAAACTCCATTCCAATACACAGATCATCTCTTTTCTCTTCAGTTTTAACATAATCCTCTTTATTGGCTATGTCATCTTCTTCTTCTTCGAATTCACTAACTAAAGTTTCTTCTTCACTTACTGAATCATATTTTTCCTCAGATTGACGCTCAGACGATTTTTTACTACTCTCCATTATAATCTACACTAATCAATATAATAAGACAAACAAAAAGCATAAAAAATCACTTACTGACATGTTTAGAAAAGACAAACAATTTTTCACTTCATATTCAATAGTATTACGAAGAAGAAAAGAATTAATGTAGTGAAAAAAAACAATCGTATGAGAAAATATAAACACAAAGATCAATTTTAAGAAGAAACACAATTTAGTTTTGTGTTAATGATGGGACTTTAAGATCAAGAGAAAAGAAAACGTAACAAGCATCATCATTACTTATAAACATAAGTCAACATTAAATATCTAATAAATATGGCTCTGCAAATTTTATAAAAAATTGATGCTTGTAAGTGCTTTTAAATCTATCACATAGGCATGGCTCTACAAAAAATTCGTCAATTGATAAAAATTAAATGATACAAAGAAAGTTTGATGCACATATAAACAAGTATTTTGACTTACAGTCAAATTGTGTGGAAGCAATAATCTTCTTCCTCCAATGAAACTAAACTTTTTTGATAATATGTGAGAAAAAGAAGAATAGAGATTAAGGTTAGGGTTAATGATTTATATATCAATTCATATTTAGGGTAAATTTTTTTTTTTTTTTCTCCTGGATTTAGAGAGACACGTGAAAGAAAATTAGTGGGTCCTATAATTAATTCAATTTTTATCTTTTAAATGATTTAATTTATTTATTCTTTAAATAGATGACATGTCAAATTCTAATTGGTCATAAAAAAGGGGGTGAATGAATAGATTCATCCCCTAGGGGGTGAACCCAAGAATTGTTCTATTTATTATGGATGCTAGAAAATACCTTGTAGCACTCCATGTCTGGGGTAACACCATATAAAATTGTAGGACCGATAAAATTCCCTTTCTCGTATCCTGGAACTTGTTTGTTATAAAAGAAAATGTATAGTATAAACTTCTCGGACCAGTCGATCTTTGCATTGTTTTCAAGATTACATAAAAAAATATTAAGTCAACAATATCAGTCCAGCAAAAACAGATCAAAATATTTCTGCGGTTCTTGATGATTACTATTTCGTAAGAATGTGGAGGGTAGTACAATATTTAAGGGTTGAGTATGTTGCAATAGCAGTAAATATGGAGAATTGGAAAATACCACAATATCTCTTCCGTCAAGCAGCAATTTAGCACCATCATCTACACCAAACTGAATCAAGCGTCATATCCGTTCTTTTGCCTATCCACATCAAAATTTAGCAATAAGGTATACATATTAAACAACCGACAAAAATGCAAAACTAAACGTAATTGTTACACATGTAAGTTCAGCAGTAGTCACGACCTGTAGCAGACGTTTGTGCGCGGAAATACCTGTTTACTAATCACAGGACCCAGGTCTGCATCTGGTTTTGACCCACATGTGACTTTAAGGGCTTTCGCTCGCTCAACGAGTTTATCCTCCCTGGTTAGTATTAGAAAAGTTAAAGCTAATCTTTCAATACCGTCAAATGAAAATCAACAGGCCTCACTCAGATTCTTCAGTTAATTTTAATATTAACAGGATGACAACAGTAGTCAATCAAAATTAATAATCCTATATATGATTTAGGCCCCCTAAAGATGTGGACCTTGGAAACCATAGGAGAGAAAAAGATTAAAGGAAAATGTGTTTATCACAAGAAATATAAGTTATTCGAGAAGGTGACACCCCAAATACTTGGAGTAATTTGAATAAATAAAGTTAGCAGTACCATGATTTTGAATCCCCAACAAAAACCACTGTACTCAGTGCCATGCATCTCTGTCCAGCGGCACCAAACCCCGCAGCAAGTAGCGCATTTAAAGTTGCATCTATGTTGGCATCAGGTAAGACAAGTCCATGATTTTTTGCCCCCATATTTGACTGACTAGATATTTTACAAGTAAAGTGACATAGAGTCATTTCGAAACACTAAGGAAGAATTTTACAGATGAAAGATGCAAGATGTTACCTGAATAAGTTTAAAGGGTATAATTTAGTATATTAACGTTTTATCAAACAGCTGAACTAATAACACAGGATACTGACTTCTGACTAGATGAAAATTTGTAAATATTAGTATTCAGCATAACTTGGTCAAACGCAAAGCCAAGTCTACAGGCTATAACGGAGCAACATAAAAAAATGGACTTAGAGCAACAACAATGGTAGTACCTTAAAGGGCTCTACCCATAGTTTCTTGTAATAAAAGGCCCAAATATAAATCAAAACAGAAATAAAACCCAAGGTCCGTTTCTTATTTAAGGTTTTTTTGTTGATGTAAGAGGCGCTACGTGTCGTCATTTCATTGGGAAGAAAAGTGAAAAAAAAAACAAAAAAAAAAAATCTTTCACGATTCAGTTTTCTCGACCCTCTCTCTCTTCTCTTTGTTTTCTCCGACGGCGAATATCTTTGAGCTTCAATTCCGGCGATATACATCATCAAATCAGAAGTAAAAGATGAAGCAACGTTGTAAACAATAAGCCGTGATGTTCATCTCCACCGTCGGCGTGGTCACCAACAGTAGTTCGTTGACCTAATCAGTGGGTTCTGCAAATCAAATCGGAGAGAAAGGCGATTCCAGTGGCTCCAATCGCTTCCTCACGGTACGAATCTCTCTGGTTCATTTGTTACTTATGATTTGATTAGGGTTTTTTTTAAGAAACCTACTTAAGGACTCACCATTGGACAAAGAAAATTTTAAGGATTCATCAAAAACTCTTAACTTTAAAATTGTTATAAAGTATAATTAAAATATGTTTAAGGATCCTTTTAAGGACTCAACCATTGTTGATGCTCTTACAGTTTCGGAGCCAACAAAAGGCGTTTATGTATGATGTATCGAACCGTCGGGTACAAAATAGAGAGTAGAGACTACAGTTTTGTTTTGTAACCAAAAGACTCAAGAGGGGGAAAATATTTACGGATCGTAAAATTTTGTTTTCTTGTTTTGATTTTTTTTTTTTTTTTCAAACTTCTTTTTATATTAAAACCTCGTGGAAGCTCCCTTGGCCCATTGGTTGACCAAGGGTTAATTAATGCTTCTACACCCAGAGGTCTGGGGTTCATATCCCAGATACTGCGATTTATTAATAAATTTGCAGATTATTGGAGGCAAGTGTACAGGAGATCTCCAGCGATGTACAATTATAGTCATTCGCCAGGATTCTACGTAGAGAGGGAAGTGTGAAGTGTCCATCAAGAGCATGAAGAATGAGGTGAAGGAGGTGTTGTCTGTCGTGAATCTAATAAGGGTCGGAAGAAATTGTTCATTGTAGAATCGTCTATGTAACAGTTCTCATAATTTGCAATAAATAATAAATCCATACGATAAAAAAAAACTTCTCATAAATGGGCTTAGCCCTGGAAAATACAACAGGCCCACAACTACGTTGATAGGTTTAGGATTAAAATGGAAACTGATCACGCAAGTTGGTTTAGGTTTAGAAGTTGGTTTGATAAGATTTTGATTTCTGTTGAATATAAACCCTAAGAAAAACATTACCATACGTTGATAATAAACCCTAAGAAAATCACGCAAGTTAAAGATGGCCAACGACAGCAGCACCGACGGTTTAAGAGTCCCTACCCAAAGCTACGGTCGTCAAAACCATCTCCGCCGCCGGATAAGCCGAGAAACACTAGACTTAATAAGCTCTTTACCTGATGTGATCCTACACGATATACTCTCCTTTATGCCGACCAAGTTCGCCATCAGAACTTCCCTCTTGTCAAAACGATGGAGGCGTGTATGGTGCGAAACACCGTCTCTTTCTTTTGATAAGTGTAGTCCGGAGTCTCCTTCTCTAAACGAAATCCTAACACGTTACACAGCTCCCAAGATGGTGAATTTTCACCTCCATACCATCGTGATGAACAATATTCCCCACCACATCAACAGGTGGATCAAGTTAGTCATGTCCCGTAACGTGGAGAATATTTCCCTGGATTTATGGAATCATGTTGGGTATAAGTTTCCTGATTTCTTCTACATCAATTCCTCTGTTAAGCAAATCCGCCTTAAATTAAGCCCTCGTGATATGATGGTTCCTAGAGGCTCAGTGTCTTGGACATCTCTGCGGAAGTTGTACTTGGATAGTTCTAGTCTTTCTGATGAATCCATGGCTAAGATTCTATCTGGTTGTCCGAGTCTTGAGAGGTTAAAGTTGTGTTTCTGCAATGCACTCAAGATTCTTGATCTCAACAAATCAATGCGTCTGAGAACATTGGAAATAAACAGCGACCCTCAGTTCCCCCGGACACTACAGATTGTGGCACCATATATCCATTGTCTCATATTGAAAAGCTCTCATCATTTACCATGTGTTTTAGTTGATGTCTCGTCTTTAGTCGAAGCTAGACTGAACATTAGCATTGCATCAGTTTCAAAAACAAAGAATGATAGTCTTCAAGTCATGGTGCTAAATATGTTAGAAAAGTTGCAGAACGTGGAGAAGCTTACTTTTGTTGGGGGAAATTTGCTTAAGGTAGATGATTATGCGTTGATTTTTTTTTTCAAGTGTATGAACGTTTAATTCTATGTTATATTCAATATCTTTCTGTTAGATATTATCTATGGCCGAGCTTCGTGGTGTTCCTTTTCCGATGTTCAAGTTTAAGTCTTTGACTCTTGAGAGAGTGATCTTTCGGTATGTTATTCCTGGTATAGAAAGAGTGTTAAAAAACTCACCTAATTTAAAGAAGCTACACACAAAGGATTGCTACCATAAACAGGTATAACTACTACTACGAACCATGTTTTTATTATCCTTGACCATTTTTTCTATCATCCAAGAACCATGTTTTTTTAATTTGTTTTTAATCTGTTGTGCAGCGTGTGTATCTTGGCGACTACGTGGATTTGCAAGCCTTTAATCTGGATCAATGTTGGAGATCAAAATATGGTGAAGTTTGGTACAATTCATGTTTGGATCAGCCCCGGCTCTAGACATGTGTTGGAGGTGCTACAACACTGGGTCCATTCATTTTTTGTCTTTCTTTGATTGAAATCTATTAAAATTATGGTCAAATTTTTTTATTTTATTTTCCTTAAAAACATGAGAAAAATGGCATATTTTTTCCAGCTCACTAACCTCAAATTTATTGAGCCGGGCTTGGTTTGGATGTAGAGCCAGAGCACGTTGTTTCATTCATGGACCTTACGCTTAAAAATACAAAGGCATTATATTAGACAAGATGGTCTACTGTTGGAAGACCATTACCTTAGGTTTAAAGAGCTGGTGCCAACACTTCCTCACAACTGTAATGTCTCTGTTGCCCTCTATACCAAGCCGTAACGTTATATTAGTGGTGACTCATAGGGTCTCACTTATAAAGAAACATAAACTTGGTTGTACCACGGGTGATAGTCTAGTTATTATTTTATATGATCAGCACAACATTACACCATTCTTTGTAAGCCTTAAATTGAAACATAGGCAACTAAATTTCGTAAAACAAATATCATCATTGGCACTAAAAATCAAATTTAGAGCTTCACCACAATGGGACTTCTCACACGATGCTTCTTGTCTGACCAAACCAATTCTCCAAACACATAGCCCTTAGCCACATTTCCCTTACTTTTCACAAGGATCACTTTAAACGTCTTTTGCTCTCCAACTTTGGTAAAATTCAAGCTCGTGGGCTTCACCGTGACATAAACACCTTGTGGGTTAGCCACCCGGACAGTATAAGTCGAAGGTCGTCCAACGTTTTTAACGGTCCTTGAGACGGTGACTTTGTTTGATGACAAGTTTGGAACTGTGATGGAAGGATAGTTGAGGTTAACAAGACTGGTTTTGTGGCTTGAACAAGTAAAGTTATTTCCCGAGAAGACAGAGATCTGTGATGCGTTGTATCTAAGTGAGCATAAGAAGTTGAGGTAATCCTTGATGCCTAAATCGTATATGAGACCGGGATTTACAGCTAAATTTGGTTGGACGTGTCCTGCCCCGAAACTGAAAGGCGTTGCCTTCATGCTGGTTGCATTTTGGATAGGTCCAGGAATGTCATCCATTGTTGTTGCTGAAAGGGAAAAACACAAACAACACCAAACACAAAGTATGAAAATATTACAAGACTAAGAAAAAATCATTTAATTTCCAACCTAAAACCAAGAAAACAGAACATGGCCATGGAAGAAACAAGATTTGTTTATAAGCCAATGGTGTTATATGCCGCAAATAGTAGATGTTAATGTGTTTTAAGTGATAAAGAATGAGACTTCCATTTTGACAGCAACGTTCTTACCGGTAGTCATGATGGCAGAGCGGATAGCTGCGGGGCTCCAAGAAGGATAACGGGTTTTGAGAAGGCCGGCAATGCCAGAGATATGAGGACAAGACATGGAGGTTCCTGAAATAGCATTGAACAGAAGTCGTCGAGGATCAAACTGTTGGTCTGTTGGAGATACTGCGGCAGTGTAGGCAGCGATCACACTCACACCAGGAGCAGTTATGTCAGGCTTCAGAATCTGAGGAGCCACTGTGCTTGGACCCTTAGAAGAAAATGAAGCCATTACAGGCGCTGGTTTTAATCCTAAATCTGTCCTAGAAGGAGTAATGTGCGCAATCGGCTTCCTACATCAACGATGAAAAAAATTTCTTTTAGCACTTGAAACAAGTTAAGTTTTAGGTAAAGTGAATCAAGAATCCTACTTGGTTTGGCTGATATATCTTGACACAGCAAAACCATCCTTAGAAGTGAGCTGTGTGGCTGGGAGGACATGCGGATCAGCGGTTAGATCATTCCCGGTGACATTAGTATTCTCAAGAACCATCCCTACGCCACCAGCTAAAGCCACCACCCGACCCTTTTCCACCCTCGGGTTCTGTCCTCTGAGACACACTAATATCTTCCCCTTTGCCTTTATAGGGTCAAGCGATCCAAGTTTGCACAATTGTCTACAACAAAGAGAGAGATTAATTCAAAATTAACAATTAACATAAAACGTTTGGCATAATTAAGTAAGGAGATTAGCCAAACTCACGCATCCAAAGCTGAGGCGTTCTTAGCTTTTGCATTTACAGATGCCATAATTGGATAGAACTCAGCATGTGGCAATGCTGTGGATGACAAGCTTTGTCCCTATCAATGAAAAAGATTCAAGCTCAATTTCAAGAATTCATTTTCAAGATTTGAGATAAAGAGATATAATCCATTTTCTTGGATTTAATATCTAACCTTGTAATGTTTTCCATTACCAAGAACAAGATTGCTAGCAAACTCACGGTCCATGGTGCTAGCTCCAACGGTGATCTGCCACGGTGCGACGTTGGAAACCGTACTATCCGCCGGTCCAGAGTTTCCGGCAGAGCAAACAACCACGATCCGCTTCTTAGCAGCGTGAAACGAACCAATAGCGACACTATCGTTAAAAAACGAGGTAGGCTCGCCGCCTAGAGAGACAGAGATGACGTCAGCTCCGTCGTGTATGGCAGCGTCGAAAGCGGCCATGACGTCAGCGTCGTAGCACTCATTGCCTTTGACTGGCGGCCAACAGACTTTGTATGCGGCTACTCTGGCCCGAGGAGAGCCACCTTTGGCCGTGCCGTTGCCTTGGCCAAAGATGCTGACTCCAGGGACGAAATCTCCGGCGGCGGTGGAGAGAGTGTGAGAGCCATGACCGTCGAGATCACGGGGAGACTCGAAGCTTGAGTTTAGAGGTCCTACGGCGGCTGCGTAGCCCTTGTGAAAGTACCTTGCTCCGATCAGTTTCCTTCATTCACATTTGTTATTAGCTTAACATGTTAGTGTTAAAGATTTACAAGTTTTACTTAAAAACGTTTTTACACGTTTTCACTGTTTTTTTCACTATAGCAACTGGTAAATGGTAATAACTGTTTTTAATTTACAAAGTATTTTACAGGGTATCATTGTATCAATTTAGTTTTTACCCTATAATTAAAAAGAATCATATATGAATATCTTTTTGTTTCTTTTTGGGATTCCAGTTCTATCTTTTGCCAAGAAAAACAGAGAAAAAGGTTGAAAAGGTATAAGAGAACGTTTAGAATAAAAATGTGAAGATAAAAAAGATTCTACAAAAGTAGGTAAAGTGGGATATGAAATATATGGTCAATTGTGTAAATAACTATATCGTAAGTGTTAATGTAAATGATGCATTGAATTGAGTAATATTTCTATAAATAACATTATTTAAATAGATTTTCTTTTAAAAAAATTGAACATGATATTTAATATTATAAATGGCATTTAGAAATAGTATATAGTTTAGTTTTTTTTTTTAATTAAACTTTTTTGAATATAAAATTTATTTTTAAAGAATATAATCATCTAGTCCAATCACTCAAGAGATTATCGAAAGTTCCAAACAATGAGTTCTATTTTTCTTTTTACCAAAAACAAACCCACGGATGTTGAAATACGGAACTCAAATTCCAAATACGACTCTCTTTTTTTTTTTGATAAAAGACTCCAAATATTACTTATTACAACCAACACGTGTCTTCTTTTTGTTGATGAGAAATTGTGAATTTGATTGATATGAAACAAATACACATAATTCCACCGCTAGGTGTGTGAGTGTGTCAACTCCTAAGAAATGAGAACAGATAATTCCAGGATTTGTTTGTATCTTATGATAATTACTTAACGTGAAAATGATTGAACACCAAATTTGAAAGAATAAAAATTGTAAAAGATAGAAAAAGAACCTATTGCAATGGAAAGTGGCATCTTTTTGGTTTTGACATATTCCCTTCCATCTTGAAGGAATTGGTCCCAAGCCTTCATCTCTAAAGCTCTTTGATTCTGGCCACACACCTTTTATACACGTACACAATCATATTTAAAATAAAAAATATTAGTTTATGAAATTATACTCAACAACTTATTCTTATTAATACAAAGATAGTAAGTGGGATTAAGTCATTACAAGCTAGTAATAAAAATGCATAGTGGTGTCTCATAATCATACAACCTAATGAACCAACCATTTTTAGTTATGGCAACTTCTATTGCTTTTCTGAATCAATATTAAATTATTCAAAGAAGGGTATGAAAGGTTAAAGATCTCATGCATATCCCAACTTTATCATCCTAAGTCCCAAGATTCTGTGAGAAAGAAAAAAAAAAATCGAACTAAAAACTCTAATTGTTATCCCAATAGAGAGTGTTTGAATTCTTTTTACTATTCACTTGACATCATCTAGCTGGAACCGAAGAATTTACGAAAACATTCATTACAAAATCTCTAATTAGATCACCATATTAAGAAGTTGGTTCCTCATCTACAAGAATGATTAAGATCTGTTACAGTTTTCAGTATAAAGAGCATTGTAAGAATTTGTTTTCTTCCTTTGATTTTTGAGGGAATTTTGGAACTTTTAGACTTGTAGTCTTTTTCAGCCAGGACCAGCCTGTGATTAATACATTTCTTTCAAACACGGTTCAAACTAGAGCACAATCTCCATTAAAGGATACTAAGACCACTAGACTACCCACTTGGTATCAATACTTTTTTATTTTTTGAAAACTTAAGTTAGTCTATAAGTCATAACTCATGAATACTATATTTAGAATACACTATTGAATACTCATACCCACTTGTGAAGTTACCTGCAGTAAATGCATTAACTTTATGTTAAAAGACAATTGCATGGTGCCAAAAGCACCTTAATTGTACGATGAATTATTCACCAACTTTTCTATTCCAGAAACAAAAATCTCTAAATTTATATGGAAGATTTCTATTCACATCTCGATAAGTCTTTATTTAATTCGTTTCCCTAACTTCTTGTGAGAGAAAACTATTTACTACAGAATTTGGTATACTTATAAGGATTTAGTGTTTATGATTCAAGTCAACTATACGATGCAGTCAACATATAGCATATTAAAGATAAGAAATGCCATGAGTTTAGTTGAGAGAAGGGAATATGCATATTAATGAATATGCATATGCGCACATGCTTGCATATATATGGCTGATTTGATTCTTGCTGACATCTAGAGATCTTAACTACTAGAAAAAAAAAAAAAAAAAAATTATAAGAAAAACAAATTCACATAACGATGATATATATATATATATATATATATATATTTCTTGTAATGCAAGTTTGAAAAAATATATGGTTTTAAAAGTGGGTACGTATGTTCCCAAAAACCAATCTCAAGGCTCTCAAACTCAAAGTTGCAAAGGTTGACTAGAACTAAAGAAATATTAAAACAAAGAAGGATTAAAACGAACCCGTATCGAGATTTGCGATAATGGTATCTTCTCCGAATCTAGCCTTTCTCCAAATGGAAGAGGAAGGAACGTAAGAGTTATGTTCCAAACCCAAGAAGTCCCATGATCGAGTCGTGTGAAGCTTCAAGGCTTTGTTTGGGAATACAGACACAACTTCCGGATGTTCTTGAGGGATAATCAAGAAAGAAGAAACAGAGTCAACTCTTGAAATTAAACACAAACAGAGAGAAGACAACATGTAATGTTTGTATTCTTACTGGAGATTGCATATGCGAGGTCATGGTCGAGATGAGCAGCGAATCCGTTGATGTGCTTTGTGTATGAGTAGAAAATGGCGTCTGTGGCAATCTCACGGCTGGTTTAACATTACCAAGACTTAAGTTAATGAAAATGGTTAACATATTAAGTTTTTAAAGGGTTGTTTGTTTAGAGAACCTTCCAATGAAGATACCAAGAAAGTCGTAGTGGGTTTCTTTGACGCGATCCATGGCATCTTCAGTTATCTCTCCGACATGAGAGTGAGCTCCAAAGTACACCACATATGAAGACGACTGAAACCACACAAAAATAAATGGTTAATAATGAATGTGAAATGAAAAAAGATTGTTATAGTGTAAATGGGTAGTGAAATGATTAATGAATGTACGTACATCTTTAGAAGCAAGAGTGGGTTTCGAGCTCGTGTGGGCAAGAAGAAGAAGAAAGAAAAGAAACGAGAAGGTATGTGTAAGCTTCATTCTTCTTCTCTTCTTCTTCTTCTTCTACTCTTTTTCTTTGAATCCTTTTTTGTTGGACTTTCTGTTTTGGTTTTGGCTGGTGCATTGCTTCTTTATAAAGGGATTGCATAAAACAGTCGGTTTTTATTTCCTTTTTTTTATTATTATTGTTTTCTAAAACAATTTTGGTTGTGCCGTGTGTGTTTTTTTTATGTAGAAAGTAATAAAATATTGAAGCCATTTTTAGAACTTGAAATCTTGATTTTAGAACGATATCTTGATATAATATCTTTTGAAACACATTATATTATGATACCATTGTTTATATTGTTCTTTTCATTATTTCGCAACAATTGTTGCTTAAAAAGGGAAGCTTAGGGTAATAAGGTGGTTTTGTAATAAAAATGATAAGAAGCTCAAGTGGTCACAATGCGTCACAATAATGGAGTTTCCATTGATGCTATATTTGGCAGAAAAAACTGATAATTTATGACCTGTTGTTTTGGTCCTAATCTTATCATTGTCTTCTCTATACTTAAAGAGGAAAAACTATATTCTAAATGAATTATAACAAAAATTGTATTCAATTGATACATATGGTGAGTAGTATACAAAAATAGGGACATAGCACAACGATAGATTCGTTAAAATAAAGGGTAAAAGCATCATGTGATAAGGAAAATTAGATGAGTAAAAAACTTAATTGTACTGGCAAAAGTAATGTCAAAAAATCGATTGCCGGTAACTAAACGTTTGTTAATTAGGAATCTAAGCACATAAAACGACTAATTGGAACCTAGGCATTAAGAAATTATTGAATTATTTGTAATATGTTTAAATATTATGTATTGCTAAATATATATTACAATTCATTTTGAAAATAAAAATTAGCAATGTAATTATTAAATTTGATTTTAAGATAGAAAAAAACAAATATCATAGAGTTTAAACCAAAATAAAAAACGCTAAAAGCTTGAAGCTCAAGATGATGAATTAAATCGAAAATCCCATGTACTTTTCTTAAATTATTATAACATTTTAAATTAAATGTGATCCATAAATTAATCGATTTGAGAGATTTTGTCCGATTTGAACCGCTTTGACTGGGTTTCCGATTTTTCTCAGCGAATTGATGAAAATCGTTTCGTTTGGCACCTTCTAGATTTCTAGGCATAAATTTTTTTTGAACATTGCAAAACAAATTACTAATTAAATATAAAAAATGCCATATTAGAGTTGAATTGCTATATAAATATAAATCTATTTAATATACATGTATAGACCAAATGACATATATTGCTTTAACATTAGTTTTTCTGATTTTGTTTTCCTTTTTTACGGGTTTACAAGCTATTTATAATGGTTTAAGTTTGGTTTGATAACAAACTTTATATATAACTAGATCGAAACCCGTGCTACGCTGCGGGGTTTTAGAAAAAAAAAATGAAGAAATTATTCGATAACAAGTTGTTTTTATAAAACAACATGCATCAAGTGAATTTAACAAATAATTTAGGTCTCAAGTTATTTTTGTAAATAAAATATTTTTTAATATAAGAATGTATGGTAGAAATTTAAAAAGTTTCACGGATTTTGTATTTTACCTTTACTCGTACATTAGTTGCTTTTATTTTATAAGTTTATATATAAATACATTAGTAATTAAATTTTCTATATTACTTTACGGAATCAATTTATCTTATAATCAATTTTTGTATTCGTTTTTTATTTATTTTAGGTTTTATTATATGTTTAAATTCTTACAAGTGTTAGATCTTTTATATTGTGATATATAAAGATATTTTTCAGCGACTATTATACTTCAAGAACCTTAAATTATTTTTGTTAAAATCATTTATGATACTCAAGCAATATTTGAATCCACTAAAAGTATTTTAATATACCTTTTTTTTAAATAAATAATTTTTTGACCATTAAATCAAAATAATTAATAAACTAAGTTCTTTGTGTGTATTTTTTTCGTTAGAAGCTGAACATTATAAACAAATTTTTTACTTTAAAACAATTCGATTTTCAAATTAGATCAGATCAATATTATTATAGGTGGACATTTTAACCGAACGAAACCAAACCTAGCAAACCAAACTATAACTTACATTCAAACCATTCCATTATATTTATTCTCAACCCGAACCGATAACCCAATATATTAATTTATTTAATTAAATAATAATGTTGTAAATACTAATATGTAATGTTTTAACAACGTTGCACTTGATTTAGAGCGTTAGATATTTTTTCATTTTAATTAATAAAATATAAAAATTAGATTGATTTTGTTTAAACATCTCTACCTTTAAATTTTTTTAAGAGTACACAAATAAAACTAAAACAAATCGAGCAGAATATAAATCGACTCGAACACAAGCCAAATCATATCGAGGGGTTTTATAGTTCAATTTTTGATCATTTTGTTAGAAAAAGTCTTTAAAAGATCATATTTTTTATGATATACATATAAATGTTTGTTTTCTTTTAACGCTTAAAACTTTTGCTAAACCCGATAGTTAGTATTTGGATTGTCTCTTTCTAGCATTAATAAAATATCTAACTATCAATAAATATTATGAAAAAACTACTCCTTTTGAATTCTGAAACAAAATATTAATGACTTGAATTTTTCCTTTCTTTGAATGAAATGAGAGTTTTATTATTTGTATTTGTTGTTGTATTTCTGAAATTATGTACACTAAATCAACAACTGAACCTTTAGTCGCTTCAAGTACATTCTATAATTCCAAACTCCAAGTTTTTTTTTATTATTCAAATTAAACTATATAAATTCTAAAGGAACATGGCTGCATGTGTTCGATTATTTATCGTGCTAATTTTTTTTGAATTTCTAAGAAGCTCCAAGAGCTTCAATCAAAACCCGTGAGCTATTTTTTAGATTTTTTTTCTTTTCTAGTAGAGCTGAAAAATTGAATAATGATTAAAAATCTAACTTTGAGTTTAAGTAAGCAAACTTTCTCCAACCCATTTGCCTATTAGGTCTCTTCTATGTCATATTCTTAATTTCTTCCGAATCTCAGCCTTCACAAACCTTCTTTCACCATTCCTCATGATTCTCTTTTTTTTCTTCAATCGACCACTCATATTTTTCATCAATTGATACTTAAAGCTAAAACTACCGGTGAAATAAAACATAGAAATTTATGTACTTTAAGACGAAAAGTAGATGTACTTTTGAAATATTGTTTTTTATTTATTTTCAAATTTAAATATTTTTTACGAGTTTTTTATATTTGTAATTTGCTTTTGGTATCTGCCTCCATTCTTGAAGTTATCAATTTTCTTTTTTTGAAAAAGAAACCATGTTTTGCATTTAGAAAAAAAAATTATGTTAGCTTACATGTTTGAAAAAAAAACATATAATGGCGTGACTACCTACGAAATAATTAATAATCACCTTACATTAAATTGATTTTTTAATAGAAATTTAGGCATTGAGTTGTTTCTATTTTAATAATTATTAGGTTATTTAAAAATTTAAATCAATTGAGTTTGGGCTTGGGTTTGTGCTTGAATTTAATTTAATCATTATTAAGTGATGTGAAATTGAAAAGAGTTATTATTGGTTGAGAAATCTGAGTTGTATTAATCGAAATATTTTGATTGGTTGACAATTTTAATGACGTGTCAGTCCCATAATACTCTAAAATGCTGAGGTGTCAGCACTGGAGAGACTTTTGTTGTTTTTATTGTATTGATGATTTGAATTTGGTTTACTATTATTTTTAAAATATTTAATTATTAATTTAGCTAGAGTAAATTTATTTTCTGCTAAAACAATTACGCTACAAATTACAGTCAGATCCATAGTAATAGAATCCTAAAAATAAAATGTATTATCTGTGAAAAAAATAAAATAAAAGAAACGTATTAAGTAATGACTTTAACAATACAAAAAGTATTTAAGCAATGGTAGACTAATAAGTAAAAACGTCGTAAATGGCAAACTATTTAACATGACATTATATTTTCTCCGTTAATTCAGCCATAGTAATAGGAAAAAATATGAAAAGTATTAGCTTTTGACAAGAAAAAATTAAGAAAACGGCAAAACAATAATTAAGAAAAGTATCATTTTGATAGGCTAATTAATAGTAGTAGGCTCGTACATTGAAAGAGCTTTTTTTTTTTGCAATAAAACATTTTTTCCATTGTAAAATTGTTTGAAAGGAAGACATTTATTCAGATAAGAAAAAAATAAATATATTTGGCAAAGTTAACGTCGTTTTGAATTTTAACGTAAAATGTTAACATTGACTTAACTCTGTTAAATTAGTCTGTTAATTGACTTGGTGATGTGCTCATTTGGCAAAATAAACGAAAATTAACGATTTAATTGAAAATTTAGTTAAAGTTAATGATTTAATTCACAACACTGACAAATGTTATTTAGATTATGTGCTATTCTCACTATGATTTTGACACTTAAGGTCAGATTTAGGATATATTAAGATTGATTTTAAGTTACTCCGAATGATCCACGCGAGTAAGACCACTGTGTTGTTAGGCCTTAACTATGACACACCCAAACAATATGTGGTCCAAGAGGTGCCAATCAACAGTGCATAAAGCCATTTGCTACTTAGGTTTATACTCTTAACTCTTAAGTACAACATGACTAAGCAGCCCGATGGCCAAGCATGTAGCATGATGACCGGTTTATGCCGTACTATGGGTTCGAGAGTCATGCATAATGACCGCTTAAATTTGAACCATAGGTTCGAGGGTTGTGATGACATAGATAAAGGAGAAATGTTGAGCATGAGCATGGATTGTTGAGGTGGTGGAAAGTTTTCAAATTATATATTCGAGGGTCACGGTGACCAATATATGATGAGTTAAAAATGGAACCATCGACATGTCAGCTAACTGGATTAACAAAATTTGTTTACGGTTTTCAAACGATGATGTTTCCAAGCCTTTTAATGTCGGTTGTGTTTGCTATTTTTTTTATAATTAATATTTGAAAGGTTTTATAATCAGGGTGTTTCACATATATATTATGATTCAACTAGAAGCTTCCCCTCACCGAAAACTCTCATATATGAGGTAACCCCGTTACTTTTCTCCCAAATAGAAAGTCCCTTACCAATCAGGGTCCATTCACTATCATATGTGACCGTGCAAATCCATGAGCAAATTCATCCGTTAGGATCAAACAAAAAAAAATTGATTTGGCGACCATCCATTAGTCCGAGTCAATTGTAGATTGTTTAGAATGTGGTAACACCAACAACAAGCTCCAACGATAAGTAATATTTTGTGGTTAATTTGGGTTCTTCTGACTCGACTCCGTCCCATTTATCACCATACGGGGCCCAAGACTTCTTATTCGGAGAGAAAACCCTAAGCCACTACCATAACGGACAACTTTATTTCTCTCTTATTTAACGGCAAATTATTGGTAATAAATTATGTTTAATATATATATGGGTGTTAATCTTATGAGAAATCTTTGAAGGTTAATCTTTCGCCTCAATCTTTCTTAAGACACCCCAAAATAAGAACAAGAGAAGCAAATGTAGTACCCATGAACAAGATCGATCTTTTTGTAGTGCATGTTTATTGACTAATGACTCCCTGGTCAAACTCAAACCCGACTCTTGCTTTCAAACAATAACATTGACCCACAATAAATTTGAGTTTAAGGACCACCATTGCAATTTTAATCATAGCATAGTGCTAAAGGTTGAAAGCTTTTGACTTTCCCAATCATGGGTTCGATCACCTACTTATTTATTCTTAGGGTCTTTTTTTTTCTTTTTCTTTTTTCCATGTTCTCTTGGGGTCCTTTTTGAAAAAGAAAAAATTTATAAATATATACAAAACATCATATTTATTAAAACTTGTTTGTTCAATATTTCCCTTTTGTATCCTACCAAAAAACAAAAAAAAATTCCCTTTTGTATTTACTTTTATATACATGTTCACCTCATTTATTTTTGTAATACTCACAAAAATGTCCCTTTTTCAATACCCCTTTTAAAAAATGCTCCATTTGGCTGTCCATTTTTAAAAATACCATTTTTTATGTACAAAATGACTAAATTACCTTTCTTTTAATAAAAGATATCACAAATATATAAGAAAAACATGAGAATGTGCACACATCAAAATTACAAATTTGATTTTGTAAAAACTTGTATAACTTTTAAAATACCTTGTAAAATTTTCCCGTAAAGATTTTTCCCGCAAAAATATTTTCCCGCCAAAAAATTTTTTTTGCGGGAAAAGTGATTCCTCAATTTTTTTGGCGGGAAAAATTTACAAGGTATTTTAAAGGTTTTTTACAGGATATTTATAAAGTTTTACAATGTATTTTAAAAGGTTTTACAACGTATTTATAAGGTATTTATAAGATATTATAAGATTTTACAAGCTATTTTATAAAGTTTTACAAGTTTTTTATAAGGTCTTACAAGTTATAAATACCTTATAAAACCTTATAAGTACCTTGTAAACCTTTTAAAATACATTGTAAAACCTTACAAAACACTTGTAAATACTCTGTAAAACCTTTAAAAATACCTTGTAAATTTTTTCCGCCAAAAATTTTCCCGCCAAAAAAATTGCGGAATCACTTTTCCAGCAAAAAAGTTTTTTTGGCGGGAAAATTTTTAGGCGGAAAAAATTTTTACGGGAAAATTTTACAAGGTATTTTAAAGGTTTTACAAGTGTTTTGGCGGGAAAATTGTGGGATCACTTTTCCCGCCAAAAAATATTTTGTATTTTGTGGACCTAATTTTGTTTCAAATAAGAGTAAAATGGTTATTAAAAATTAAAAGAGGGCAAACTTAAAAATGGACTCTCAAAGGGGGCATTTTTGAAAAGGGGTATTGAAAAAGGGGCATTTTTAACAATTTCTCTTTATGTTATTAATTATTTACAATTACACCTTATTCTTTAATCATTTAATATCTGTATAACATTTTGTCATTTGTCTGTATAGTTTATTTTTTGTTGATTTTAAGATACAGATAGTATAGACTTTAAGACTTAAGAATAGTTTAAATAAACTAATTAAAAAAAACTTATTTTTAACTGCAATGTTTTCACATATTAAAAAAATCAAAATTACAAAAAACTATCATATATATTGTATTATTAAAGAATAAAATTTATAATAAAGTTGTAAAGTATATAACCAGTCAATTAAATATTAAATTATTTCAAACAAACGTTACAAATTTAAATCATGCTTTAGGCCTCCAAATTTGTCGGACTAGCCCCTACCCCATTGGTCATTTCCTACAATGCCGAGTAGCAATAGAATGTAATTATGTAAATAACCAAAATTTTGTACGAATTCTATTTGTTCGTATTAACTTAGGGCATGCTGTTTAATTTGTAAAAAAAAATACATGCACTATTTAATAAAATGACATTACGCGAATTGCAAATAATATAATTAATGGGCAAAACACGTAAAAATCTGAACATCTGTTTTACAACTATTTTGCCTTTTGATACTTTTAGCAAGAGTTATTTAATATGAATACAGAATACATATATATATATATATATATATATATATATATATATATATGTATTTATTTATATAACATAACTCCGTTTTTTTCATTAAAAACACTTATCATGATTTTACAGATATCATAGTGAAGTTATGTTTTAAGAGAAAACAATATTCGATTCATATTCTTTTAAAAAGGAGTAGAATCTATGATCCGGTAAGGTTGCATTGCACACGCGAACATGAAGATAACGTAATGGACCAATGATTATTTTTATTTTTTGTCACAAGACCAATGATAAAATGACAAATTAGACAACATCCTAAGTTTTATATGATTCCCAAATGGACCCATCTCTGCTTTTCTTTATGTTTGAGAATATGCATTTTTGCTACCAACACTTGCAAACGCATGCGTGCGTGGAAGGTACTTTACTTGTTTTGGATGCTAACTAAAGGTGATATATGAACATGAGACCCCGAACTCATATGTCATGATTTTTACCACTTTTGATTTTAGTTTCTACATGTTTTAGTTTTTTATTCAGTAATTTTAGGCCAACGGATGATTTGGAGCAAAATTGGAGATTTTGAAGAAAATCATGTCATTTTAAGATAAAAATGTTGTTTCCAGGGTTTTAAGCTTCTCTAACCTAATTGCCGCCGTCGTCTGGCGTCTCGCCGGTGACTCGCTGTTTCTCCGATGTCAAAGCACAAGAAAAAGAAGGGATCGTCCCGTCCTCGACCAAAAGTTCCTGGTACTTCTCAGTTCGCCCGCTTCTCGTCTGCTTCTGTGTCTCTCCCGACTCGAGGCGATTCTTCGGGTTCATCCGCCGCAGCTGCAATTGGCTTCTCTTCCGATGTCTCTGCCGCGGTTTCCTCAGCTCCTTCTCAAGCAATTGGGTCGGATGCTTGCTCTTCTCCTCCTGATTTGGCTTCTCCAGATCTGAAGACTCCTATTGCTATGCAAGTTGATATTTCTCTTCCTGGGAACTCTCTAGTTGGTACAATCGGAACCTCTGTTGTTGCTGTCGAGGCTGTAGCCTTCGGCCTTGCTTCCCAGCAAGCTGACGCTGGCTCTCTTAGCCATTTATCGTCAGCTCCGTCTACAGAAAAGGCCATGCCGGCTCTGGATAAAAAGTGGTCCAGCCTCCTCAAGGATGAATTGGAGGAAGTTGGATCTCCGTCGCAACACATCACTGGTGTTCCCTTTGTGCTCATACCAGATGAGAACATAGAAGCTGCGAAGGATGAATTCAAGGATTTCATATTTGCTCAGTTCCATGGGAACTATCCTGAAATGGGTAGAGTAATTGGAGTGGTGAATGCGCTATGGGCTAGAACAGGACCTCGTATCTTTGTTCATAGCACAGGTCCAGGTGCTTACCTTTTGCGAGTTTCAAACCCTCGTACAAGAGCTCTCCTCCTTAGCAGACACATGTGGAACATTGCAGGTTTTCCCATATTTGTTGCTCCTTGGTCTCCTGACTTCGAGCCGGATCTACCTCCAATAACATCCGCCTCAGTCACAGCTGAGTTTAGAGGAGTCCTGTACCTTCTCTTTAACAAGCAAAGCCTAAGTAGAATTGCTATTGCTGTTGGAAAGCCAATTGTTTTGGCACCAGAGACTGAGCGTAAGGAGACATTTGAAGTGGCCAAGGTTCTTGTCCGAGTTGATCTCACTAAGCATCTTCCGTCTAAGCTTATCTTGGGGATTAGTTCAGGCCGTGAATTTGAAGTCTCTGTCTCTTACCCATGGTTACCGCCAAGGTGTTTGGAATGCAATGCTTATGGTCATTGATGCAGGAGCTTAATCGTTAGGATTCTAATTAATTTAGATTTATTTCCTATTTAATATTTTGGCAATTTCTATTGGTTTTCCTTCTTTTTCATAAGGTTTTACTTTTCTTTATTTCCTTATTTCAAGCTTATTTCCTTTTCTCTAATTGGGATTTATCTATATAAAGAGATCCTAGGTTTTTGTAAGAAACAAACTCATAACTATTTTCTTAAGAAGCATAAACCTTTCTATTTTCTAGTGGATTCTAGAGTTTCTGGTGGATTCCAGAGTTTTATCTTTCAAGTTCATCGCTTGTGAACTTGTGTTTCAATCTAGGTTTAGCGCTTGCTTTTCCTACGATTTTCCGACTGCGTCAGGTGGTATCAGAGCAGGCTTTCTCCTGTCTCTTTTTCGAAACTTGATCAGCCATGGGAGATCAACCGGTGACAAAAGCAGATTTTCAGGGTTTTACGTCGGCTATTACCACGTCCCTGACTACTTTAATCAAGGAGATAAAGGAATTGACAAATCAGGTTAACAAGACCAACAACAACGCAAATCAACAAAGAGGCAGAGGAGAAAAACTAATTAGGGCTTCACGAAGTGGAACTGATATTGGAGATCAATTAACGACGTTAATCAATAGGATCAATATTCAACAAAAAGCAAGAGAGGAATTAATTCAGGTTCCACAAGGAGGAAACCATCGTGTTGTGATTGAAGATAAATTGATCTCTGATGAAGAAGAATCCATGGAGGAAGAGAGTGGACAAAGAAATCTACACAATAATCATGATTCTCGCATGGATGCTGATGAAGAATTCAAGAAAGACGAGATAGTTGATAGAGATAATCAACAAAGCAATCATGACTATCAGATGAAGACTAATATTCCATTATTCTGTGAAACTTCTGAATTGAAAGAGACAATAATTCTATAAGGGGCTCTAGTGATCCAAAAGAACTTCAAAGAGTTGATTGTAGATGCTCATGGAGAGCACTACAAAGAAAAGAATCTAGGGAGAAAGATTTCAAGCGTCTTAGTTATGATTCATAGCAAGAGAAATCCATATGAGTTTTTTCATAAACAGTATTGGATTGATAAATGATGTTAAAGAGAAGAAAACAATCTTAGAGGAAGTGCATGAGATTCTAATTGATTTTAAGGAGCTCAGTTCAGATGGATATCTACATGACTTCCCTCCTATGCGAGATAAGGTAGATGAAATTCTTTATCCATAATATAACTCGAGGTCGAGTTCTTTGGAAGTGGAGGAGTCTGATGTAGGAGCTTAATCGTTAGGATTCTAATTAATTTAGATTTATTTCCTATTTAATATTTTGGCAATTTCTATTGGTTTTCCTTCTTTTTCATAGGGTTTTACTTTTCTTTATTTCCTTATTTCAAGCTTATTTCCTTTCCTCTAATTGGGATTTATCTATATAAAGAGATCCTAGGTTTTTGTAAGAAACAATCTCATAATTACTTTCTTAAGAAGCATAAAGCTTTATCTTTTCTAGTGGATTCTAGAGTTTCTGGTGGATTCCAGAGTTTTATCTTTCAAGTTCATCGCTTGTGAACTTGTGTTTCAATCTAGGTTTAGCGCTTGCTTTTCCTAAGGTTTTCCGACTGCGTCAGTCATGATCGCAGTCACTACAAGCTCTGGCTTCCGGTGCCTCTTATGAACAGAAGAAGGAGTAATAGGTCTCGGAGTAGGCCTCGTACTAACAGGCGTTCCCGTCAAGGACGCTCTCCTGCGAAAGTTTGGAAGGTCAAAGAAGGGCCTACAATTCAAGAGGATGCAACATGTAATAAGTAGTCTGTTGAGGCTGCTGTGGTTATAGCTGGTTCAGAGGACTCTGCCACTTCAGGTAAACAAGTTGTTGAGGATGCTATTGAGACTGCAGTGGGGTCAGTAGGGTTTGCTGCTGCAGGAAGTTCTGATGTTGAGGTTGCTACTCCAATTGGATTGGGATCTGATTTAGAAATTGGGCAGGTTTTTGTGGAGTTGGTGCATGAGGTTGCGGTTTCAGGTAGTGCTCGGATCTCTGCAGAGGTAGAGGAATCAGAAGCTCCTTTTATTCTGGTCTCGCGCTGGAAGAGTGGCCGTAAGGTCACGCAGTCACGATAACCAACATTTGATATGTTTTTTGTGTGGAATGTAAGAGGTCTTAATAGTAGCAGACGTCAAGACTTAACAAAAGAATGGATTAGCATCCATAAGTCACTTTTTGGAGCGTTCGTTGAAACACATATTCAACCATTAAATGTAGGAAGGATTATCCGAGCAATCCCTTCAGGATGGAAGTTTTTTGGAAATTTTGAGCACCATAACACATCAAGAATCTTTGTGGTATGGGATCCGTCGGTATCTTTGGTGGTCTATAAGGCTTCGGCGCAGTTAATAACTTATGGTATCTTTATTCAGTCTCACAACTTAAGCTTCACTGTCTCTTTTGCTTATGCACATAACCTGCCTGATGATAGGCAGTCTTTGTGGGAAGAATTATCTTGGTTGAATGTTAATACTCCTGTCAATAGATGTTCTTGGGCCGTTGCAAGAGATTTCAATCAGATCTTAAGGCTCTCTCATCATTCGGAGCATCAATCGCAGTCTATTGACACATCGGGAATGGATGATATCAATCTAGCTCTACAAGATGCTGAACTTTTCGAGGCTCAGGCTAAAGGTCTCCCATTTACTTGGTGGAATAATCAAGAAGATAGTCCTGCATCTAAGAAGATTGATCATGCTTTCATTAATCAGCCTTGGTCCGCAATTTTTCCAGATTCTTACGCTGACTTTCTTGAACCTCTGCAATCGGATCATGCGGCATGCTTATTTCGGATGCCATCCATAAATCTTGCTTCTAGAAAACCCTTCAAGTTTTTTCAGCATGTTGTGGATCACAATGAGTATCAAGAATCTGTTATTCATGCATGGAATCCTCAAGCTATTCTTAGAACTTGCCAATTCAAGCTTGTACGTTCTCTAAGTACCCTGAAGCATGTACTTAGAAGCTTAAATAAGCGTCATTTCAGTGGTATTACTACAAGGATAAAGGATCAAGCAGTAAAAGTGGCTGATTTACAGAGATAGGTCCTTTCTAACCCAGGGCCGCAGGTTGTAAGAGAAGAGCACCAGGCCAGGGAACAATGGCAATTCCTTATATCCGCTGAGGAGAAGTTTTTCAGGCAAAAGTCTCGTGTGACTTGGATGGATTTAGGTGATAGAAATACTGCCTACTTCCATAAGACTATGTCTCAAAGAGCTGCAAGGAATCATATACATTTTTTGAGAGATTCAGACGATAGAAATATTGTTACCTCTTCTGAAATCAAAGAATATGCTGCTGACAATACAACAATTACTCTTATCCCGAAGCAGCCAGAAGCTTGCAAGTTGGGAGATTACCGCCCTATAAGTTGCTGTAACCTGACCTACAAAATTATTTCAAAGATCATTGCCAACAGAATGAAGCCTCTTCTACAGGATTGCATTAGCCCGAATCAAGCTACTTTCTTAAATGGGAGAAGCCTAGGGGAAAATGTGTTACTAGCCTCGGAGCTGATTAGAAATTATCAAAAAGTGGCTTGCCCAAAGAGTTGTATGCTTAAAGTGGACATCAGGAAAGCGTTTGACACTGTATGTTGGGATTTTGTGCTGAAGATTCTGGAAGCACAGAACTTCCCTCCTCTCTTTTGCACTTGGGTTAAAGAATGTATCTCCTCGCCAAGGTATTCCATTTCCATCAATGGTGAACTGGCTGGTTTCTTCCCAGGAAAGAAAGGCCTCCGTCAAGGAGATCCTATCTCTCCATATCTGTTCATTATGGTCATGGAGGTCCTGTCAAAGCTGCTACAAATTTCTGCTAATCAAGGAAAGTTTCGGCTGCACCCAAACTGTTCATCTCCACAAGTAACTCATCTCCTCTTCGCTGATGATCTGCTGGTTTTCTCAGACGGAGCGAGGCACTCTCTATTTGGTATCGCTGAGGTTTTGTTGCATTTTAAAAGTTTAAGTGGGCTTGACGTGAATCCAACCAAGTCTGAGTTTTTTTTGTGGATACACGGATTCTCAACTGGATGTGCTGAGCGCACTACAAGGAATTAGAGTTGGTTCCTTTCCCACTAGGTACTTGGGCTTACCTCTCAACCCGGCCAGAATCACTTTTGCTACTCTACAGCCGTTTATTGAGAAAATCACCAACAAGCTTCATGCATGGACTGCCAGCTTTTCTCTAGAAAAACAAAGTTACCACTGCGCTCGGGGCAAGAGTTGCTTGGACCGATGTGTGTAAACCCAAAGAGGAGGGAGGGCTTGGCTTACGACTGCTAGAAGACTTTGCAATCGTTTTCCAGCTCAAGCTTATTTGGAATCTGTTTACAAATTCGGGTTCCTTATGGGTTGCTTGGATAAAAGGATATATCTTCCTAAGAAAGAGCTACTGGACTTTAGAAGATTCTCCAAGGCTATCAAGGACTCTGAAAAACATGATTCACCTAAAACCTTATATTGTGGACTATATGCGATGTGAGGTGATGAATGGGCAGAATGCTTCTTTTTGGTTTGACCATTGGACGGACCTCGGTCCTTTGGTCCGCTATATTGGAGAGACTGGACCTAGGGATCTTCGGATAAGGAAATAGGCATTAGTGGCTGAGGCAGTAAGGAATGGGGATTGGCGGATGCCGGGTGCTAGATCAGAGGCACAAGAACAGCTAATGATCACTCTAACGGCTCATGCTCCTCCCAATATCTCCAATGGTAAGGATGTCTATCTATGGCGTAGATTGTCGGGTTCCTTTGCACAATTCTTCTCTTCTAAGGAAACTTGGGAGCAATTGAGATTACATCCTCCTTTAGTGCCATGGACTAAAGTTATCTGGTTTAAGGAAGCTGTGCCACGTTACTCCTTTATCACGTGGCTCGCTATGAAAGGGAGATTACCTACCAAAGACAGATTAAGAAGCTGGGGACTAAACATTCCCGACGCATGTGTGATTTGTTCTAGTGGATTAGAAATACATGACCACCTCTTCTTTGATTGTTCTTTCTCAGCAAGTGTTTGGCAGCCTTTTGCTTTGAGAATCTGGCCTAATGCACCAGCCACCCTCGCATCAATCTCCTCTTGGATATTGCAGGCTCAGTCACCTGTGAACTCAAATGCAAAAATCATCATCAAGCTTCTACTGCAGACCGCTTGCTATCTTATTTGGAGGGAGGGAGCGAAATGCACGGATCTTCAGCTCTAATCACCCTTTCAGTACCTGTTCCGCGATGCATGCAAGCCTGGATCGTGCCATCAGAGATCGCCTCCTAACCGTCACAGGATCTTCATCAAGCTCGGTTTCTCCTCTTGCTTACTATTTCGGTTGTATTTCCTTTCCTTTTTAGCTTTCTCTTCTTTGCTTAAATAAGTTGTATCGACAATGTACAGTGAAAAATCAGAAAATGGTATAAAATTTAACCTTGTACCAAAAAAAAAAAAATTGTTTCATTTTTATTTATTTTTTAATTTTTATGAGCAAATATGAAAATGTTGTTTCATGCATGCAGAAGCGTCTAAACCTTGGCATTCCTAAGAGACCTTCTGACATTCAGAGTTAGCTCAGTTTTTTTTTTTCTGTGGTGGTTTCAGATCATTTTCAGTTATGGTTTCGGAAATTTGAAAACATGTCATTCTAAAATCTGAAACAGATTCAAGAACACCTTTGCGATCGATAAACCCTTAAGTGTCTTATGTCTATCGATTTTGGTCCAAAAGACGACAAAACATAAAGAAAAAAAATTCAAGTTGTGGATCGACAGCCCTTTAGGTATCGATTAAGAGCCTTTCCCGATGCGAAAATAAATCGTCTCTAAACCTATATATATAATTATCTTCAGTGTCTTGTTATAGCTAAACCTTTTTTTTTTCATATTTACTACGTACACATCTAAGATAAGGAGAAGATCACTAAACCTCTATATAGTTAAGTTTATCCTTATAGTTAAACACTCCAACTTTTCCCAACATCTTTAAAAATATTTCAAACCAAGAGACTTTCATTTTATTGACAACGAAAATAGACCGACCAGGAAATAACGATTACATCACATGCATTGTAAACTTAATCTTATTAAAACTCATCAAACGTCTCCTTGTTCATAAGGTTGTTTGATCGATGATAGAAAAGTAGAGATAATTAAACGGAGACGATGTTGGTCACAGAGACCTTCACCATTTCAGCTTCAAAGATAATGGCATCATTCACCATATACCCTTTCGATGCATCATTGAATTCTGCTAACGATATGATAGTGTTAACTCCCACACCATAATCGCTTCGAGTGGGGTACCAAGCTGCAGCTGCAAAAAAACAATTTATACCAACTATTAATTTCATTTACTTTATCCTGGAGATTACCATTTTGTTACTTATTTTTTTGGTTAATTAGTTTACTTACAATATATTTGTTTGTGGTTGGAGCCTCGTTGATTCTTTAACCGCAGATTAACCGCTCCCCAAGTGTTTGTAGCAACTGCATTTGGCTTATGACCTTGAGCATATAGGAAGATTGGGATTGCTTGTGATCTTCCATCTCCAGTACCTTTTGGGTTAAATCCTAACCTCCTGATTATATATCAACCAAAAACCGTTATTGTACTTGACTACTGCGGAATTCACATAACAGATGCAATCTTTAAGAATTTTTAGACTTCGATCTAAAAGATATGGTTAACAAAAGTACTAACCAGTATCGGTCTTCAACAAGAAAATCATCAGAATAATAGAATTTATCTTCCAAGGTAGAGAAATGAAGTATCTTCCAAGTGAAAACATTGTTTGGAGGGTTTGATATGAACGTGACTTTCTCTTGTACCTGGACCGGTGTACCGATGAAAATCTCAGCACCAAAAGAAGCAGTGTCCTGCTCAAGGTAACCTTGGTTCGTGTCAAGGAATGTTGGAAGAGGAATCAATTTTCCGTATCCCCACTCTTTTTTCGCATCGTTGTATCGTTTCACTATTCCATCTACATCCACAATTTTGCAAAACACATGGAAGTCACATCAACTCCGTTCATGGAAAATGTCACACTAATATTTGAAATCTACATCCACAATTTTTTTTTTAAAACCAAAAAAAAAAATATGTATCTATAAATATATAATGGACTAGTAAAATTCCATAAACATCTTAACTACCTGTAACAGTCAAATACTTGCGTTGCTTCCCATTGTAGACAAAGAGTTTGAGTTCAACATTGACTTCCCAGCCTCTTGGAAGAGATTCTGTCTCTTCGATCCTCACGTAAAGTGAAATATGATTATTTCCACCATCGTTTTGATTACCATTCACGTACAAAACTAATCTCCTGATTCATTTTTAATTTCACATCAAAATAAACTCAAATATATATATGTAAAAAGTGAACAAAAAATTATGGAAGTGTAGTTCTTTACCATTTGTAACCACCGGCCTCAAAGACAGAGGATTCGTAGGGTTCTCCTCTCCCTTGAATCACGGAGAAACTTGTTATAGTCAGTATCTTGTTTGGTGGTCGCTCATCTCTCCACATTCCTGTCACTCCAGTTAAAAAAAAATCTAAAAAAAAATTCCAAGAAAATCAAGAAATTGGTTTTAGTGTTTAACTAAGAAACTCATTTTATTTACCACCTCCTTGCCCCTGATTTCCGCCGCCTGTCCCTGAGCCACAACCAGGACCAGGACCTCCTCCTCCCCCATAACCAGGACCAGGACCTCCTCCTCCACCATACCCAGGACCAGGACCATGACCAGGACCTCCTCCTCCGCCATAACCAGGACCAGGACCTCTTGGGCCGCCACCATAACCAGGACCAGGACCACCAGGACCTCTTGGGCCGTGGCCACCAAAACCAGGACCTCCTGGGCCGCGGCCACCAAAACCACGACCGCCTCTACCAGGGCCACCACCACAACCTCCTCTATTCATAGGATTGGATTAAACCTGATTGGGAAAGACTTGAGTGACTTACCTCATACGAAAATTTCAGAATATTTTTTTATGAGTTTGCTTGAAGTGAACTAACTAAATCGAATGTTATACCAAAAGACAAAAAAAAAAAAACTGTTATTATTGTTAAGAAAACAAACTACGTTGTTAATATTATTGTTAAAAACTACGTTTAAAAAGCCAATGGATTTGTCCAAAAAAGAACCAAATGTAAGCCTCTGTCTAAAAATTAAAATAGCTTTAAAAATAAAAAATAAAAATACCTGTTGAATTAGGAATTCAGCACAAGAGGAATTGATGAAGAGAAAAACGAGAGTTATGAAACCATATTTTGAGATCTGCTTTTTTACTTTCTTGGGATGGCCTTCATTTATAGACAGAAACGAATCTTTTTCTTTTAGGCAAACAAGACGAATCGTGTACATTACTTATTGACCGAGTACATAGTTACAAATATAAAAAGACTGAATGTGGATATATCGTGCCAAAAAAGTACTATAATACTAGTGCGGTGCCAGGTTTAGAGAGGTTTAAGGTGGCCTTAGACAATTGCCTATTTTATTAAATATGAAGCACGCCACTGATTGTTATTAGAGATATTATTGTTTGACTTTGAATGTAATCACCACATTGTTATTAGAGATACTCGACAAAAAATCACCATCTACTCCTTCGGTCTCGCCTACGTACTTGGCCAACTTCCTTCTTTGCCTTCCAAAATCTCTTAGCTTGACATCTTTAGAACTCATTGTTGCAACGTCTTGATGTGTTGTTACTCATGTCTTCCTTCTTGAACTTTGACTCTCAATCTTCTCTTCACTTCTTTACTCAAATTTTGACTAAAAACGATCTATTTTCCCACGAGAAGTATAACATCATAATAGATCCACACCAATCTATGACCACATGCTAAATATCTCCGAAATCAAAATTCGAAACCTATATCCCCCTAAACTAAAAGTTCGAAATCTAAATCTCCCTGAAATAGTTCTAAACATCTCTCCATAGAATTCGATTTTAGTTGGTTTATTGCTTTCTAAACAAACATAACCAACTAAAAGTGATTCTAAACCGAAATTAAATAGACTACAATTAACCACTAACCTAACCCGAAAAAACCCATTCGACCCAACTTCTCCTTCTTCATCCAAAATTTTCCTTTTTACTTCGTTTTCTTGTTTTGATTGTTATTAGAGATATTATTGTTTGACTTTGAATGTAATTCATTGACTTCGTTTTCTTGTTTTGATTTCTGCTACCTAATAAAAATAATAAAAAAATTAAATTCATTTAATTTATCAATCCAAACTGATATACAATTTCGTTTAATTACAAAATCTAAACATTAATCATCCTTTATTATCCCAAAACGATATTTAACCTCGTTTATTTGTAAAATCTAAACTCTAACCGTTTTTTATAAACCCAAACCAATATTTAACCTCGTCTAATTGTAAAATCTAAACCCGTTTATAAACCAAAAATGATATTTAACTCGTTTAATTATAAAATCTAAACCATAACCGTCATTTATAAACTCAAACCGATATATAACTTTGTTTTGGTGGCATATTAGATTTTACAATTAAATGAGTTTACCTTTATTATTACTAGGACTTAGACCCCCCCACGATGTCGCGGGGAAAAAGATTTCAGGCTATTTTGAAGAAAAACAAAATGTCATAATGAATTGAGACAACAAGTTTCAAAACAATTTTTTTAACAATAAATAAAGATATATTTTACAAAAAAAATATGATAAAGAAACGTAAACTCTCACAAATACTTTTTAAGATTTGTATTATTATTAGAAAATATTATGGTGAAACAATACGACCATAAATAAAAAATATTACACAAAAATTTATAATGAGTAGATGCAATTTTTCCATTTTCTAAACTATTATAAATATAACTAGGTATAAAAATATATTTATCAAAATATTATGATAAAAAGACGTAATATTTTAAATTGTATTATGTTAAAAAGAGACAATCTTCAGAAAAATTAAATAAATAAGCAAAATAGATATTTATTTAGAAAAAATAATAATGATATAGATAACAAAGTATATATATGAATGCTAAATAGCAAAAAATGTAACTTTCTATAAAAAATATCAAACAAAAAGAAATAATAAATTTAAACCACTTTTTAAAAAATGATATATATACATATATAGAGCTACAAAGAGATGAAAGTTTAAATATATAAATTGTTTGTAAAAGACACAATTATTAGAACTAAGTGTATATGCTAAAAAACACGAATAAAACATGGTGACAAGATAATACTCTAGATGAACAGATATAACTTTAGTTAATGTTTTATTCAAAAAAAAAGTTTTAGTTAATGCCCTAAAAAATGTATCACAAAAGGCAATGTTGCAACGGTTCATCAAATATACCTAAAGTTGTAATAATTCATCAAATAAATTAAAGTTGCAATGATTCATCAAATATATCAAATATTGTAACGGTTCATCAAATAAACCAAATGTTACAACGGTTCATTAGATAATCCAAAATATTCATTGGTTCGTCAAATAAACCAAATGTTACTATGTTCTATTAAACGGTAGCAACATATTCATTTATAGTAATTAAAATTAAAAATTTGATGAAGAACTATAATCAAAAGAAGCGACCGTAGAATATACCAAATGTTGCAACGGTTCGTCAAATAAACTAAAGATTACCACGGTTCATAAAATAGAACCAAAACTTGCAATAATTTGTCAAATAAACCAAATATTGCAACGGTTCAATTAAACGTTTAAAATTTCATTTAGTTATATTTTAGTAACTAAAATTGAAATAATAGTTTAGAGAAAGTTATACCAGAAGACGTGACTATAGATAATTAAATGTTATAATGGTTTATAAAATAAACCAAGAGTTGCATTTGTTCGTGAAATAAACTAAATGTTGCAATGGTTCAACTAAACGGTTGCAACCGTTTACAAAAAGTTACGATTAAAAAAAACGTAACCGTAGAAGACATTTATTCGGATCGCAACTTTCTAAAAAAATTCAACCGTATAATATATATTTTTAGTTTTTCAAAAATTAAATGTTTTAACGATTTATAAAATAAATCAAAAATTATAATTGTTCGTTAAATAAAGTAAATGTTGCAATGGTTCAACTAAACATCGCAATTGTTTATGAGGTGTTACGATAAAAAGATGCAACCGTAGAAAATATTTATTCAGATTGCAACTTTTTGAAAAAACAACCATATAATATATATTTTAGTTTTAAAACCAAAATTTAAATCTATATAATATGAGACATAACTTTAAATGAATAGATGCAACTATGAAGACACAACCGTAAACTGAAAAGATACGACTGTAATTTGCACAAATATAACTGTAAATATGTTAGCGAAGAGATGCGATAAAAGACAAAACCGTAAATATATCAACGAAAAGACGCAACCAAAATAACCGTAAAAAAATAACCGATTTAAACAGAAGGTTGCGATAAAAGACGCAACCGTTCAGATGTGCAAATGATATTTATTAGATTGCTATTATATATAGATTATTATTAAGTGGCAGATTCTGATTGGTTAGAAAAAGATGAGGTGGATAAAATATTGTGAAAACTAACTAATGTGCCATATACTGTACCAAAACTTACCAAAATTGCAACATCCGCTCCACCTTTTCCAATTGTGCCATACATCCTTTGTGAAAAGTCCAAATTACCCTTGAACAAATGATTCTTTATTTTACTTAATATCATCTTTCCCCCTCGATAACCCCATTTTCTCTGTGTTCAACATTTGAAGCCGCACAAAAAAATCTTCCGTCTTCTTCCTCATTTCCAAATCATTTCTAAAACATTAGAATTCTTTCGTTTCTCTCTCCATTTCAGAAATTCTCGAGAAGAAGAAGACGTTAGCGTTCATAGTTTTCTTCCAACCAAACTCAGATTCTGTTGTCAAGACATTCACCCCTTTTTGTTTCCCTAAGGTGAGGCTCGATAAGGATCTCTCCAACTCTTCCATAAACATTGATTCTGGGTATATGTATTCCATCTCTCTTCTCCGGAAACCGTTGATTTTGGATTTGTAGAACTAACCAAAATTCTCTTCATTTTAATTTCCATAGTGCAAGACAACAAATCCGGTTCAAGTCGTCGCTTCGATCTCTTACGTTATCGCGATCAATCCCTCTAACTCCCTGAACAAACTTCTCCCCGCGGTTTCGTCACCATCTAGGTTTGTCTCTTTCATCACTTTTTGTTATAGACAAGTTCGCGAACTGGTAGACAGGTTTCGTCTGATTCCCACAACTCTTCACTAACCACTATTTCTCTTATGTTGTCCATCAGATCGAAGACATCGTATCCGGTTCAAGACGCCTCTTCGGATCCCTCCGAATCGATGCATGATCCCCCTTATTCCTCCAACGAATTTCTCCTGCTGGATTCCTCTCTATCTAAGTATGTCTATTCGGATATCATGTCTATTCCCTCAAATTTTAGTATAATAGACAAATTTGTTGCATGGACCAAATACAACAAAATAACTTATCCATTATTTCAACAAGTCCAGATTAGTGTGTCGGTTATCATTCAGCCCATTTGGTGCCAGATCCGGATTCTCAGAACTATCTCCCTTCCAGAATCTGTACCACTGCCAAGGTTTGCCTATTGCATGCAACTGTTTTTTATGGACAAGTTTTGCAGAGGACAACTTTTGAATTTAATTATATTTTGTCTTCCAAACATTTTGTACTGCCTAATACCTTATATAACGGTGTCCACCTATAGATGTGGACAATGTTGTTAAGTTTGTAACTCTATCTGTCAACATATGAAACATTTTGTCCTCTCTCTATTTTAAAGTTTAGTAACATGTCCTCATATTTTTGTAGACAACACGAATCTATTTCTACACACACAACTTTATGTGGGAATTTGTCCATACCCTTTACATTGATGTTCGTAAATCCAACAAGTTTGTAAATCTCCATGGACAAGTTTTGCTATGTCCTACGAAATTTGGTCTACTAAATCTCTCCAATCTCTTTCTTAAACAATCGTCTTTAGTTGCTAAATATTCGTACCTAACAGTCTTTCACCGAAGAAACGTGGCATTGTCCACAATAAATGCCAAACGGTTCACGTCACATCACGTGCACCAACCTTACTCATTAAATTTCTCGCCAAACACAGCAACACATAGCAAGGTTATTTTCGTCTTCTTCTTTATTTCTTAAAGTTCAATTTTGGCATATTTCGAAAGGTTTATGATTTGTGGCCATTTCAGTAAGTTATGCTACAATGAATGACACATTAGACCAAATTTCTTAAAATGATTCACCCCTAAAAGTGAACCCTAGTAATTTCCAAATAAAAACCCTTTGTAGCAAGTAGCAACTAATTAATAAGTCTTCTAAATTCTTGCGAATATGAACCAACTAACTAACAGAATATCACCTAAAAATAGTATAAAGAGAGAGTAACATATCTACTATACATTTTTGCAACACTTTTAAGGGATCCTAATCGGGTCGGATTTTGATTCAATTTTGACCCGGAAATCTCAATCGGATCTTTCCTTAAATTTTGGCAAAATTTAAAAACGAAATTAATTAATAAAATATTTTCTCAATTAATTACTATATCTAAACTCTTTATTTATGGTATATTATTTATGATTTTTATAGATAAGGAAATCAAATATGATGATTTAATGCTAATATAACAAATTTGAGCTAATTTCCTAAAACCTCTCTACCTAATTTATACATAAATATATGATTCTCATTTCACTTTTATTTGATCTTATATTTATATTATTTGAATTATTATAAAATATATGTAGTTAATAAAACTTTAGATTTTTTCCTGCATATGCTATGATTCAAATTTTTTGAAACGGACATATATTACTTAATCAATGAAGAAAAAAAGTATGTGTGTAATATATATTAACATTTTTGAAGAACAAATTTGCGCATTTAATTAGGTCGTTTTTTTTCTGACCCGGAATTGAATCATTTAGATCTTTCCTTAATTTCTACAATTATCCAAAGCGGGACCATATACCACGGGTGAAATCCTAAAATTAACAAATCAAAATACAATTATTTAGTATTTTAAGATAAAATTATAAATTGTTTTTACGGGTTGGTCCAAAAACACACATTAATTTAAAAATATATATATATATATATATATTATGGAAACCATTTGAAAGCAAACTTTTAAATTGACTCGAATTATATGTCTTTTAAATAAAAGTGTTATTAAAAAAATAACAAAATGATGTTTAATTTCACAAGACGGGAATATATAGTGAGACGGGTTTGGGTCGATATTAATACGGACAATATACCACGGGTAAAATCCTAGAATTAACAAATCAAAATACAATTATACAATCTTAAACACTAAACTAAACAAATACAACTTAAAATTTTTATTTTTTAGTTACAACGCATGTGATCCGCGGTATACAACAAATAATATTATAAACAACAAATTCATCAGTTTACAAAATGATTAAAAAAATCAAATAATTAACCCGCGGTGTACCGCGGGTCATATCCTAGTTGTGTTGTATTTTAACAAAAAAACAACTGGCATTGAAGAAACCAATAGGATTTGTTATAATAAGTCATTACCAAAACAAAAAATAGAAAGAAAAAACGGATATGCATGGCAAAACAAATACAATTTCTGTTTGTTAAGATGAAACATCCTTCAACGTCCTTACGCGTCATCATCATCCTTACATGGAGACAATACTTGGGCCCTTAAACACATAAGACCAACCGAACTTTATCCTTATAGTTAAACACTCCAACTTTTCCCAACATCTTTAAAAATATTTCAAACCAAGAGACTTTCATTTTATTGACAACGAAAATAGACCGACCAGGAAATAACGATTACATCACATGCATTGTAAACTTAATCTTATTAAAACTCATCAAACGTCTCCTTGTTCATAAGGTTGTTTGATCGATGATAGAAAAGTAGAGATAATTAAACGGAGACGATGTTGGTCACAGAGACCTTCACCATTTCAGCTTCAAAGATAATGGCATCATTCACCATATACCCTTTCGATGCATCATTGAATTCTGCTAACGATATGATAGTGTTAACTCCCACACCATAATCGCTTCGAGTGGGGTACCAAGCTGCAGCTGCAAAAAAACAATTTATACCAACTATTAATTTCATTTACTTTATCCTGGAGATTACCATTTTGTTACTTATTTTTTTGGTTAATTAGTTTACTTACAATATATTTGTTTGTGGTTGGAGCCTCGTTGATTCTTTAACCGCAGATTAACCGCTCCCCAAGTGTTTGTAGCAACTGCATTTGGCTTATGACCTTGAGCATATAGGAAGATTGGGATTGCTTGTGATCTTCCATCTCCAGTACCTTTTGGGTTAAATCCTAACCTCCTGATTATATATCAACCAAAAACCGTTATTGTACTTGACTACTGCGGAATTCACATAACAGATGCAATCTTTAAGAATTTTTAGACTTCGATCTAAAAGATATGGTTAACAAAAGTACTAACCAGTATCGGTCTTCAACAAGAAAATCATCAGAATAATAGAATTTATCTTCCAAGGTAGAGAAATGAAGTATCTTCCAAGTGAAAACATTGTTTGGAGGGTTTGATATGAACGTGACTTTCTCTTGTACCTGGACCGGTGTACCGATGAAAATCTCAGCACCAAAAGAAGCAGTGTCCTGCTCAAGGTAACCTTGGTTCGTGTCAAGGAATGTTGGAAGAGGAATCAATTTTCCGTATCCCCACTCTTTTTTCGCATCGTTGTATCGTTTCACTATTCCATCTACATCCACAATTTTGCAAAACACATGGAAGTCACATCAACTCCGTTCATGGAAAATGTCACACTAATATTTGAAATCTACATCCACAATTTTTTTTTTAAAACCAAAAAAAAAAATATGTATCTATAAATATATAATGGACTAGTAAAATTCCATAAACATCTTAACTACCTGTAACAGTCAAATACTTGCGTTGCTTCCCATTGTAGACAAAGAGTTTGAGTTCAACATTGACTTCCCAGCCTCTTGGAAGAGATTCTGTCTCTTCGATCCTCACGTAAAGTGAAATATGATTATTTCCACCATCGTTTTGATTACCATTCACGTACAAAACTAATCTCCTGATTCATTTTTAATTTCACATCAAAATAAACTCAAATATATATATGTAAAAAGTGAACAAAAAATTATGGAAGTGTAGTTCTTTACCATTTGTAACCACCGGCCTCAAAGACAGAGGATTCGTAGGGTTCTCCTCTCCCTTGAATCACGGAGAAACTTGTTATAGTCAGTATCTTGTTTGGTGGTCGCTCATCTCTCCACATTCCTGTCACTCCAGTTAAAAAAAAATCTAAAAAAAAATTCCAAGAAAATCAAGAAATTGGTTTTAGTGTTTAACTAAGAAACTCATTTTATTTACCACCTCCTTGCCCCTGATTTCCGCCGCCTGTCCCTGAGCCACAACCAGGACCAGGACCTCCTCCTCCCCCATAACCAGGACCAGGACCTCCTCCTCCACCATACCCAGGACCAGGACCATGACCAGGACCTCCTCCTCCGCCATAACCAGGACCAGGACCTCTTGGGCCGCCACCATAACCAGGACCAGGACCACCAGGACCTCTTGGGCCGTGGCCACCAAAACCAGGACCTCCTGGGCCGCGGCCACCAAAACCACGACCGCCTCTACCAGGGCCACCACCACAACCTCCTCTATTCATAGGATTGGATTAAACCTGATTGGGAAAGACTTGAGTGACTTACCTCATACGAAAATTTCAGAATATTTTTTTATGAGTTTGCTTGAAGTGAACTAACTAAATCGAATGTTATACCAAAAGACAAAAAAAAAAAAGACTTGAGTGACTTACCTCATACGAAAATTTCAGAATATTTTTTTATGAGTTTGCTTGAACTAGTGAACTAACTAAATCGAATGTTATACCAAAAGACAAAAAAAAAAAAACTGTTATTATTGTTAAGAAAACAAACTACGTTGTTAATATTATTGTTAAAAACTACGTTTAAAAAGCCAATGGATTTGTCCAAAAAAGAACCAAATGTAAGCCTCTGTCTAAAAATTAAAATAGCTTTAAAAATAAAAAATAAAAATACCTGTTGAATTAGGAATTCAGCACAAGAGGAATTGATGAAGAGAAAAACGAGAGTTATGAAACCATATTTTGAGATCTGCTTTTTTACTTTCTTGGGATGGCCTTCATTTATAGACAGAAACGAATCTTTTTCTTTTAGGCAAACAAGACGAATCGTGTACATTACTTATTGACCGAGTACATAGTTACATATATAAAAAGACTGAATGTGGATATATCGTGCCAAAAAAGTACTATAATACTAGTGCGGTGCCAGGTTTAGAGAGGTTTAAGGTGGCCTTAGACAATTGCCTATTTTATTAAATATGAAGCACGCCACTGATTGTTATTAGAGATATTATTGTTTGACTTTGAATGTAATCACCACATTGTTATTAGAGATACTCGACAAAAAATCACCATCTACTCCTTCGGTCTCGCCTACGTACTTGGCCAACTTCCTTCTTTGCCTTCCAAAATCTCTTAGCTTGACATCTTTAGAACTCATTGTTGCAACGTCTTGATGTGTTGTCAGGGCCGGTCCTAGGATAGTAGAGGCCTAAAGCATATTTTCATATGTGGCCCTTCTTAAATATATAATATTAGGTAATTCATAGAATGTAAAAAAAAAAACAAAAATATGCTCATTTGGGTGTTTGAACTCAGGTTTAAGACAAATCCAAAGGACTACTTAACCATCTTAGCTAACGAAAAAGCTTTGTATTATAGCCCATATTTTTAGAATATAAAGTGTGGCCTAAAGCACATGTTTCACTTGCTTTATGGGCGGGCCGGGCCTGTGTGTTGTTACTCACACTACAAAAAAAGTGAGCATTGATAGCAGTCCACTATAGCACGGTTTCACTAATTGCTATGAACGATTGATTTGGGATTTTGATTACATGTAATAGCATTTAATCAACGCTATAATAAAAAATTAATAAGTGAGAAGCTGAAAACCCTTTTTCCGCTAATACTTACCCAAAAAATTTAGAAAGCCGCCAACACTTAGAAAGTTTTTTTATCTTTTCTCAAAAACCTAAAAGAAATCTTTCAGACTCACTCACTCACGATTCACACGAAACTCGTCGCTTCCACCGTCGAAGCGTTGCAGCCTCTTCTCCTCCCTCTGTCCTCGCCGTCTCCGCCACTATAGCTGAATGTCTCTCCCCTCCTCCTCCTCCAGCTCCTATTCTCCCGAACCAACTCACCTAAACCCTAAATCCACTCCAATGGCTCCTCCTCTGCCGCTGCCGCTACCATCAAACCTAACTGACTCAACCAAAACCCCACATCTCTGCCTCTCAATCTAGATCTATCTCTCATGATGAAGTTTCAATTTACAGTGGAGGAGAATTGCATCGGAACGGAGAAGCTGAATTCGATAGAGAGAGGGAAGATTCAAATAGTCTTAGATCGGGAAGTAGATAGAGAGAGAGGATGTGGTTATGGTGGTGATGGACGGATAACTTCAATAAGTAGAGATGATTCGTTGACTCTTATCTACGCCTTCATCCTCACAAAATGGTAAGCCATCTCAATTGGTTGCTGTAGGGTTTTTAGATTTCTTTAATTTGGAAATTGGAAGCTTGAAAAACCCAAAAGGTACTCTTAATTAAGAGAAATCTGTTAACTGTAAACTTGATTTCCAAAAAGAGAACTCTTTATATCTGGAGATGGAGCTCGTGTGTGAAACTCCTCAGTAGGTGATGTTTACTTATATTCTTTAATTTGTTTTGATTTGGTTTTATCTCTTAACTTCAGATGATCCATTGAGTTGTATTCCTGAAACTTTGTTCAGGCCATCTCACTGGATTTGGTGTTAAAAGGCAGTCTTTTTCTATTATGAAAGTTCTTTCTATTAAATTATCATATTGATTGCTAAAATGTTGCAGCCGGAGCTGTACAATGGTTTGAGAGAGGGTAGCTTGTTGAATATCTTGAGTGGTGGAAAGTAAAAAAATTGTAAGAATACTTCAAGTGTAAGTTCTAACGCATGATGTGTCTATATTTGCTCCTCTGATTTAGTAACTTCATTTATTTGAACTTTTTTGTCTAGGAAATGAACAAGCTACGAACGAGAATGAATTATGGATACTTATGTCCCATGATTTGATGATGTCTTCTTTGACCTTCAGATTGCAGGGGAGGATTTTGGAAGGTACTTTCTTGTTACTGCTAGCTTTTTGTGTTTGATTTCTTGTTTTTTGCAGCTTGTATAAGGGTATTGCTCCACTTTGGGGACTTCATGATAATATTCCGATGTTTAGTTGGGTCTTGTTTCTGTGTGTGTGTGTCTGTTATAACTTCTAGCACTATGGTTCTCGTCGTGATAGTAACTGAATTTGGCATGATATTCGATTGTGTAGTTTAGCATTCATGGCCAAAAATTTGGAAAATGAAAATTAAAAACTTAAGATTTGAGACATGGAATAAAAATGATTCAAAGTAAGAATTGAAGATGGTTTTTTTTTAAAAGGACTTATTAGTTGATTGAGACATGGAAAGGGAAATAATTGCTTTGTATAACTCTTATGAAATTATTCATCCTAAAACCATTAATATATAAGATAATGACAACATACGTTTATAACAGTTACCGAAATTTATGTCATCATCTGTTATTTCGCATACATTTTATTCTTCTCATGAGAAACTCACTCTACCTTGAGATTAATTTACTTAGCACTAATTCCTTTTTTTTTGTTGGGTCATGAAGCATAAGTAATTCTTTAAAGGCAAAGTGTTGAAGACGCTGAAGTTTCCCTAGCTGGTACATTAAATTGCTCAATGCTATTTGCATAAGTTTTATTAGCTGCTTTCCCTTTTATTGAAAAGTAGTTTCTTACATTGTTAACTTTGCTACCTCTTCCTCTTCCAAGCTCTTCTTCTATGAACCACATAGTGATGATTTCAAGGTAAGTTAAGGCTGATGCAAGGTGAAAGCTTTGTTTAGAATAAGAGCTTTGTAAATCATCACTTTGATAAAGTTGAATCTTTAATTGTCAATAACTGTTGTATTTTTTTGTTAAGGATGATTCAACATGGCTTGAGCTTTTTGATCACTAGAATGTGATAAGTGGGTAGAGAAAGGAATTGCTTCAGCCATAGCACCAAGCTTGAAGGAAGAACAAGAACAAGAACAAGTCTTAAACAATAAAGCACCATTTGGAGTTTTGACGCAAGAACCAGAACAGTTAGAATTTGTGATCGTAGATAGGGTATTTTTCTTTGTCCCTTATCTCATAAATTAGTACTCTTGTTGTATAAGAGTCGTAGTTGATGTTTTTATATAAGGTTTGGTTTGTATTAGACTTGTATGTTTCTTTTATGGATTTTATATGAAATAAAATATATTTAAATATATATCTTTGACCAAATTTAATTTATATGAAAATATATGAAATATAGAATGTAAAAACATGTCAATTTTAATTGAAAAAAATAGCATCGATAAAATGCTACAACATAATATATCATGGCGTAAATAACGAGCTATAATTGAATCGAGTATAGCATTTAATTAACGTTATGGTAGAATAACCTATAATAGCATTCTTAAAAATGTTATCGTAGGTAAAAAACCTACGATAGCTGCCGATGTCATAGCATTTGTGAATTCGCTATGTAATATATATGATAGCAAATTTTTCGCGCTAACAATGAACATATTTCTTGTAGTGTCATGTCTTCCTTCTTGAACTTTGACTCTCAATCTTCTCTTCACTTCTTTACTCAAATTTTGACTAAAAACGATCTATTTTCCCACGAGAAGTATAACATTATAATAGATCCACACCAATCTATGACCACATGCTAAATATCTCCGAAATCAAAATTCGAAACCTATATCCCCCTAAACTAAAAGTTCGAAATCTAAATCTCCCTGAAATAGTTCTAAACATTGATATCACGAGAGAAACGCTATAATATGTCATTTATAGCGTTTTCATAAACGCTGTTTCTGCCCCAGTTATGGTAGGTGCCACACATACAATAGCGTGTTTTTTGTATGCTATGTTAGAGACTTCTACCATAGCTCTAAGAAAACGCTTTTTTTTAATTCGTTAAATTTTGTTTTTAATTATGTAATAAGTTATTATTCATGCTATGTTATGTAGCGCTACCATAGCTATATTGAACAGAGTTACTTTAATTTATTATAGCTGTATGTTATGCTGTAATATATTATATCATAGCGCCTATTTAGTTTGTAAAATTTATGTAATTACTCAGTTTGACAGCTACGATAGATGATTTTACCATAGCATTACTAAAATGTTACATGACACTGATTTTAATTTTTTTTTGGATGCTATTGTACTTGTTTTCATGACACAACCGTGTTTTATAAAAGTACTGACAATCCCCATTGATAACAATCCAACATCCATATATTACAGAAGCCCAAACACAGAATACAAAAAAAAAGTCTCATGTCCAAGGAGTAGTTGTACCAAAAGCAGCATTGAATACTAAACACAGAATACTAAATTAAACCAAGTCTCATGTCCAAGCAGAAGTTTAACACATGATCACCTTGTCATCTGGCCATGCAAGAGTTGTGCCAAATGCGTCTTCCAAAGTCACAATTTCATCAGATGGCCTCCAAACTGCTGCATCACTTACCTTCACGATATCTACCCACACCTTAACTCCATTAGAACCCAAGGGAACAAAATGGACCTTCATATCTGGGTCATTTGAAACCCATCGTCCTTCAGCAACTACCCGCTTCCTTCCGGTAATATCCATCAGCTTGCACTTCTTATTCTCCTTTGAAACAACTTGATTACTAATACGCTGCCAATATAAATAAACCAACAGTCAGAAGACTAAGCATAAGCAACTTAATAACATATCCAAAACATCTACCTGAGATTTTCGAAGAGGAGACTGTGAATCTGGAAGAGTTTTCTTCATTGGAGAGCTTGTACCTGTTGCATCCTCAATAGGAGATTCAGAACCTGTACCTGTTGTAGATTTAGGGCCTGATGTTGCAGATTTTGCACCTGGTACAGATTTAGAACCTGATACAGTTGCTGCAGAATTCTGAAGAGGAGATTTGTGACCTGTTGTTGAATTTTCAAAAACAACTTTACTGACAGGCCAAGATACAAAAGCCATAACACAGTCCTCAAGGTATGTCATTTCCATGGTAGGCCTCCATATAAAAGTTTCAGGCTGATGGACTTGATCCACAAATACTTTAACTGCCTTTGGTCCGAGAGGGAGTCCATTAACCAATGCGCTTGGTTCTTGTGTCTGCCAACGACCTTCAGCAACAATCACTTCATCGCTAGACAAATCTAGTAGTTTGCATTTGTTCAGAGAATTTGTTCTAAGACCCTATCAAACGGTTTCAAAACAGAAATTGAATCAGTATATTGATCATGATTCTATCTATCAAGTAATATGGTTCTAGCTGAAAACTAAAATTTACCAGAGGCGCAATATCTTCTATTTGGATGTCCTTGTCAACTAGAACACACTTAGAGGCTGGCCAAGCAATTATTTGTCCAACAGCTTCCTCAACCGTGAACATGTTACTTGCTGGTCTCCAAAGGAATGCATCTGGTTTGGTAGCAGTTTCTACCAACACTTTAAGATCTGTAGGGCCTAGGCGACAGTTATTCACCAAGTCATCAGGATCAGAAGAAAGAATTCGCCCCTCAGCAATGTTTTCATCAGAATCAGACCAATCATACAACACACACTTTGGGAGTGCTCTTTTGTTCACACTCTACAAAATATTGATTTGAAAAATGTCAATTATAAAATAAAAATAAGGAATCACTGATATCAGACATTGATGTGATCTAACTTACTCTAGCAGCTGAGTTTTCACCTATTTCAGCTTCTTGTCTCTGTAATATTTAAAACTAGTCAAAATCTATTTAATAACTCAGCAACTAAATGTATAATTTGAGAACTAATAAAGTATCTAACCTGATTCTTGATTTTCAGTAATTCCTCTTGTAATTCATTGACCTTCTTAACCAATTGAACTTGCTTCTCTTGCATGTCAGTCATACATTTGGTCTTTATTTGGAAACAAGCTAATTTTGTCTTACTCATGCCTCTACCCATTGCCCTGAGCCGACCAGGATTGTCAGGTCCTAGAAGTTGGGAGAGGTGATCTTCTTCTGGATTTGTTGTCAATGTTGGAGCATCACTACCAACCAGCTCAGCTGCCTTTTTCTGCAAACAAAAAATACAGATTCTGAGTCTAACATGTAAGAGAACCAAATTCAAATACACATTCTGTGACTAATTTGCAACTTACAATCTTCTCAGCTGCATTCGTATTCACTGGCGTACCATCTTTTTTGGTACGCGACTTGACCCACACCTTCAGCCTAGTCACTTCTGATGGATCTCCACTTTCAATTTTCTGGAAAAAAAGGTAAAATATCATTAAGGGTATATGGTATATAACTGTAAACTTACAAGTAGAAATATGCTTACCATATCCTCTGCTAGTCTGACCATTCCTTTACGACTAGTAGTGTGAGGAATCTGTTTCCTTCTCCTTTCTTTATATTTATCACTCACAACCTGATAATTAAACATGTTAATCACCAACAGACCATCAAATAAACATAACAGTTGAAATCAATACCTTAAAGCTTGCACTTGTTTTGATTTTCACAAATTTCCGCCAATCAGCTGGATTAATATTATTTGGTCTCAGATTCATCCTCTGTTGGTTATTAGTATCCCCATTAATGTCCCTCACTATGCGGGATTTGTATGATCTCCACAAATTTCCCATTTGCTTTAGCACAGCAACCTTTTGAAACTCTTCATCCAGCTCAAATCTTGCCTGCATTCACTTGCCAAGAAAACATGTAAAAAACTTAAACTGCTCTTAAGTTATGGAAAAAAAGAAATGCTCAAATTGGATAGAAAACATTACCTGAATAGATTTCCAGAGAACAGTTTTGATTTCTTCGCTAACATTCTTCCAAGTATCAATTGTGATTGGTACATGTTCCCGTACCAATGGACCTACATAAGATGACAACTTCACTGATCCCGGACCATAAGGATCTCCCATGAGAGTGTAGTCAACTCTTTCTCGAACATTTGGATCCTTTGCGATGTTTTTCATCTTTGTTGGTCCTCTATGTCTCTTGCGCTTAGCTGGACGCTCATTCTCATCTGTCAACTGAAGCTCACCTTCAGGTTCTTCCTCATTGTTAGCAGTCACTTCAGCTGCTTCAGTCACGTCTACATCTGATCTATGCTCTTCTTCTTGTACTTCAGCAGCTTCAGTCTCTTGTTCTCCTTGTACTTCAGCAGCTTTAGTCTCTTGTTCTCCTTGTACTTCAGCTGCCTCAGTCTGTGGTTCCACAGTACATATAAATTCTGGTTCATCAGTGTCTTTTGCAGCCTTACTTTTCTTTTTTTGTCCACCCTTCTTCTTTGGACGCCCCATATCAGTTCAACTGCATGTAAGAACAATAAATTAGAACATGTTGATGCTGATAAAATACATTTAACAGAAAATCTAAATGACAGTGATGTATAATAAAGACTAGGCAGACACCAGACAGAGTATAAACAAGACAAGCTGAAAATGAACAAGAAGCTACATTTGACACATATATGCCTTCACAATCAGTTCTAGCATTTTCAGCTTCATCCATCTCAAGATCCATGTCAACATCTGATGGCAATGGTCCAATATCTGCATTTCCGTCTTCAACATCTTCCTTACTGTATCTTCTTGAAGAACCTTTCATGACAACATACCAACTTGATGAATCATCTTCTCTTGAATAAAACACTTGTTTTGCCTGAGAGGCTAATATGTATGGATCCCTCAAGAAGCTGACTTGACTTTGATTCAAGTTAACAAGCGTGAAACCATCTTCGACCTTAACTCCATTACCTCTTACTGCCCATTGACATCGGAATAGAGGTACATAAAACACATTGTAATCAAGTAGTATGATATCAGTGACTCTCCCATAGTATGATACCAAATCAAACACTTGTGAAGTATCTTTAGCACTAGATCTACACATAGCAGTAGCCTCATAATAAACCCCACTATTCTGACTTTTTCTTTGAAGTGAGCTTGTGTGAAACCGTTGACCATTAACTATATACCCTGTATAAGACCTAGCACTACACCGAGGACCATAAGCCAACCACTTAAGAGTATCTTCATGTCCATTTGAAACTATTGGTATCTACCAAATGTAAAAAAAACAAAGAACAGTCAGAAACAAAAGGATATGAAAACCAGAATCATGAATGCATACCATTCAGATATATTATTACTTGCCTGCTCTTTTAACCAAGTAGCAAATTTCTGAGCATGCATAGTCCACAACAGTGATGCTTCACGTCTACATCTTGGATATGAGTCTTGTAGATATTGCAGGTGCATGCTTGAAAAACAAAAAAAAAATGAACAATTAGTCTCAGCGGATACCAAAGAAACAAATCAAGTAAGAAGATATTACAGAAACTTACTCCACATAAGGATCCAAGGCAGCAATATTCTGAATGACAGCAAGATGTGCTATATTTTTCTCCATTTCAGTGAGAGTAAATGAAGTGCCTGCGGATATAGGCCGACCTTCTAGAATAGAGATATTCTCATACTCTGTATTTCTATCCAGTTTTTCTTCTACACTAGTTGACTTTTTCAGAAAATCACTACAAAACTGCACACATTCTTCTGCAAGGTAAGACTCTGCGATACAACCTTCCGGTTTTGCAGGATTTCTAACAAAGTCTTTCAGAACTTTCATGTACCTGCAAAGTATTAAATATAAACATTAGTAATGAAACAGATTTTGTGTTTTCAAGAATAAAAAGGATGAAGTATATAACAGAAGCTATACCTTTCAAATGGGTACATCCATCTAAAATGGACTGGTCCTCCAAGACGAGCTTCCCTTCCTAGATGAACTGTCAAGTGTACCATGATATCAAAGAAGCTGGGTGGGAAAAATCTTTCAAACATACAGAGAGTTTCAACTATTTCAGCTTCCATTATTGAAATCTGCTCCCTGTCAATAACTCGCTGACACAACATGTTGAAGAATGCGCATAAGCGAAAGATTGCTGTCCTAGGTCCTTTTGGTAACAATCCTCTAAGTGCAACTGGGAGTAGCTGTTGCATCAATACATGATAATCATGTGATTTGAGACCTGTTATCTTACACTCCTCTAATGATACACCCCTTGATATATTAGAGCAATATCCATCTGGACCTTTAAAATCAAAAAGCCGCTTGCAGAAAATTTTCTTCTCTTTCTTTGATAAAGACCAAGGAGCTGCTGGAAGGTAAGTTCTCTTTCCTTGTGTACTAGGATGTAAATCCTTTCTTATCCCAAGTTCTTGCAAATCTTTACGAGCATTAAGACCATCCTTTGATTTTCCACAATGCAACAATGTAGAGACAATGCTTGCAGCCACATTTCTCTCTACATGCATTACATCCAAATTATGTCTCACCGGGAGATCCTAGCAAATACAACAAAACCAAACTTAAACCCATAGTATAATTGACTAATTCTGAAAGTTAATCAATTAAACATACCTCCCAATACTCCAGCTTGAACAAAATGGATCTTTTCTTCCATCTTGATAATTCTTCCTCGTCAACTGCTACTTCTTCCTCTTCTTCTGATTCACTGGATTCATCATCAATATCAGATCCTGAGTCAAGATATTCAGTCCTTTTTCTCTTCCTTCCAGATTCTTTAGCATTACCAAAATCGTTTTTGAAGTTTCTCAGATTTTGGGAAATTTCACGACCAGTTAATATTCTAGCCTTTCTCCCATGTTCAGCTTTCCCATCAAACCATGCCTTCTTATCCCGATAACTATGTGTTGGTGCTAATCCCTTTCTATGACACATAAAAACATGCTTTCTGCTAAATTTCAGCCACATACTATCTGTGTTTTTTCCACATATAGGACATCCCATTTTACCCTTAACTTTGCAGCCTGCAAGATTTCCATAAGCAGGAAAATCACTAATAGTCCAAAGAAGCATTGCCTTAAGAGTAAAAATATTTTTACTAAAGGCATCATAAGTCAACTCTCCCTTCTTCCACAGATGGTTTAAATCATCTATTAGTGGTTCTAAGTAAACATCAATACTATTACCAGGCTGTTGTGGTCCAGGAATCAACAAGGTAAGCATGATGTTCTCCTTCTTCATACATAAGTGAGGAGGCAGATTATAATTAACTAACAGAACAGGCCAACAACTATACCTAGTATTCTTCATGTTGAACGGATTAAATCCATCTGTGGAAAGTCCAAGCCGGATGTTCCTTTCTTCAGCTGCAAAGGAAGGGTATTTGTCATCCATTTTTTTCCAAGTAACAGAATCTACAGGATGACGGAGTTTTCCATCGCTGCTCTTGTTACTAAAATGCCACCTTAAGTCCTTCGCCATTTCCACAGTTCTGAACATTCTCTTAAGCCGTGGGATTATTGGAAAGTATCTCAATACTTTCTGTGGGACACCTTTCTTTACTTCACCAGTGTGCATGTTAACCTTCCACCTTGAAGCCTTGCATTTTGGACAATTATCGAGCTTCTTGTACTTCTTTCTGAATAGGCAACAATCATTTACACACGCATGGATCTTCTCATATCCCATATCAAAGCTCTTCAAAAACTTCTTCACATCATACAATGATGTGTGAAGCACATTCTCCTTGGGTAACATCTTTGGCAATGTCTCAAGCAGTTCATTGAAGCTCTTGTCAGACCAGCCATTATTTGTCTTAATTCTAAACAGCTCCACAATAGCTGATAGCTTGCTATGGTTCGCACAGCTTGGATACAATGGTGTCTCCGCATCTGCTAGCTTTGCAAGAAACTCATCTTCTCTCTTGTCTTCACCTTCAGCTATCTCAACTAAGTCACCCTCTACAATCTCACCTAAGTCACCTTTACTAGCTAACTCTTCATCTAAATATTCAGCAGCTTTATATAAGTCAAATATCTCCTCATTCCAGTGGTTCACTTTGCTTTCTACTTCAGCCCCAGAGCTCACTTCTCCATGATGATACCAATCACTCCGCCGCTTGTATGCCTCATCCATTCCTCTTGTTACAAGATGATCAACCACATCACTGCCCGAGTGACGATCAATATTACGGCAGTCGATGCATGGACAAACTAGCTTATCAATGTCTCCTAAAGCCTCAGTCACAGCTCGTACAAATTTTCGAGCACCTCTCTCATAAGCAGGATCAACTCTTAAGAATAGAAGGGAAAAAAAAAAAACTCTTAAAGTAATTTAAGAGTTGTCCAACATTTAAACTGTTAAAGTATTTTAATTCCTTACCTGCAGAGATGGACCCATGACTTGTCCAACATTATATGTACTAAGCGTAAGTAAGACCTTTAGAACAACAATTCAACCATAAGATACCATCTCAAGTTCTAGATAAGACATTAACACAATCTGAAACTCAAACATCTAACTGTGGTCAAGATAATACATTATATTAACACAAAGACAACAACACAAACTGACAAGAACACAAACACATAATATCTGACAATTATTATCTCAAGTTCAGATACTTAAAGCACTACACTAAGTTTAACTCTTCACACACTTAAAACATTACACTATGTTTAACTCAAACTCAAATATAACTCAAACACATTATAAATAACAAAAAAAAGTTGAAGAACAAACCAAAACAATAGTAAGAGAAAGAAAAACTACAAAATTAGTTTAGGACTAACCTGTGAGTGATTACAACAACAAGATAAGCTTCAGTTCCCCAATAATGCAATCACCAACACTTGCAAAACAATAAAATTAGTTTAGTCAATATCCTATTTAACAATAAAATCGATTAAAACTTTCAAAACCAAAACACTATTCTCGTTTCTTCATCAGGCGAAGCTCAAAACTATAAACTAAAGCACGAGCACAGATAACTAATTCTCATTCACAGACATGCAAAAGGATAGCACTTAATAGAAAACAGATCGATTAATATAAACCCTAGATTTGAAACATGGCTTGGATTTGAGCTTAATCGCGAATACAGTTCAATTAAAAACAGTTCAAATCATATGAACCCTAAAATCGCAGAGAGAAATTAAAAAAAAAACAGATAGAAATCGATAATTTCAAGCTTGGAATCGAGCATATATTGAGCGAAATCGATAATTTCAAGGACTGCAATCAAATCTAAACAAGTCGAAATCACATTGAAATGAGAGAAAGAATGTAGTTAGAGTTGGGAAGAAAGAGATGCCTTCGATTTGAGCTAGAGAATGTGTCTGCGGCGGCGCTGGAGAATGTGTCTGCGGCGGCGCTGGAGAATGTGACTGCGGAGGAACAGAAATTTATGGCCGGCGACAAGCTTGGAATCGATTTATGGCCGGCGACAAGCTTGGATTAGAGAGAAATCGTGGATCTGAGAAGTTTAGGTTTTGTTACTAAAGAGAGTGAACAAAGGGAAAAGTTTGTGTTTTCTCGAGAACAGAGGGAAAAGTTAATTATTTTGGCTAAGTGTTGGCGGAATAGGTCATTTTTGTTTCCCGCTAAAGGATTTGGGGTCTTAGCGTTTATCCGGTGCTATTATAAAGTAACCAAAATTACGAACTCATATTTTATAGCAGTTTAGGAAAATGTGCTATCTTCTACTGCTATCAATGTTGATTTTTCTTGTAGTGATAGAATTCGATTTTAGTTGGTTTATTGCTTTCTAAACAAACATAACCAACTAAAAGTGATTCTAAACCGAAATTAAATAGACTACAATTAACCACTAACCTAACCCGAAAAAACCCATTCGACCCAACTTCTCCTTCTTCATCCAAAATTTTCCTTTTTACTTCGTTTTCTTGTTTTGATTGTTATTAGAGATATTATTGTTTGACTTTGAATGTAATTCATTGACTTCGTTTTCTTGTTTTGATTTCTGCTACCTAATAAAAAAAATAAAAAAATTAAATTCATTTAATTTATCAATCCAAACTGATATACAATTTCGTTTAATTACAAAATCTAAACATTAATCATCCTTTATTATCCCAAAACGATATTTAACCTCGTTTAATTGTAAAATCTAAACTCTAACCGTTTTTTATAAAACCAAACCAATATTTAACCTCGTCTAATTGTAAAATCTAAACCCGTTTATAAACCAAAAATGATATTTAACTCGTTTAATTATAAAATCTAAACCATAACCGTCATTTATAAACTCAAACCGATATATAACTTCGTTTTGGTGGCATATTAGATTTTATAATTAAATGAGTTTACCTTTATTATTACTAGGACTTAGACCCCTCGCGATGTCGCGGGGAAAAAGATTTCAGGCTATTTTGAAGAAAAACAAAATGTCATAATGAATTGAGACAACAAGTTTCAAAACAATTTTTTTAACAATAAATAAAGATATATTTTACAAAAAAATATGATAAAGAAACGTAAACTCTCACAAATACTTTTTAAGATTTGTATTATTATTAGAAAATATTATGGTGAAACAATACGACCATAAATAAAAAATATTACACAAAAATTTATAATGAGTAGATGCAATTTTTCCATTTTCTAAACTATTATAAATATAACTAGCTATAAAAATATATTTATCAAAATATTACGATAAAAAGACGTAATATTTTAAATTGTATTATGTTAAAAAGAGACAATCTTCAGAAAAATTAAATAAATAAGCAAAATAGATATTTATTTAGAAAAAATAATAATGATATAGATAACAAAGTATATATATGAATGCTAAATAGCAAAAAATGTAACTTTCTATAAAAAATATCAAACAAAAAGAAATAATAAATTTAAGCCACTTTTTAAAAAATGATATATATACATATATAGAGCTACAAAGAGATGAAAGTTTAAATAGATAAATTGTTTGTAAAAGACACAATTATTAGAACTAAGTGTATATGCTAAAAAACACGAATAAAACATGGTGACAAGATAATACTCTAGATGAACAGATATAACTTTAGTTAATGCTTTATTCAAAAAAAAAAGCTTTAGTTAATGCCCTAAAAAATGTATCACAAAAGGCAATGTTGCAACGGTTCATCAAATATACCTAAAGTTGTAATAATTCATCAAATAAATTAAAGTTGCAATGATTCATCAAATATATCAAATATTGTAACGGTTCATCAAATAAACCAAATATTACAACGGTTCATTAGATAATCCAAAATATTCATTGGTTCGTCAAATAAACTTAATGTTACTATGTTCTATTAAACGGTAGCAACATATTCATTTATAGTAATTAAAATTAAAAATTTGATGAAGAACTATAATCAAAAGAAGCGACCGTAGAATATACCAAATGTTGCAACGGTTCGTCAAATAAACTTAAGATTACCACGGTTCATAAAATAGAACCAAAACTTGCAATAATTTGTCAAATAAACCAAATATTGCAACGGTTCAATTAAACGTTTAAAATTTCATTTAGTTATATTTTAGTAACTAAAATTGAAATAATAGTTTAGAGAAAGTTATACCGGAAGACGTGACTATAGATAATTAAATGTTATAATGGTTTATAAAATAAACCAAGAGTTGCATTTGTTCGTGAAATAAACTAAATGTTGCAATGGTTCAACTAAACGGTTGCAACCGTTTACAAAAAGTTACGATTAAAAAAAACGTAACCGTAGAAGACATTTATTCGGATCGCAACTTTCTAAAAAAATTCAACCGTATAATATATATTTTTAGTTTTTCAAATATTAAATGTTTTAACGATTTATAAAATAAATCAAAAATTATAATTGTTCGTTAAATAAAGTAAATGTTGCAATGGTTCAACTAAACATCGCAATTGTTTATGAGGTGTTACGATAAAAAGATGCAACCGTAGAAAATATTTATTCAGATTGCAACTTTTTGAAAAAACAACCATATAATATATATTTTAGTTTTAAAACCAAAATTTAAATCTATATAATATGAGACATAACTTTAAATGAATAGATGCAACTATGAAGACACAACCGTAAACTGAAAAGATACGACTGTATTTTGCACAAATATAACTGTAAAAAAAACTGTAAATATGTTAGCGAAGAGATGCGATAAAAGACACAACCGTAAATATATCAACGAAAAGATGCAACCAAAATAACCGTAAAAAAATAACCGATTTAAACGGAAGGTTGCGATAAAAGACGCAACCGTTCAGATGTGCAAATGATATTTATTAGATTGCTATTATATATAGATTATTATTAAGTGGCAGATTCTGATTGGTTAGAAAAAGATGAGGTGGATAAAATATTGTGAAAACTAACTAATGTGCCATATACTGTACCAAAACTTACCAAAATTGCAACATCCGCTCCACCTTTTCCAATTGTGCCATACATCCTTTGTGAAAAGTCCAAATTACCCTTGAACAAATGCTTCTTTATTTTACCTAATATCATCTTTCCCCCTCGATAACCCCATTTTCTCTGTGTTCAACATTTGAAGCCGCACAAAAAAATCTTCCGCCTTCTTCCTCATTTCCAAATCATTTCTAAAACATTAGAATTCTTTCGTTTCTCTCTCCATTTCAGAAATTCTCGAGAAGAAGAAGACGTTAGGGTTCATAGTTTTCTTCCAACCAAACTCAGATTCTGTTGTCAAGACATTCACCCCTTTTTGTTTCCCTAAGGTGAGGCTCGATAAGGATCTCTCCAACTCTTCCATAAACATTGATTCTGGGTATATGTATTCCATCTCTCTTCTCCGGAAACCGTTGATTTTGGATTTGTAGAACTAACCAAAATTCTCTTCATTTTAATTTCCATAGTGCAAGACAACAAATCCGGTTCAAGTCGTCGCTTCGATCTCTTACGTTATCGCGATCAATCCCTCTAACTCCCTGAACAAACTTCTCCCCGCGGTTTCGTCACCATCTAGGTTTGTCTCTTTCATCACTTTTTGTTATAGACAAGTTCGCGAACTGGTAGACAGGTTCGTCTGATTCCCACAACTCTTCACTAACCACTATTTCTCTTATGTTGTCCATCAGATTGAAGACATCGTATCCGGTTCAAGACGCCTCTTCGGATCCCTCCGAATCGATGCATGATCCCCCTTATTCCTCCAACGAATTTCTCCTGCTGGATTCCTCTCTATCTAAGTATGTCTATTCGGATATCATGTCTATTCCCTCAAATTTTAGTAATAGACAAATTTGTTGCATGGACCAAATACAACAAAATAACTTATCCATTATTTCAACAAGTCCAGATTAGTGTGTCGGTTATCATTCAGCCCATTTGGTGCCAGATCCGGATTCTCAGAACTATCTCCCTTCTAGAATCTGTACCACTGCCAAGGTTTGCCTATTGCATGCAACTGTTTTTTATGGACAAGTTTTGCAGAGGACAACTTTTGAATTTAATTATATTTTGTCTTCCAAACATTTTGTACTGCCTAATACCTTATATAACGGTGTCCACCTATAGATGTGGACAATGTTGTTAAGTTTGTAACTCTATCTGTCAACATATGAAACATTTTGTCCTCTCTCTATTTTAAAGTTTAGTAACATGTCCTCATATTTTTGTAGACAACACGAATCTATTTCTACACACACAACTTTATGTGGGAATTTGTCCATACCCTTTACATTGATGTTCGTAAATCCAACAAGTTTGTAAATCTCCATGGACAAGTTTTGCTATGTCCTACGAAATTTGGTCTACTAAATCTCTCCAATCTCTTTCTTAAACAATCGTCTTTAGTTGCTAAATATTCGTACCTAACAGTCTTTCACCGAAGAAACGTGGCATTGTCCACAATAAATGCCAAACGGTTCACGTCACATCACGTGCACCAACCTTACTCATTAAATTTCTCGCCAAACACAGCAACACATAGCAAGGTTATTTTCGTCTTCTTCTTTATTTCTTAAAGTTCAATTTTGGCATATTTCGAAAGGTTTATGATTTGTGGTAATTTCAGTAAGTTATGCTACAATGAATGACACATTAGACCAAATTTCCTAAAATGATTCACCCCTAATAGTGAACCCTAGTATTTTCCAAATAAAAACCCTTTGTAGCAAGTAGCAACTAATTAATAAGTCTTCTAAATTCTTGCGAATATGAACCAACTAACTAACAGAATATCACCTAAAAATAGTATAAAGAGAGAGTAACATATCTACTATACATTTTTGCAACACTTTTAAGGGATCCTAATCGGGTCGGATTTTGATTCAATTTTGACCCGGAAATCTCAATCGGATCTTTCCTTAAATTTTGGCAAAATTTAAAAACGAAATTAATTAATAAAATATTTTCTCAATTAATTACTATATCTAAACTCTTTATTTATGGTATATTATTTATGATTTTTATAGATAAGGAAATCAAATATGATGATTTAATGCTAATATAACAAATTTGAGCTAATTTCCTAAAACCTCTCTACCTAATTTATACATAAATATATGATTCTCATTTCACTTTTATTTGATCTTATATTTATATTATTTGAATTATTATAAAATATATGTAGTTAATAAAGCTTTAGATTTTTTCCTACATATGCTATGATTCAAATTTTTTGAAACGGACATATATTACTTAATCAATGAAGAAAAAAGTATGTGTGTAATATATATTAACATTTTTGAAGAACAAATTTGCGCATTTAATTAGGTCGTTTTTTTTCTGACCCGGAATTGAATCATTTAGATCTTTCCTTAATTTCTACAATTATCCAAAGCGGGACCGTATACCACGGGTGAAATCCTAAAATTAACAAATCAAAATACAATTATTTAGTATTTTAAGATAAAATTATAAATTGTTTTTACGGGTTGGTCCAAAAACACACATTAATTTAAAAATATATATATATATATTATGGAAACCATTTGAAAGCAAACTTTTAAATTGACTCGAATTATATGTCTTTTAAATAAAAGTGTTATTAAAAAAATAACAAAATGATGTTTAATTTCACAAGACGGGAATATATAGTGAGACGGGTTTGGGTCGATATTAATACGGACAATATACCACGGGTAAAATCCTAGAATTAACAAATCAAAATACAATTATACAATCTTAAACACTAAACTAAACAAATACAACTTAAAATTTTTATTTTTTAGTTACAACGCATGTGATCCGCGGTATACAACAAATAATATTATAAACAACAAATTCATCAGTTTACAAAATGATTAAAAAAATCAAATAATTAACCCGCGGTGTACCGCGGGTCATATCCTAGTTGTGTTGTATTTTAACAAAAAAACAACTGGCATTGAAGAAACCAATAGGATTTGTTATAATAAGTCATTACCAAAACAAAAAATAGAAAGAAAAAACGGATATGCATGGCAAAACAAATACAATTTCTGTTTGTTAAGATGAAACATCCTTCAACGTCCTTACGCGTCATCATCATCCTTACATGGAGACAATACTTGGGCCCTTAAACACATAAGACCAACCGAACTTTATCCTTATAGTTAAACACTCCAACTTTTCCCAACATCTTTAAAAATATTTCAAACCAAGAGACTTTCATTTTATTGACAACGAAAATAGACCGACCAGGAAATAACGATTACATCACATGCATTGTAAACTTAATCTTATTAAAACTCATCAAACGTCTCCTTGTTCATAAGGTTGTTTGATCGATGATAGAAAAGTAGAGATAATTAAACGGAGACGATGTTGGTCACAGAGACCTTCACCATTTCAGCTTCAAAGATAATGGCATCATTCACCATATACCCTTTCGATGCATCATTGAATTCTGCTAACGATATGATAGTGTTAACTCCCACACCATAATCGCTTCGAGTGGGGTACCAAGCTGCAGCTGCAAAAAAACAATTTATACCAACTATTAATTTCATTTACTTTATCCTGGAGATTACCATTTTGTTACTTATTTTTTTGGTTAATTAGTTTACTTACAATATATTTGTTTGTGGTTGGAGCCTCGTTGATTCTTTAACCGCAGATTAACCGCTCCCCAAGTGTTTGTAGCAACTGCATTTGGCTTATGACCTTGAGCATATAGGAAGATTGGGATTGCTTGTGATCTTCCATCTCCAGTACCTTTTGGGTTAAATCCTAACCTCCTGATTATATATCAACCAAAAACCGTTATTGTACTTGACTACTGCGGAATTCACATAACAGATGCAATCTTTAAGAATTTTTAGACTTCGATCTAAAAGATATGGTTAACAAAAGTACTAACCAGTATCGGTCTTCAACAAGAAAATCATCAGAATAATAGAATTTATCTTCCAAGGTAGAGAAATGAAGTATCTTCCAAGTGAAAACATTGTTTGGAGGGTTTGATATGAACGTGACTTTCTCTTGTACCTGGACCGGTGTACCGATGAAAATCTCAGCACCAAAAGAAGCAGTGTCCTGCTCAAGGTAACCTTGGTTCGTGTCAAGGAATGTTGGAAGAGGAATCAATTTTCCGTATCCCCACTCTTTTTTCGCATCGTTGTATCGTTTCACTATTCCATCTACATCCACAATTTTGCAAAACACATGGAAGTCACATCAACTCCGTTCATGGAAAATGTCACACTAATATTTGAAATCTACATCCACAATTTTTTTTTTAAAACCAAAAAAAAAAATATGTATCTATAAATATATAATGGACTAGTAAAATTCCATAAACATCTTAACTACCTGTAACAGTCAAATACTTGCGTTGCTTCCCATTGTAGACAAAGAGTTTGAGTTCAACATTGACTTCCCAGCCTCTTGGAAGAGATTCTGTCTCTTCGATCCTCACGTAAAGTGAAATATGATTATTTCCACCATCGTTTTGATTACCATTCACGTACAAAACTAATCTCCTGATTCATTTTTAATTTCACATCAAAATAAACTCAAATATATATATGTAAAAAGTGAACAAAAAATTATGGAAGTGTAGTTCTTTACCATTTGTAACCACCGGCCTCAAAGACAGAGGATTCGTAGGGTTCTCCTCTCCCTTGAATCACGGAGAAACTTGTTATAGTCAGTATCTTGTTTGGTGGTCGCTCATCTCTCCACATTCCTGTCACTCCAGTTAAAAAAAAATCTAAAAAAAAATTCCAAGAAAATCAAGAAATTGGTTTTAGTGTTTAACTAAGAAACTCATTTTATTTACCACCTCCTTGCCCCTGATTTCCGCCGCCTGTCCCTGAGCCACAACCAGGACCAGGACCTCCTCCTCCCCCATAACCAGGACCAGGACCTCCTCCTCCACCATAACCTGGACCAGGACCATGACCAGGACCTCCTCCTCCGCCATAACCAGGACCAGGACCTCTTGGGCCGCCACCATAACCAGGACCAGGACCACCAGGACCTCTTGGGCCGTGGCCACCAAAACCAGGACCTCCTGGGCCGCGGCCACCAAAACCACGACCGCCTCTACCAGGGCCACCACCACAACCTCCTCTATTCATAGGATTGGATTAAACCTGATTGGGAAAGACTTGAGTGACTTACCTCATACGAAAATTTCAGAATATTTTTTTATGAGTTTGCTTGAAGTGAACTAACTAAATCGAATGTTATACCAAAAGACAAAAAAAAAAAAACTGTTATTATTGTTAAGAAAACAAACTACGTTGTTAATATTATTGTTAAAAACTACGTTTAAAAAGCCAATGGATTTGTCCAAAAAAGAACCAAATGTAAGCCTCTGTCTAAAAATTAAAATAGCTTTAAAAATAAAAAATAAAAATACCTGTTGAATTAGGAATTCAGCACAAGAGGAATTGATGAAGAGAAAAACGAGAGTTATGAAACCATATTTTGAGATCTGCTTTTTTACTTTCTTGGGATGGCCTTCATTTATAGACAGAAACGAATCTTTTTCTTTTAGGCAAACAAGACGAATCGTGTACATTACTTATTGACCGACATAGTTACATATATAAAAAGACTGAATGTGGATATATCGTGCCAAAAAAGTACTATAATACTAGTGCGGTGCCAGGTTTAGAGAGGTTTAAGGTGGCCTTAGACAATTGCCTATTTTATTAAATATGAAGCACGCCACTGATTGTTATTAGAGATATTATTGTTTGACTTTGAATGTAATCACCACATTGTTATTAGAGATACTCGACAAAAAATCACCATCTACTCCTTCGGTCTCGCCTACGTACTTGGCCAACTTCCTTCTTTGCCTTCCAAAATCTCTTAGCTTGACATCTTTAGAACTCATTGTTGCAACGTCTTGATGTGTTGTCAGGGCCGGTCCTAGGATAGTAGAGGCCTAAAGCATATTTTCATATGTGGCCCTTCTTAAATATATAATATTAGGTAATTCATAGAATGTAAAAAAAAAAACAAAAATATGCTCATTTGGGTGTTTGAACTCAGGTTTAAGACAAGTCCAAAAGACTACTTAACCATCTTAGCTAACGAAAAAGCTTTGTATTATAGCCCATATTTTTAGAATATAAAGTGTGGCCTAAAGCACATGCTTCACTTGCTTTATGGGCGGGCCGGGCCTGTGTGTTGTTACTCATGTCTTCCTTCTTGAACTTTGACTCTCAATCTTCTCTTCACTTCTTTACTCAAATTTTGACTAAAAACGATCTATTTTCCCACGAAAAGTATAACATTATAATAGATCCACACCAATCTATGACCACATGCTAAATATCTCCGAAATCAAAATTCGAAACCTATATCCCCCTAAACTAAAAGTTCGAAATCTAAATCTCCCTGAAATAGTTCTAAACATTGATATCACGAGAGAAACGCTATAATATGTCATTTATAGCGTTTTCATAAACGCTGTTTCTGCCCCAGTTATGGTAGGTGCCACACATACAATAGCGTGTTTTTTGTATGCTATGTTAGAGACTTCTACCATAGCTCTAAGAAAACGCTTTTTTTTAATTCGTTAAATTTTGTTTTTAATTATGTAATAAGTTATTATTCATGCTATGTTATGTAGCGCTACCATAGCTATATTGAACAGAGTTACTTTAATTTATTATAGCTGTATGTTATGCTGTAATATATTATATCATAGCGCCTATTTAGTTTGTAAAATTTATGTAATTACTCAGTTTGACAGCTACGATAGATGATTTTACCATAGCATTACTAAAATGTTACATGACACTGATTTTAATTTTTTTTTGGATGCTATTGTACTTGTTTTCATGACACAACCGTGTTTTATAAAAGTACTGACAATCCCCATTGATAACAATCCAACATCCATATATTACAGAAGCCCAAACACAGAATACAAAAAAAAAAGTCTCATGTCCAAGGAGTAGTTGTACCAAAAGCAGCATTGAATACTAAACACAGAATACTAAATTAAACCAAGTCTCATGTCCAAGCAGAAGTTTAACACATGATCACCTTGTCATCTGGCCATGCAAGAGTTGTGCCAAATGCGTCTTCCAAAGTCACAATTTCATCAGATGGCCTCCAAACTGCTGCATCACTTACCTTCACGATATCTACCCACACCTTAACTCCATTAGAACCCAAGGGAACAAAATGGACCTTCATATCTGGGTCATTTGAAACCCATCGTCCTTCAGCAACTACCCGCTTCCTTCCGGTAATATCCATCAGCTTGCACTTCTTATTCTCCTTTGAAACAACTTGATTACTAATACGCTGCCAATATAAATAAACCAACAGTCAGAAGACTAAGCATAAGCAACTTAATAACATATCCAAAACATCTACCTGAGATTTTCGAAGAGGAGACTGTGAATCTGGAAGAGTTTTCTTCATTGGAGAGCTTGTACCTGTTGCATCCTCAATAGGAGATTCAGAACCTGTACCTGTTGTAGATTTAGGGCCTGATGTTACAGATTTTGCACCTGGTACAGATTTAGAACCTGATACAGTTGCTGCAGAATTCTGAAGAGGAGATTTGTGACCTGTTGTTGAATTTTCAAAAACAACTTTACTGACAGGCCAAGATACAAAAGCCATAACACAGTCCTCAAGGTATGTCATTTCCATGGTAGGCCTCCATATAAAAGTTTCAGGCTGATGGACTTGATCCACAAATACTTTAACTGCCTTTGGTCCGAGAGGGAGTCCATTAACCAATGCGCTTGGTTCTTGTGTCTGCCAACGACCTTCAGCAACAATCACTTCATCGCTAGACAAATCTAGTAGTTTGCATTTGTTCAGAGAATTTGTTCTAAGACCCTATCAAACGGTTTCAAAACAGAAATTGAATCAGTATATTGATCATGATTCTATCTATCAAGTAATATGGTTCTAGCTGAAAACTAAAATTTACCAGAGGCGCAATATCTTCTATTTGGATGTCCTTGTCAACTAGAACACACTTAGAGGCTGGCCAAGCAATTATTTGTCCAACAGCTTCCTCAACCGTGAACATGTTACTTGCTGGTCTCCAAAGGAATGCATCTGGTTTGGTAGCAGTTTCTACCAACACTTTAAGATCTGTAGGGCCTAGGCGACAGTTATTCACCAAGTCATCAGGATCAGAAGAAAGAATTCGCCCCTCAGCAATGTTTTCATCAGAATCAGACCAATCATACAACACACACTTTGGGAGTGCTCTTTTGTTCACACTCTACAAAATATTGATTTGAAAAATGTCAATTATAAAATAAAAATAAGGAATCACTGATATCAGACATTGATGTGATCTAACTTACTCTAGCAGCTGAGTTTTCACCTATTTCAGCTTCTTGTCTCTGTAATATTTAAAACTAGTCAAAATCTATGTAATAACTCAGCAACTAAATGTATAATTTGAGAACTAATAAAGTATCTAACCTGATTCTTGATTTTCAGTAATTCCTCTTGTAATTCATTGACCTTCTTAACCAATTGAACTTGCTTCTCTTGCATGTCAGTCATACATTTGGTCTTTATTTGGAAACAAGCTAATTTTGTCTTACTCATGCCTCTACCCATTGCCCTGAGCCGACCAGGATTGTCAGGTCCTAGAAGTTGGGAGAGGTGATCTTCTTCTGGATTTGTTGTCAATGTTGGAGCATCACTACCAACCAGCTCAGCTGCCTTTTTCTGCAAACAAAAAATACAGATTCTGAGTCTAACATGTAAGAGAACCAAATTCAAATACACATTCTGTGACTAATTTGCAACTTACAATCTTCTCAGCTGCATTCGTATTCACTGGCGTACCATCTTTTTTGGTACGCGACTTGACCCACACCTTCAGCCTAGTCACTTCTGATGGATCTCCACTTTCAATTTTCTGGAAAAAAAGGTAAAATATCATTAAGGGTATATGGTATATAACTGTAAACTTACAAGTAGAAATATGCTTACCATATCCTCTGCTAGTCTGACCATTCCTTTACGACTAGTAGTGTGAGGAATCTGTTTCCTTCTCCTTTCTTTATATTTATCACTCACAACCTGATAATTAAACATGTTAATCACCAACAGACCATCAAATAAACATAACAGTTGAAATCAATACCTTAAAGCTTGCACTTGTTTTGATTTTCACAAATTTCCGCCAATCAGCTGGATTAATATTATTTGGTCTCAGATTCATCCTCTGTTGGTTATTAGTATCCCCATTAATGTCCCTCACTATGCGGGATTTGTATGATCTCCACAAATTTCCCATTTGCTTTAGCACAGCAACCTTTTGAAACTCTTCATCCAGCTCAAATCTTGCCTGCATTCACTTGCCAAGAAAACATGTAAAAAACTTAAACTGCTCTTAAGTTATGGAAAAAAAGAAATGCTCAAATTGGATAGAAAACATTACCTGAATAGATTTCCAGAGAACAGTTTTGATTTCTTCGCTAACATTCTTCCAAGTATCAATTGTGATTGGTACATGTTCCCGTACCAATGGACCTACATAAGATGACAACTTCACTGATCCCGGACCATAAGGATCTCCCATGAGAGTGTAGTCAACTCTTTCTCGAACATTTGGATCCTTTGCGATGTTTTTCATCTTTGTTGGTCCTCTATGTCTCTTGCGCTTAGCTGGACGCTCATTCTCATCTGTCAACTGAAGCTCACCTTCAGGTTCTTCCTCATTGTTAGCAGTCACTTCAGCTGCTTCAGTCACGTCTACATCTGATCTATGCTCTTCTTCTTGTACTTCAGCAGCTTCAGTCTCTTGTTCTCCTTGTACTTCAGCAGCTTCAGTCTCTTGTTCTCCTTGTACTTCAGCTGCCTCAGTCTGTGGTTCCACAGTACATATAAATTCTGGTTCATCAGTGTCTTTTGCAGCCTTACTTTTCTTTTTTTGTCCACCCTTCTTCTTTGGACGCCCCATATCAGTTCAACTGCATGTAAGAACAATAAATTAGAACATGTTGATGCTGATAAAATACATTTAACAGAAAATCTAAATGACAGTGATGTATAATAAAGACTAGGCAGACACCAGACAGAGTATAAACAAGACAAGCTGAAAATGAACAAGAAGCTACATTTGACACATATATGCCTTCACAATCAGTTCTAGCATTTTCAGCTTCATCCATCTCAAGATCCATGTCAACATCTGATGGCAATGGTCCAATATCTGCATTTCCGTCTTCAACATCTTCCTTACTGTATCTTCTTGAAGAACCTTTCATGACAACATACCAACTTGATGAATCATCTTCTCTTGAATAAAACACTTGTTTTGCCTGAGAGGCTAATATGTATGGATCCCTCAAGAAGCTGACTTGACTTTGATTCAAGTTAACAAGCGTGAAACCATCTTCGACCTTAACTCCATTACCTCTTACTGCCCATTGACATCGGAATAGAGGTACATAAAACACATTGTAATCAAGTAGTATGATATCAGTGACTCTCCCATAGTATGATACCAAATCAAACACTTGTGAAGTATCTTTAGCACTAGATCTACACATAGCAGTAGCCTCATAATAAACCCCACTATTCTGACTTTTTCTTTGAAGTGAGCTTGTGTGAAACCGTTGACCATTAACTATATACCCTGTATAAGACCTAGCACTACACCGAGGACCATAAGCCAACCACTTAAGAGTATCTTCATGTCCATTTGAAACTATTGGTATCTACCAAATGTAAAAAAAACAAAGAACAGTCAGAAACAAAAGGATATGAAAACCAGAATCATGAATGCATACCATTCAGATATATTATTACTTGCCTGCTCTTTTAACCAAGTAGCAAATTTCTGAGCATGCATAGTCCACAACAGTGATGCTTCACGTCTACATCTTGGATATGAGTCTTGTAGATATTGCAGGTGCATGCTTGAAAAACAAAAAAAAAATGAACAATTAGTCTCAGCGGATACCAAAGAAACAAATCAAGTAAGAAGATATTACAGAAACTTACTCCACATAAGGATCCAAGGCAGCAATATTCTGAATGACAGCAAGATGTGCTATATTTTTCTCCATTTCAGTGAGAGTAAATGAAGTGCCTGCGGATATAGGCCGACCTTCTAGAATAGAGATATTCTCATACTCTGTATTTCTATCCAGTTTTTCTTCTACACTAGTTGACTTTTTCAGAAAATCACTACAAAACTGCACACATTCTTCTGCAAGGTAAGACTCTGCGATACAACCTTCCGGTTTTGCAGGATTTCTAACAAAGTCTTTCAGAACTTTCATGTACCTGCAAAGTATTAAATATAAACATTAGTAATGAAACAGATTTTGTGTTTTCAAGAATAAAAAGGATGAAGTATATAACAGAAGCTATACCTTTCAAATGGGTACATCCATCTAAAATGGACTGGTCCTCCAAGACGAGCTTCCCTTCCTAGATGAACTGTCAAGTGTACCATGATATCAAAGAAGCTGGGTGGGAAAAATCTTTCAAACATACAGAGAGTTTCAACTATTTCAGCTTCCATTACTGAAATCTGCTCCCTGTCAATAACTCGCTGACACAACATGTTGAAGAATGCGCATAAGCGAAAGATTGCTGTCCTAGGTCCTTTTGGTAACAATCCTCTAAGTGCAACTGGGAGTAGCTGTTGCATCAATACATGATAATCATGTGATTTGAGACCTGTTATCTTACACTCCTCTAATGATACACCCCTTGATATATTAGAGCAATATCCATCTGGACCTTTAAAATCAAAAAGCCGCTTGCAGAAAATTTTCTTCTCTTTCTTTGATAAAGACCAAGGAGCTGCTGGAAGGTAAGTTCTCTTTCCTTGTGTACTAGGATGTAAATCCTTTCTTATCCCAAGTTCTTGCAAATCTTTACGAGCATTAAGACCATCCTTTGATTTTCCACAATGCAACAATGTAGAGACAATGCTTGCAGCCACATTTCTCTCTACATGCATTACATCCAAATTATGTCTCACCGGGAGATCCTAGCAAATACAACAAAACCAAACTTAAACCCATAGTATAATTGACTAATTCTGAAAGTTAATCAATTAAACATACCTCCCAATACTCCAGCTTGAACAAAATGGATCTTTTCTTCCATCTTGATAATTCTTCCTCGTCAACTGCTACTTCTTCCTCTTCTTCTGATTCACTGGATTCATCATCAATATCAGATCCTGAGTCAAGATATTCAGTCCTTTTTCTCTTCCTTCCAGATTCTTTAGCATTACCAAAATCGTTTTTGAAGTTTCTCAGATTTTGGGAAATTTCACGACCAGTTAATATTCTAGCCTTTCTCCCATGTTCAGCTTTCCCATCAAACCATGCCTTCTTATCCCGATAACTATGTGTTGGTGCTAATCCCTTTCTATGACACATAAAAACATGCTTTCTGCTAAATTTCAGCCACATACTATCTGTGTTTTTTCCACATATAGGACATCCCATTTTACCCTTAACTTTGCAGCCTGCAAGATTTCCATAAGCAGGAAAATCACTAATAGTCCAAAGAAGCATTGCCTTAAGAGTAAAAATATTTTTACTAAAGGCATCATAAGTCAACTCTCCCTTCTTCCACAGATGGTTTAAATCATCTATTAGTGGTTCTAAGTAAACATCAATACTATTACCAGGCTGTTGTGGTCCAGGAATCAACAAGGTAAGCATGATGTTCTCCTTCTTCATACATAAGTGAGGAGGCAGATTATAATTAACTAACAGAACAGGCCAACAACTATACCTAGTATTCTTCATGTTGAACGGATTAAATCCATCTGTGGAAAGTCCAAGCCGGATGTTCCTTTCTTCAGCTGCAAAGGAAGGGTATTTGTCATCCATTTTTTTCCAAGTAACAGAATCTACAGGATGACGGAGTTTTCCATCGCTGCTCTTGTTACTAAAATGCCACCTTAAGTCCTTCGCCATTTCCACAGTTCTGAACATTCTCTTAAGCCGTGGGATTATTGGAAAGTATCTCAATACTTTCTGTGGGACACCTTTCTTTACTTCACCAGTGTGCATGTTAACCTTCCACCTTGAAGCCTTGCATTTTGGACAATTATCGAGCTTCTTGTACTTCTTTCTGAATAGGCAACAATCATTTACACACGCATGGATCTTCTCATATCCCATATCAAAGCTCTCAAAAACTTCTTCACATCATACAATGATGTGTGAAGCACATTCTCCTTGGGTAACATCTTTGGCAATGTCTCAAGCAGTTCATTGAAGCTCTTGTCAGACCAGCCATTATTTGTCTTAATTCTAAACAGCTCCACAATAGCTGATAGCTTGCTATGGTTCGCACAACTTGGATACAATGGTGTCTCCGCATCTGCTAGCTTTGCAAGAAACTCATCTTCTCTCTTGTCTTCACCTTCAGCTATCTCAACTAAGTCACCCTCTACAATCTCACCTAAGTCACCTTTACTAGCTAACTCTTCATCTAAATATTCAGCAGCTTTATATAAGTCAAATATCTCCTCATTCCAGTGGTTCACTTTGCTTTCTACTTCAGCCCCAGAGCTCACTTCTCCATGATGATACCAATCACTCCGCCGCTTGTATGCCTCATCCATTCCTCTTGTTACAAGATGATCAACCACATCACTGCCCGAGTGACGATCAATATTACGGCAGTCGATGCATGGACAAACTAGCTTATCAATGTCTCCTAAAGCCTCAGTCACAGCTCGTACAAATTTTCGAGCACCTCTCTCATAAGCAGGATCAACTCTTAAGAATAGAAGGGAAAAAAAAAAAACTCTTAAAGTAATTTAAGAGTTGTCCAACATTTAAACTGTTAAAGTATTTTAATTCCTTACCTGCAGAGATGGACCCATGACTTGTCCAACATTATATGTACTAAGCGTAAGTAAGACCTTTAGAACAACAATTCAACCATAAGATACCATCTCAAGTTCTAGATAAGACATTAACACAATCTGAAACTCAAACATCTAACTGTGGTCAAGATAATACATTATATTAACACAAAGACAACAACACAAACTGACAAGAACACAAACACATAATATCTGACAATTATTATCTCAAGTTCAGATACTTAAAGCACTACACTAAGTTTAACTCTTCACACACTTAAAACATTACACTATGTTTAACTCAAACTCAAATATAACTCAAACACATTATAAATAACAAAAAAAAGTTGAAGAACAAACCAAAACAATAGTAAGAGAAAGAAAAACTACAAAATTAGTTTAGGACTAACCTGTGAGTGATTACAACAACAAGATAAGCTTCAGTTCCCCAATAATGCAATCACCAACACTTGCAAAACAATAAAATTAGTTTAGTCAATATCCTATTTAACAATAAAATCGATTAAAACTTTCAAAACCAAAACACTATTCTCGTTTCTTCATCAGGCGAAGCTCAAAACTATAAACTAAAGCACGAGCACAGATAACTAATTCTCATTCACAGACATGCAAAAGGATAGCACTTAATAGAAAACAGATCGATTAATATAAACCCTAGATTTGAAACATGGCTTGGATTTGAGCTTAATCGCGAATACAGTTCAATTAAAAACAGTTCAAATCATATGAACCCTAAAATCGCAGAGAGAAATTAAAAAAAAAACAGATAGAAATCGATAATTTCAAGCTTGGAATCGAGCATATATTGAGCGAAATCGATAATTTCAAGGACTGCAATCAAATCTAAACAAGTCGAAATCACATTGAAATGAGAGAAAGAATGTAGTTAGAGTTGGGAAGAAAGAGATGCCTTCGATTTGAGCTAGAGAATGTGTCTGCGGCGGCGCTGGAGAATGTGTCTGCGGCGGCGCTGGAGAATGTGACTGCGGAGGAACAGAAATTTATGGCCGGCGACAAGCTTGGAATCGATTTATGGCCGGCGACAAGCTTGGATTAGAGAGAAATCGTGGATCTGAGAAGTTTAGGTTTTGTTACTAAAGAGAGTGAACAAAGGGAAAAGTTTGTGTTTTCTCGAGAACAGAGGGAAAAGTTAATTATTTTGGCTAAGTGTTGGCGGAATAGGTCATTTTTGTTTCCCGCTAAAGGATTTGGGGTCTTAGCGTTTATCCGGTGCTATTATAAAGTAACCAAAATTACGAACTCATATTTTATAGCAGTTTAGGAAAATGTGCTATCTTCTACTGCTATCAATGTTGATTTTTCTTGTAGTGATAGAATTCGATTTTAGTTGGTTTATTGCTTTCTAAACAAACATAACCAACTAAAAGTGATTCTAAACCGAAATTAAATAGACTACAATTAACCACTAACCTAACCCGAAAAAACCCATTCGACCCAACTTCTCCTTCTTCATCCAAAATTTTCCTTTTTACTTCGTTTTCTTGTTTTGATTGTTATTAGAGATATTATTGTTTGACTTTGAATGTAATTCATTGACTTCGTTTTCTTGTTTTGATTTCTGCTACCTAATAAAAAAAATAAAAAAATTAAATTCATTTAATTTATCAATCCAAACTGATATACAATTTCGTTTAATTACAAAATCTAAACATTAATCATCCTTTATTATCCCAAAACGATATTTAACCTCGTTTAATTGTAAAATCTAAACTCTAACCGTTTTTTATAAACCCAAACCAATATTTAACCTCGTCTAATTGTAAAATCTAAACCCGTTTATAAACCAAAAATGATATTTAACTCGTTTAATTATAAAATCTAAACCATAACCGTCATTTATAAACTCAAACCGATATATAACTTCGTTTTGGTGGCATATTAGATTTTATAATTAAATGAGTTTACCTTTATTATTACTAGGACTTAGACCTCCCGCGATGTCGCGGGGAAAAAGATTTCAGGCTATTTTGAAGAAAAACAAAATGTCATAATGAATTGAGACAACAAGTTTCAAAACAATTTTTTTAACAATAAATAAAGATATATTTTACAAAAAAATATGATAAAGAAACGTAAACTCTCACAAATACTTTTTAAGATTTGTATTATTATTAGAAAATATTATGGTGAAACAATACGACCATAAATAAAAAATATTACACAAAAATTTATAATGAGTAGATGCAATTTTTCCATTTTCTAAACTATTATAAATATAACTAGCTATAAAAATATATTTATCAAAATATTACGATAAAAAGACGTAATATTTTAAATTGTATTATGTTAAAAAGAGACAATCTTCAGAAAAATTAAATAAATAAGCAAAATAGATATTTATTTAGAAAAAATAATAATGATATAGATAACAAAGTATATATATGAATGTTAAATAGCAAAAAATGTAACTTTCTATAAAAAAAATATCAAACAAAAAGAAATAATAAATTTAAAACACATTTAAAAACATGATATATATACATATATAGAGCTACAAAGAGATGAAAGGTTAAATAGATAAATTGTTTGTAAAAGACACAATTATTAGAACTAAGTGTATGTGCTAAAAAACACGAATAAAACATGGTGACAAGATAATACTCTAGATGAACAGATATAACTTTAGTTAATGCTTTATTCAAAAAAAAGCTTTAGTTAATGCCCTAAAAAATGTATCACAAAAGGCAATGTTGCAACGGTTCATCAAATATACCTAAAGTTGTAAAAATTCATCAAATAAATTAAAGTTTCAATGATTCATCAAATATATCAAATATTGTAACGGTTCATCAAATAAACCAAATGTTACAACGGTTCATTAGATAATCCAAAATATTCATTGGTTCGTCAAATAAACCAAATGTTACTATGTTCTATTAAACGGTAGCAACATATTCATTTATAGTAATTAAAATTAAAAATTTGATGAAGAACTATAATCAAAAGAAGCGACTGTAGAATATACCAAATGTTGCAACGGTTCGTCAAATAAACTAAAGATTACCACGGTTCATAAAATATAACCAAAACTTGCAATAATTTGTCAAATAAACCAAATATTGCAACGGTTCAATTAAACGTTTAAAATTTCATTTAATTATATTTTAGTAACTAAAATTGAAATAATAGTTTAGAGAAAGTTATACCGAAAGACGTGACTATAGATAATTAAATGTTATAATGGTTTATAAAATAAACCAAGAGTTGCATTTGTTCGTGAAATAAACTAAATGTTGCAATGGTTCAACTAAACGGTTGCAACCGTTTACAAAAAGTTACGATTAAAAAAAACGTAACCGTAGAAGACATTTATTCGGATCGCAACTTTCTAAAAAAATTCAACCGTATAATATATATTTTTAGTTTTTCAAAAATTAAATGTTTTAACGATTTATAAAATAAATCAAAAATTATAATTGTTCGTTAAATAAAGTAAATGTTGCAATGGTTCAACTAAACATCGCAATTGTTTATGAGGTGTTACGATAAAAAGATGCAACCGTAGAAAATATTTATTCAGATTGCAACTTTTTGAAAAAACAACCATATAATATATATTTTGGTTTTAAAACCAAAATTTAAATCTATATAATATGAGACATAACTTTAAATAAATAGATGCAACTATGAAGACACAACCGTAAACTGAAAAGATACGACTGTAATTTGCACAAATATAACTGTAAAAAAAACTGTAAATATGTTAACGAAGAGATGGGATAAAAGACACAACCGTAAATATATCAACGAAAAGACGCAACCAAAATAACCGTAAAAAAATAACCAATTTAAACGAAAGGTTGCGATAAAAGACGCAACCGTTCAGATGTGCAAATGATATTTATTAGATTGCTATTATATATAGATTATTATTAAGTGGCAGATTCTGATTGGTTAGAAAAAGATGAGGTGGATAAAATATTGTGAAAACTAACTAATGTGCCATATACTGTACCAAAACTTACCAAAATTGCAACATCCGCTCCACCTTTTCCAATTGTGCCATACATCCTTTGTGAAAAGTCCAAATTACCCTTGAACAAATGCTTCTTTATTTTACCTAATATCATCTTTCCCCCTCGATAACCCCATTTTCTCTGTGTTCAACATTTGAAGCCGCACAAAAAAATCTTCCATCTTCTTCCTCATTTCCAAATCATTTCTAAACATTAGAATTCTTTCGTTTCTCTCTCCATTTCAGAAATTCTCGAGAAGAAGAAGACGTTAGGATTCATAGTTTTCTTCCAACCAAACTCAGATTCTGTTGTCATGACATTCACCCCTTTTTGTTTCCCTAAGGTGAGGCTCAATAAGGATCTCTCCAACTCTTCCATAAACATTGATTCTGGGTATATGTATTCCATCTCTCTTCTCCGGAAACCGTTGATTTTGGATTTGTAGAACTAACCAAAATTCTCTTCATTTTAATTTCCATAGTGCAAGACAACAAATCCGGTTCAAGTCGTCGCTTCGATCTCTTACGTTATCGCGATCAATCCCTCTAACTCCCTGAACAAACTTCTCCCCGCGGTTTCGTCACCATCTAGGTTTGTCTCTTTCATCACTTTTTGTTATAGACAAGTTCGCGAACTGGTAGACAGGTTTCGTCTGATTCCCACAACTCTTCACTAACCACTATTTCTCTTATGTTGTCCATCAGATCGAAGACATCGTATCCGGTTCAAGACGCCTCTTCGGATCCCTCCGAATCGATGCATGATCCCCCTTATTCCTCCAACGAATTTCTCCTGCTGGATTCCTCTCTATCTAAGTATGTCTATTCGGATATCATGTCTATTCCCTCAAATTTTAGTATAATAGACAAATTTGTTGCATGGACCAAATACAACAAAATAACTTATCCATTATTTCAACAAGTCCAGATTAGTGTGTCGGTTATCATTCAGCCCATTTGGTGCCAGATCCGGATTCTCAGAACTATCTCCCTTCCAGAATCTGTACCACTGCCAAGGTTTGCCTATTGCATGCGACTGTTTTTTATGGACAAGTTTTGCAGAGGACAACTTTTGAATTTAATTATATTTTGTCTTCCAAACATTTTGTACTGCCTAATACCTTATATAACGGTGTCCACCTATAGATGTGGACAATGTTGTTAAGTTTGTAACTCTATCTGTCAACATATGAAACATTTTGTCCTCTCTCTATTTTAAAGTTTAGTAACATGTCCTCATATTTTTGTAGACAACACGAATCTATTTCTACACACACAACTTTATGTGGGAATTTGTCCTTACCCTTTACATTGATGTTCGTAAATCCAACAAGTTTGTAAATCTCCATGGACAAGTTTTGCTATGTCCTACGAAATTTGGTCTACTAAATCTCTCCAATCTCTTTCTTAAACAATCGTCTTTAGTTGCTAAATATTCGTACCTAACAGTCTTTCACCGAAGAAACGTGGCATTGTCCACAATAAATGCCAAACGGTTCACGTCACATCACGTGCACCAACCTTACTCATTAAATTTCTCGCCAAACACAGCAACACATAGCAAGGTTATTTTCGTCTTCTTCTTTATTTCTTAAAGTTCAATTTTGGCATATTTCGAAAGGTTTATGATTTGTGGTAATTTCAGTAAGTTATGCTACAATGAATGACACATTAGACCAAATTTCCTAAAATGATTCACCCCTAAAAGTGAACCCTAGTATTTTCCAAATAAAAACCCTTTGTAGCAAGTAGCAACTAATTAAGGGGGGTGTATTGTATTAAGAACTTTGAAAGATCTGGTGGAATTTGAATATTTTAGAATTTTGAGTGATTAGAGAGAATTTTAAGGAAATTTTGGTTGATTTGTTAGATTTTTATTCCATTTTTATTTTAAAAAAAGAAAAAATGATAGGTGATTTTAATGAAATGAGTGATTAGAGAGGCTTTTGCACATGGACGATGAATTAAGCTCCAAAACTGTTTTCCAAACAAGAGTATTGAGAAGAAGTCATACGATCTTTTAAATAAGAGGTAGTTGTGAAAATATTCATAAGAGGTCACACGATCTATTTAACCTACAGTGGTCACACGATCGTGTAACGATCATTACACAAACGAATACAAAAGCAGAACATAACCAATAGCACCACAAGGTCCACAATAAAGACTACATAGGAATTAATAATTATCTTAAAGCTGATATCAATATTCACAGATACGTATACAGATTTATTTAAATACTTCAAAACAACTATTATAGAGAATCGAGATGGTATAATATGATAAACTGACTGAGAATTTGATCCAAGTCAGCACAACACTTACCAGTCTAAAATTAAAAACTGATTGAGACAGAGAGAAAGATTGCTTGAAGAAGACGAAGACAAAGGATGAAACTTTCTTCTCATTTCAATTAAAAAACCCATTTTTTCTCTGGGTTTTTCTTTCTCATGTGATTGCGCAATTGGTTCTTATCGTTTTCTCGCAATCATTACCATTTCTTCCAAATCAACACGCTCAATTTCCGATTTTTCTTAGAAATTTCCTCGGAAAATTTTGGTTGTTCCTATTTCATTCGTGTGAGATTTGACTACTTAAACGCTCAGATGAAGTCATGATAATTAAGAAGCACAAGAGAGAGGAAATTTGAGTACTTCTTTGGTCAAGTTTTTGGGGATTTGGTTGGGATTTAGTCAGCTTCGAAGTGAGGAGCTGAAGATGGAGAACGGCCACGAGGAGAGATTGGCCGATAGATTTTCCGGAGTGGGTCTTGAAGATTCTTTTCGTTCGGCTGAGAACGAGTTTAAAGAACGACAACTTGTTTCAGGTCATCAAAGCTGTTGAAGCAGCAGAAACCACCATCAAGGCGCAGGTCTGGTTCTCTCTCTGTGTCTCTATTTTTTTTTCTCTTACGAGACTATTTTTAAGAAAAAAATAGAATCCTTCAAAGTTGCACCTCTATATGTGGTATTTTCCCACTCCTCTTTTTCAACTAAAAAAATTAAAAGAGTCTCCTAAAATCACTTCTAGTAGGCTTTTAAAAAAGAATTGTTATGTTTTGAATAACAGTAGGTTTGGTATGATATTTACAAGTTGTCGATTGAATAACAAGAGACTGTGAAATATTTTAAGTGATTTTACATAAGTTCCAACTTCAATAACACAGAATTTGAGAAAAAATTTAAAAATCAACAGTTGAATAACAGGTGATTTTAATAAAAAACCATAATCATCTAAAATTCTTAAACCAATACACCCCCCTAATAAATCTTCTAAATTCTTGCGAATATGAACCAACTAACTAACAGAATATCACCTAAAAATAGTATAAAGAGAGAGTAACATATTGTGTTGTATTTTAACAAAAAAACAACTGGCATTGAAGAAACCAATAGGATTTGTTATAATAAGTCATTACCAAAACAAAAAATAGAAAGAAAAAACGGATATGCATGGCAAAACAAATACAATTTCTGTTTGTTAAGATGAAACATCCTTCAACGTCCTTACGCGTCATCATCATCCTTACATGGAGGTTCTTGATCTTCTTCTCCCAATCATTCTTCCTTAATCCATTTTCTCTTCTCTATCTCTATCCAAATCCCCTAACAATTCTCCCAAAACATATCTTCTCAATTTGATATCTATTGTTCGTTTGTTTCCTTTCTCCCATTCTTGGATCTGCTGAAGAAGCCACAAGGGGCTTTGTTCACGAGCCTCTAAGAAAACCCTATACCATTAATTGGTTGACATGTCAAACCAATATTTAGGTTAGAATTTGTTATCTTTTGTGTGTAAAACTTGAGAACCGATCATGTCATTTAGATCACATTCGACAGGGAGTAGTCAATTCGCAGAGAAGATAACAGAGGATCCTGTAACGTATAAGACGGCACAAAGTACCGTGACGTGCATTTACCAAGCGCATATATCCGGATTTTGGAGGAATGTTACGGTATTGTGGTCCAAGAATGTAATGAATCATTCGCTTATGGTCATGGTGACTAACGTGGAAGGCGATATGAATTATTGTTGTAAGGTTGATCTTAAGCCTTGGCATTTTTGGAACAAGAAAGGCTATAAGTCGTTTGAGGTGGAAGGTAACCCGGTAGAGGTGTATTGGGATTTTAGGTCTGCGAAATTCACGAGTAGTCCAGAGCCGAGCTCAGATTTCTACGTTGCTTTAGTCTCGGAGGAAGAGGTGGTTTTGTTGGTGGGTGATTACAAGAAGAAAGCTTTCAAAAGAACAAAGTCGAGGCCCGCTTTGGTAGAGGCTGCCTTGTTCTACAAGAAAGAAAACGTGTTTGGCAAGAAGTGTTTTACGACGCGGGCTAAGTTTTACGACAGGAAAAAAGAACACGAGATCATCGTGGAAAGCTCGACCTCGGGCCCTAAAGAGCCAGAGATGTGGATAAGCATAGATGGGATTGTGTTAATACAAGTCAAGAATTTGCAATGGAAATTCAGAGGGAATCAGACAGTGCTGGTAGATAAACAACCTGTTCAAGTGTTTTGGGATGTGTATGATTGGTTGTTTAGCACGCCGGGGACAGGCCATGGTTTGTTCATATTCAAACCAGGGACCACCGAAGACAGCGACATGGAAGGAAGTGGTCACGGTGGTGGTGGGAGCGATACAAGTACAGGGAGCAGGTATTATTCGACCAAGAGTAGTAACCCTTGGCCGCCGGAGTTTTGCCTTTTTCTTCATGCATGGAAACTTGAGTAGTATAGTTCTTGGAAACAAGAAGCTTTTGTCTATTATTGTTGTTCCATGTGGCTATAAATCTTATCTTGTTCTTCATCCTTTAATTTATTGACAAATGACAACATCACAGACTCACAGTCATGACTTCAAACAACAATGTTATGCCGTAGAAATATTTGTAATGCTCCGATTGCACGTTACAATTTTTTTCTACCAAACAGCTTTTCTTGTCGTTTTTTTTGTCTTATTTATTTTTGTTTTTTTTTTTTCAATCAAGAATTTGTGAACTTTTGATTCAAATTAACAAAAACAAAACCAAACATTATTGTATTTCCATTAACAACCATTAAAAACTAAAAAATATAAGCAAATATCATTTCTGCGGAATTTAACTGAATAGTAAATCCACAATTAATTTACTCCCATAATGATTGTGAGAGTATATAAATCCACATTTGCGTTATGGAATTTATTTGACTTTCATAAGAATGAAGTTAAATAACATTTATTTATATATGAATATAAATAACTTAAGTTTTAAAATATAGATATATAAACGTAAATAACTTATTTGTAATCATATATATGAAAATTGGATAAATCTCTCCATATGAATGACACATCAACAACTGAAGAGAAAACATGTGTACTTCTCAAAATTAATAACATAAATATTAATAAATAATACATTAATTAATTATGTGACTTCCATTTTCTTTTGCCGTTTCTTAAGCACTACATTTGAGTTTTATAACAATGTTGTCTTTTCCTCTTCCACTTCCACCATGGAGTTTTCAATCTTGAATTTTGTTAGGTCTCTAACACCGAGAACATAACGAAAACCGTTTGCAATTTTCTATTGTTTATTTCGAATACAATTTGATGTATTTTTTTGTTAATTTTGAATGTTATAAAAAGTTTTAAATATTATAAAACGGTTTAAACCATCAAAACATAAAGTAGAATGGAAAAGGTTTATATATCATATATTCATATTAGATTTTGTGATGTATATTTGTTAACAACACAGAAAACATCGCACAAGATGTAAAAAAAAAGAAAAAGAACATCACATAATCAAACTATGCTAATAGTTTTCATCCAGCCAAAATAATAAGTAAGTAATTATAGTAAATGTAAGGGCAAATGTAAAGGGACATAAAATTTCAAAAAAACTATTTTACATTATTTTCTTTTAGCTATTTTAAAAATATTTATTTCATATAGCAGCATTGTAGTTAACTTTCTTAACATAAATCGTTAATAATCTGAACAATTAGAAAGAAGATATACTTAGGACCTGACATGTCCAAGCAAAAATTCACAACAAGAAAATCTCCAAACTCTGTTTTAGCAGAGAATATATAGATTTTATTTCACTGATGATGACTAACAAGCTATGTCTATAAGACTTGAGCGAGACCCCTAATACACACACACAGACACACACAATAACGAGGGACCAATCCGATGAGTAACCAGCGGCTTTAACCTCTACACTCAGATAGCCGGTCCAAGTCTACACAAATCCCTATCTGAACAATTAGAAAGAATATATATATATACATAATATACATATATCAAACATGATATATAGAAAAACTCGCAGCATAGCACGGGTATTCACCTAGTGTATAAGAAAAGAAGGATATGTGATGTGCTTAAGTTGTACATGATACATATGCATAATTAATATGATCAAGCTGTTCATCAATAGGGACAAGAGGTTATGTTGACTTCCTTCAACGGAATAAGTCTCAACAAGAAGAGAAAGAAGCTCTTTCTCAGGTTAGTGATCTACAGATTCTGTACTTTTGATTCTTAATGTGCTGCTTAATGGTCAAATCTATTGGAACTTTCTTTTTTTGAGCTGTTGGTTTTGTGTTAATTTTGTTGGCTGCAAATTGTCATATGTGGTAATTGTCATTTATATTGAATGTGAGTTAGATCTTATTCACTTGAATTTCATAGGTTGATTCCGATTCATGTTGTTTTGTTAGACTCTGAATGTGGATGAACCTTACCGACTTTCTGGTTTGCTTTTTCCACCGTCTTCTTCCTTTCCTCCGGCGTTTAGCATCCATCCTCGCCGCTGCAGCTTTTTCCGGTGATGCTTTTTCTTCCTCCTTTTCCGGCGTTTGTTTTTCTCTCTTCGATTACTCTCACAAGACCAGCCTCTCATGAAAAAATGTACCCGTTTTCACCGAACCTGGTTTTCTCTCTCGTGGTGGCTTGTACGGACGGTGACGAAATGATGCTTTTGGATCCCCGACAATAGATCTGAGCTCCTCTCGTTCTCCCCTACCCATCCATCATAATTTTTCCCTTCGATCTATTCTAAATGGGCGTAGATCTTCATTGTCTTTCATCTTCTTCACCAAATAGAGATTTTTTCTTAGAGATGATGATTCTCTTATCTCTCGTAGTCTCACTCCATGACGAATCCGTAGAATAATTCTAGCAATTGCTAAGTTTTGATGATGTGTGAGACTTTTTACTCTCGAATGTTCTTGGCCCAAGGAAAAGTTACCATATTCACAAGATTCCATAAGTTTGTTGTTTTATTCTGACGGTGCGGCTTGCCGCCGTCAAGACAATTCTCTAGCTTGGCCACTAAACTTCTCTTGCCGGTTGTCACGACCATAGCTGGTCCCTTCTCGGCCTCACGACCATAGCTGGTCCCTTCTCGGCCTCCATGGCTGAAGATTTTTGTTCGCAGAAGCTCTCCTTTGCACCCTCCTTCCACCGGTTGACTCGTATACCGGTGAGACAAGCGTTGGCTTCGTGTCTCCTTCACCTGGGTGAAGCGGTCTTCACCGCACAACCACCAATCCTCACCACCGAACCTCACCGCTGCTCCGTCTCCGATATGACCGAGCTAGGTCAACAAAGTATCAAATTAGTATATTTGCGATTAAACCGGGTTTGGGCTTGGCCCATTTATGTTTCTATTCGGGTCTGTTTAGGCCTTGAAAATTTTATGGGTTTAAAGCCTGTTTGGCCCACCAAAATGATAATGTTATGGGTCTGGTCCATTAGTCTTTGGAAGTGGACTTGTTCTCGACATGTTAGAAGCTTGGTTTTGAGGTCCAATTGTATTATCCAAATTTTAACATATTCCTCCTTTCTTATGGAGAGTATTTTTTCAATTATTAGTACGGTGGGGATTTACTCTCTCTCCGAAAATAATAGATGAGGATTCTAGCGTGGAATTGTCAAGGGGCGGGTGTGGAACTTACTACCCGTCGACTAGAAGATATGTGTCGTATGTATTCTCCAGGCTTCTTTTTTTATCGGAGACTAAAAATGACCGTGTGCACCTTCCGAATATGCAAGTATCTTTAGGTTTTGACTCCCTTCAAATTGTTGAACCTATTGGTAACAGTGGTGGTCTTGCTCTTATGTATACAAAAGATTATCCAGTTAAGTTTGTTTTTGTTAGTGATCACTGATTGATATTGAGACTATTATTGATGGAAACCGTGTTTTTATTACTTTTGTCTATGGAGATCTGGCAGTTTAATACAGAGAATTAGTTTGGGAACGCTTGACGTGCATTGGCATTACTCGTTCTGATCCATGGTTTACGATCGGTGATTTTAACGAAATTACCGGAAACCATGAGAAGAGAGGCGGTAAACGTAGGTCCGAATCGTCGTTCCTTCCTTTCCGTTGTATGATTGAAAATTGTGGAATGATCGAGGTTCCATCTTAGGGCAACTTGTTCTCCTAGGTGGGGCGTCGTAGTTGTGGAGTTACGGGTCGGAGAGTTCGTCGTCTTATCAAATCGCGGTTAGATAGAGTTTTGGGTAATGAAGAATGGCACTCAATTTTTTTTCCACACTAATGTGGTGTATTTAAAATTATGGGGCTCTGATCATAGACCCCTCCTAGCTTCAATCCAGAATAGTCCTCACTGGTTTGTCAAAAATTTTATTTTTGATAAAAGATGAATTGGTAAACCGGGGTTTAAAGAATCGGTCATTCAAGGCTGGACTTTCCCTTCCCAAGAAGGTGTTCTTCTTTTGCAAAAAGTTTCAAGCTGTAGAAAAACTATCTCTATTTGGAAGAAATCGAGTTCTACAAACGCTGAGAAGTTGATTCTAGCCTTACAGAATCAAATTGACCAAGCCCAGGAAGACGAGTCCATCTCTGCAGAAGATTTGTTAGCCCTAAAATGGAAGCTATGCGATGCCTACAGAGAAGAGGAGATCTTTTGGAGGGCAAAGAGTAGGGAAACGTGGTTCCAAGTCGGCGATAAGTACACTAAATACTTCCATGCTATTACCAAGAAAAGAAGAGCAAAAAACAAGATCATTGGGTTGTTAAACCAAGATGGTATGTGGGTGGATAGAGAAGTGGATATAGAGGGTTTAGCGGTACACTACTTCAGAGACATCTTCACTACTTCAGAACCATAAGACTTCCATTCCGCCCTTAGGGACGTGCCAGTTTTGATCACGGAAGCTATGAACCAGAATCTTATAAAAGAAATTTCCCCAGAGGAAGTTAGATGAGCCCTCTTTTCTCTCAACCCGGACCAAGCTCCGGGTCCGGATGGAATGACAGCCCTCTTCTACCAACGGTTCTGGGATTTGACCGGGTCGGACTTAGTAAAAGTAGTTCAAGACTTCCATTCATCAGGCTCTTTCGATAAGCGATTGAATGAGACAAATATATGTTTGATTCCAAAAACCGATAAACCGAGGAAAATGACGGAGTTCCGACCAATTAGCTTGTGTAATGTTAGTTACAAAGTTATTTCAAAGGTCCTTAGCTCCCGTCTTAAAAAACTTCTTCTGGAATTAATATCCGAGACTCAATCCGCCTTTGTGTCGGGAAGACTCATTACGGACAACATTCTTATAGCGCAAGAAAATTTTCATGCTCTTCGAACCAATCCGGCATGCAAGAAAAGGTTTATGGTTATAAAGACGGACATGAGTAAAGCATATGATCGAGTAGAATGGTCCTTTTTACAAGCCCTAATGCTCAAAATGGGCTTCGCTCAGAAATGGGTAGATTTGATATCTTTTTGCATTTCCTCAGACTCTTATAAAGTTCTTTTGAATGGAGCACCGAGAGGGTCCATTAAACCAACGAGGGGAACTCGACAAGGGGACCCTATTTCTCCTTTCCTATTTATTTTGTGTACCGAAGCTCTGGTCGCTAACCTCAAAGAAGCAGAATGGCATGGCCGAATCCAAAGTCTTCAAATATCTCGTGCTAGCCCTTCTACCTCCCACCTCAGCTTCGCGGACGATAGCTTATTTTTCTATAAAGCCGACCCAATCCAAGGTGAGGAAATCATCAAAATTCTCCGCGTTTACGGCGAGGCTTCGGGACAACAGTTAAATACTGCAAAGTCCTCGGTTATGTTTGGCCATGATGTTGATAACTCAACACGAAATTGATGTCCTCATCAAATACTATCAAGGAGAATTTGGGTATTTTCAAAGACGGGGGCATGGGGTCATACTTGGGATTACCAGAGAAGATTCATGGCTCCAAAACTCAAGTTTTCGCTTTCGTTAAGGATAGGCTTCAAAAACGACTTAATACTTGGTCCGCTAAATTCTTGTCCAAAGGAGGCAAAGAGGTCCTTATAAAATATGTAGCACAGGCCCTTCCGACATACGTCATATCGTGTTTTCTCCTCCCCAAGGCTATCCGCTCAAAGTTGAGTAGTGCAATTGCGAATTTCTGGTGGAAAACTAATGAAAATAGTAAAGGTATCCACTGGATTGCTTGGAATAAGCTTTGCACGCCACACTCCGATGGCGGCTTGGGCTTTAGAACACTTGAAGAGTTTAATCTTGCTCTTTTAGCAAAAAAACTTTGGCGCCTCCTTAGATACCCAAATTCTCTTTTGAGCAGGGTCCTGAGGGGTAGATATTTTCGATTTAGTGATCCTCTACATATTGGAAATTCTAACCGTCCCTCCTATGGATGGAGGAGTATTATGGCGGCCAAACCACTACTTGTTTTGGGCCGTCGACGGACCATTGGCTCTGGAATGTTAACCCGAGTTTGGGAAGGCCCGTGGATTCCCACCATTCCTGCGCGACCCGTAAAGAGCATTCTTAACATTCGAGATCCACATCTCTATGTTAATGACCTCATCGACCAAACCACGAAAACGTGGAAATTGGATCGCATTCAATCTTTGATTGATCCTGTAGATATTCCACTCATATTAGGGATCCGACCAAGTTGTACTTACTTGAGCGATGGTTTTAGTTGGTCTCATACCAAATCAGGAAATTACACGGTAAAGTCCGGTTATTGGGCCGCGAAAGCTCTGTATCGTCCTACTTGTGACCTCCCTTTTCAGGGACCGGGTGTTTCGACACTTCAGGCACAAGTATGGAAGCTTAAAACTACGGGGAAGCTCATGCATTTCGCGTGGCAATGTATCTCGGGTTGTCTAGCCACAAGCCAAAAACTTGTCTACCGACATATTGGTACTGACAAAGGTTGCCCTCGCTGTGGAGGGGAAGAAGAATCTATTAACCATCTTCTTTTTGAATGTCCGCCCTCGAGACAGATTTGGGCATTATCACCTATTCCCTCTTCCGGGCACATCTTTCCTAGAAATTCCCTTTTCTACAACTTCGATTTCCTCTTCTGGCAAGGTCTAGAGTTTGGAATAGAGGAGGATGTTTTAGAACTCTTTCCATGGATACTATGGTATATCTGGAAAAGCCGTAATCGCTTCCTATTTGAAAACTTCAAAGAACCCCCTATGGAAACTTTGGCCTTGGCTTTACGAAAAGCTTCTGTTTGGAAGCAAGCTAACTTGAAAGATGAGGTAGATCCCGAGCCTCTCGGCCGCTCGGCTCAACCCCACTCTTCTCTGCCTCGGATCTCGGAATGCCAGATTGATGCTTCCTGGCATACGGAGGATACCCTAAGTGGACATGGTTGGGTTTTAGTCGACCAAGACAATATTCTTCATCTTGGACTAAAGAGTTCGAGAAGAAGTCTCTCACCGCTCCACGCAGAAATTGATTCTTTGCTTTGGGCAATGGAATGTATGATCTCGTTAGGCATTAACATTGGCGCCTTCGCATCCGATTGCTTTGACATGATTTCTCTCCTCGACAACCAAGACGTTTGGCCAACTTTTGCAGCAGAAATGGCCTCTTTCCGGTCTCTCGTTTGTTTTTTTCCTTCTTTTAATATTAGATTTCTTCCTCGTAGTTGTAATACTCGAGCAGAGTGTTTAGCCAAAAATGATCGAGCTCGAAACAGTCTCTTTTCCCATGTAAGTTCGTCGGTTCCTGATTGGCTCTTTCCGATATCTTAATAAAAATGGTGCTTGATGAAAAAAAAAAAAAAAAAAAAAAGAAAATGTGGATGAATCTTGATGTTGTTTTCAGGATGGGCGTGAAGCCAATCGGGCAGCTCTGAAGATGAAGCTTGCAGCAAAATAAGCAGAGAGGATGAAGAAACTTGTGTCTGCCTACTAGACACAAAAGGGGAAGAAAGAGAGAGAGATTTACAACGTGCTAGAAGAGTCAAGGACTACAAGTCCACCAAACCGGAGTTACAACATGCAAACTTCTGACCTTGAATTTCTTTTTTCTTTTTTCTTTTTTTAAGAAGCTCCTTTAGTACACTGATTCAAATAGTGATTGATTCTTATCAAACAATTTTTCAAACAATATATATATATATATATATATCCATCAAAATCTTTGCCATGGGAGATCCGCCGCCAAGGTGGCCACCTAGCGATTAAATGAAGATTGGGATTGTGCGTATTGAGCTGCCAAAACAGGTTGAAGTCTGTACGCCGAGCCTAATCCACCATATCATTTGATATATATGGATTTAAATATTAAATTCATTAATAAGCGAACTTCAAAGATCAATCTACAATAGATTAAATATATTGAAGATTTTAATATGTCCGAACATTATGAAAATGTAGAATAAATAGTTAACACTTTGCCAAGATTTGTGGAATGCACCCGATGGAAATGGTAGTGAAATGGTCCAATTGAATGACATTAGAAAAGGAGATTCAGGGTAAGGCCTATCACTTGATATCCTAAGTGTTCATGCTTGTAAAGTCAAATGACAATAAAAACAAAGACATTTTGTATGGTAATTAGACTCATGATGTATTACAGTTAAATAATAGCTAGAAGGATTCATTTTCTCGGAGGTAGAATAGATGAGAAAATAATTAACCATGCAATATTTGAATGTCCGCCAATATTATGTGCATGGGCTCTATGCCCAATCCAATCAGTCCTAGAGAGTCTTTTGGTGTACACTGAGTTTATTTAAACTAGATTACATAGTTTGGAGACTACATGATATTTTGAATCATGCCGTAAGTGAGTTCAAGACAGAATAAAACCGGTAATTTCATGTATCCAAGTCTTGGATATTCTAGACCAAATTTTTTTTCTTTAGCAAATGCATATTCGATTTCAGATATATCCTAAAGTTGTAGAATATCACATTAACATTTAAAATTTTGCTATATATGCGTCAAAATTTCCCAAATCCACGTGACAACATGTGGTAACGACAAAGACACGTTGGATGAAAAATCTAAAGATTTTCTGACATCAATCTCCACCGTCTGAGAATCTGATTCAGGTGAAGAAAATCATTGTCGATAACTGAAATTTGACCATTGATTCTTCTGATTTCCACCAATAAAACTCTTTGCACGACGAATCGAAACTCCAAACAAATTAAATCATGGATAAAAGGAATTTAAAAATCACGAAAAAAAATTCTTCTTTTCTTCAACTTTCGTTGAAACTAACTATCCTTGAATTTTCTGTAAACAGTGTACCCAACAAAACAAGCTAGAGAAAATCCACCAAACAACCACTATGTGGATAAACAAATCCACCACATATCCAGTTTTTCTAAATTGATCCGATTCACCATAAGATGGTGAAACTTCGCCTCTGATCCATCGAAAACTGACACATTTGTATAAACACAAAAGATAGGCTTGTTATCTCTCGTGATCAGAAACAGAAACGAACCAAGACAATTCCCCTCTCTTGCAAGCAAACAAACAACGTAACAAAGGCGACGGCAAAGCCTGAACAAAACTCTCTGAGCAAATTAAAAACTTAATCGAAAGTTTCTCTAAAGAGAAGAGAGAGAGAAATAATATTTTTTTGAACCACGCACTAATTATTTAGATATTTGTTATAGCGATTTTATATATAAATTAATGTAAAATATAAAAATAAAATAAAAACATTATGAAAAGAAAATGAATACAAAAATTTTTTTATCGAGAAAGAAAATACGTTTTAGGGGGTATTATTCAATGATGGAGTTAAAATCAATTCTTTAAGGTTTAGATTTGCAATCTGATATTGCTTTTAAGAATATGTTTGTGTGAATTTCAAAATCTCTGCAGTATATCTTGGATTTTGATTCAATAAGTTACTCATGAAACTCCAAAGAGGTTTTATTTCAAATGATTTAATATGCATGGGGTGTTATTGGTTTATTGATTTGTAAATCCATATAGGATTTGAAAATCCTTATTAATTATGAAATCAAGACATATGAATTTTGAAATAACATGTGTTTATTTATGGATTTGAATCCTTCTATTTTTTTCCTTCAAATCCATTTAAAATACAATTTGGATTTTGAAATCTAAATACAAATGACTAAACGAATAACATAGGGTTTTAACTTTTAACTAGTATTTATGAATCATAGAACCAATAGCACATGATTTTAATTAGGATTTTAAAAGCAACGATTGAATAACAAATGATTTTTTTTTTTTTTTGGCATAAGGAGATTTCATTAGAAATTAATCAAGAGTTCTCCATAGAAGGAGGATACAAAAGGCTACTAGGAGCCAAACAAGCAAATTATGTGACCCACAACAATACAACATGGTCAAGCAAATGAGAAAAACTAAAACTACAACAATAGTTCAAACAGAAACATAGAGATAAATGAGAGTTCACAAACTCAACCGAAGAAGCGTACACACATCGGCAACCGAAGACAAACAAATGATTTTTGTTTGAATTTCCATATCCTTATAAATTCATGAACCAATAACCCCGATTTTACAAGTTTTTTAGTTTTAAATAACACTAAATTTTAATAAAATATTTTAAATTTTAGTTGAATAACACCAAACTTTAAAATTATTAAACATGATTTAAAAATATAAGATCCAATAACACCAGATTTTAAAGCTGGATTTAGAATTATTAGTTGTATAACATTGGATTTTGACCCAAAAAAAAAATAAAGTTAGAATAACATTGGATTAGTGTTGAATTTCAATTCTATTAAAATTCAACATTGAATAACAAACCCCATAGCCATTATAAAAGGGTAAAAGTATAGTATTAGTATAAATTTACTAATCAACCGGTTAAGGTTATTAATCAAATGGTTCAGCCACAAAATCATTGAGTTTTCTCATTTACCCATCCCTTTTTAAATCAATTCGACCAAAATCAAAATGTTGTTCTTCCTTCTCAATACTGTTTAAAAACAAGTGAGGGAAAATTCCCGCACATTATTTCCAATAATAATTCAATTTCAAACCCTAAAAATTCGAAAATTCCCCCAAAATCCTCTCTACCCAATGGCATCGGAAAAGCCAGAAGATCCGATGAACAACACCGCCGGAATAGGAACAGACGAGGAGTCTATAGCTCAGCGTCGGAAGCGGCTCCGACGAGTGAGCTTCGCCGACCGGGAAATTACTTCCGTTCACATTTTCAACCGGGACGAAGATTACGAGACGCCGCCAAATACCTCCGCCGCGAAACCACAAAACGGTGATACAGCAGAGCATGAAGATAAAGTAATTAGGTTTTTCGGTGAATTATCTGACCGCGAAGATACTGACGGAGATGGTGATGCTGAATACGAAGCTATATTGGATAAATCATTCTTGAGACCAAAATATTCACCATCTTCAGGAGGTAGTACTGTTGGTTCTGCTACTAGTGATAACGGTACGCTTCAATTACTTTGAATTTAGGGTTTGTTCTTACTCCTGTGAATGAATTTTGAGCTGAATCGATTTTGTTTTCTTAATCAGAAGATAATTTCTTTGGCCCTGTGTCTTCTCATTTTATCAATCCTGGAAGATTGTCGGATACTACTTTCTCTGAAGAGCACCATGAAATGACGATGGATTCTACTGCGTTTTCGATGCATTTTCGGAGTCTTGCGAGGTCAGAGTCTGGAGATGTAAGGACCCCTACGAGTAGTCATCTTCCAGTAGAAGAAAAAACACCAACTGAGGTTACCTCTAGATCTGATACAGGAAGTGCAATGGTGTTAACAGAACCTAAGAAGCTATTTCCAAAATCCCCTGTGCCAGTTGATAAAGGAAGTGGTGGTAGAGACTCGAATGATATGAGTATTGTGGGTGAAAATTCTCGGAAATATGATTACGGTTATATATCTCCTACACTAGCAGCTTTAATGGGAGATGGAAGCAAGGAATTGCTTCCTGAAGATAATACTGTGGAAGCAAGATCACCTATCGATGATTTTTTTTCGTCTCCTCAAAATGGATACATGCCCATAGGTCATGGTATAGATAGCAGTGATGCTTGTCACCCTCAAATAGTGCTGCAGGAATCAGGAAGCTTACGTTACACAAAAGAGGCTTCCCTTTCCTCGTCAGCTATTAGAAGGCAAAGTGCGTTTTTAGTTGGTATGTTGCCTCAGTCCTTATCTTGTGTTACTCCTTCCCCTAAACAGGGTGGAAGCTTTATGAGCAGGGAAACTCGGGCACTAGTTGAGAGCTTGTCAACTATTCAGAAAAGCAAATCCAGACTTGGATTGATTCCACCCTCCCCTGGTTCTGCTCTTTCTCAAAGAATTGAGAAATCAAAGCTACAATTATCCGGACACCGTTCTATGGTTACCCCAGCAACTGGGAGGGAAGAGATAGGTGTCCTCAGGGAAAAGCATGCAGATATACCCATTACCAACTTGGAGGATTTGTTATCAAAACATGATAATAGAACACCAATTTCTGAAAAGAAAAGCATCCCAGATAAGTGTGTTAGTGGTGCATTCAACCCTGCTGTTGACACTAGCGATGATAATAGAACACAAGTTTCAGAAAAGAAAGGCATCCCAGATCGATGCACTAGTGGTGCATTGAGCCCTGCTGTTGACACTAGCGTTGATAGAACACCAGTTTTAGAAAAGAAAGGCATCCCAGATCGATGCACTAGTGGTGCATTGAGCCCTGCTGTTGACACTAGCGATGATAGAACACCAGTTTCAGAAAAGAAAGGATTGAGCCCTGCTGTTGACACTAGCGATGATAGAACACCAGTTTCTGAAAAGAAAGGCATGCCAGATCAACACTGTTGTGGTGCATTGATCCCTGCTGTTGACATAAGCGATGTGTTTGCACGCAGAAGTCCAGAAGGAAATACTAATTCTGAGATAGAAGGTTCACTCTGTAAACAACAACAGAGAAATCAGACAGCCAGCACCCCTGAGAAGTGTGTGTCATCTCTAACAAATTCGTCAAATGCAAAACCGTCAGCATTGAAGAAGTTTGCTACTCGTCCAGATCAAGAGCAGCATAGTAAAGCCATTGAGACTGGGGAGGGAAATGTGACCAAGGAATGTGCTAGTAATTGTTCTATGAATACATTATCCGACAAAGTGGATTCCCTGCTTGCAGAATCTAGCGTATTACTTAGCGAGACAGGCTTCTTGAATGGCTCTGCTCAACAAAAAGAGAAGGACAGTATGCTGAACAAAAATCAAAACAGAACCAACATCAGTGCTTCCCAGAGTCTTCTGAAGGATAATAATCACTTTAAAGTCCATTGTGAAACAGAAGTTATCTCAGCTGAAGACTTTCCTGCTTTAGTTACAAAAAACCTTCCTAGTACCTCTGGCTCTCCATCTATGGACAGGTATGAGAATGAGGCTTCACATGCTAAGGTATAATTCTACACCCATGTATATGTTTTGAAGATCTATCTGTCCACGGGACAAATGGATTACAAAATCCATTTTCTGAACGTGAATAGATCTTTTTGATCTCTGAGATGGTAGTAAATTTCCAAATTGGCCTTTTTACACCAACAGCTGAACCAGATCATTCCTTTATAAGAAGTTAAGAACCCACTAAGAGGTCATTCAGATTGAATATTTTGACTCAGATTCCATGGAAGACCTTGAGCAGTGCATTTCTGAAAGAAATTACTCAGAATGCCGGAGAAGAATTATCATATTTCAGCTATCCCAAAGGATATGTAATGATACAATTTTAGGCTGAGCCAGATTTCTAAACTATAATAATTTGCAGGGACCATCCAGATTGAAAAGGAAAGCAGAAGATGTTGATTGTGCCGGTAGAAGTTGTAGCCCCAAAGTCGGGAGAAGTACACAGTATATTTCGAATTCAGTGATGGACATCCCTAATGGAAACATCGATGCTAACGATTGCCGCAGAGTTCATGAACAAGTGAACTGGGTAGAAGTAAGTACTGTTGATAACCTCTTTGTTATCGGATGCAAGTCCATCGTTTCTTCATACAAATAAGTTACTGTTCCATTACCATGCAGATTCCAGGAAAAGTATCAGAAAAAATCAATCAAATGCTTGCTCCCTTGGAAGATAAGCTGAACTCCAGACTGGTATATTATTCCTCTCTGCGGAAACCCAATCTGGCTACTGAGACTGTTTCCTTTTAGCTTTTATAGTTTCAGTACTAATGTTCCAAAAGTGCAGATATGCAAGCTGGAAGATATATTAACACACATGAAGAAGGTTCATTTGTGTGAGATGCTCTGTCTTCAAATTCAATCTCAGGTCAGCCTATAAGAAAACGTCTGCTATCATTCTTTCTACATAAATATACACTGATGATACTGATGATCTTGTTCTACTTGTAGAAAGTATGTGACGACTTGCGTGGTGCCAAGACAAAGAGGTTCCCCCTGTACTTCCTTTATATATTTGATACAAAACACTAAACAGTATCGATATTCTTTAGAATCAAATAGTGCCAAGTATATAACATTCATTGCGAGTATTATTGCAGACGTGCTGAGAGCAGATCATTACTCTGCAAGTTAGCATACGAAAAAGCCAAACTTGAGTTGCTGCACCTCAAGAAAGAGATAATGATGGTATTTACTTTGTTCCTCTTTTTCAAACTTTCTATTGATTCTGCTTACTTGATCAAATTTCACTTATATGGTATGCAGAAAAAGTTTCAAGCAGTGAGCACCGGTGTACAAACATCCGAAACATTGAGGTTGAATTGTGCGAACTTTCTACGTCAACATGGTTTCCATTCTACTAGCTTGTTGAATCCTGACCAAGCTCAAGAGGTAACTAGACTAGTTTGAAATACCCATAAAAGTAAAAACTGTTGGTGGGTCTTACCTCTTAAAAGATGTAATTATGGCAAATTTCAATAATTAGGACGCCTTAACTCTTTCACAGGCTAAAAATGGTTTTTGGTAAACATGGAACATTTTTCAGGGTGATGATTTCTTTTCACTCTACTGGCAGAAAATTTTATTTGTTTACATCTCAGATGTAATGTTCTTCCCACATGGTCTCATGATATTTTCTAGATCAGAGATGTATGCTATGATTTCTCTTATTTGTAATGCTTTTGCTATTTTCGTGTATTTTGACCCTTGTTTTAATCTAAGTAATTAATAGACTTGTTATCTGTCAACATTTTTCTAGGTTGTTACTAGCAAAGGAGCAGAGATAACACAGGAGATCAAAGAATTGGACTCCAAAATCAAGAACTTGATTCAATGTTTTACGACGTCCGACACGGTGACAGGAGAACCGGCATATGCAGACACTATTATGATTGCTGAAGATACTTTGAAAAAGAGAATGAGTTGCAGATCCATACGTCAGGATATTCTGGTATATACCATCTTATTTCTATAGACATAGGGATCTAAAACAAAGTGTTTTTCTTAACTTGAATTACCCTTCTGCTGTCGGCAGGTCTGGCAAGTTGACAGTTTGGGTGAGTGGAATGATTGTCAGAGCATTGTTCTAAACTATAGTGACGTGTTCAACCAAAGGTTGGTTTTATCTTTCCATAACCTTTTTGAAGAATCTGTTTCCTACACTTTGCTACATATACATGAGCGCTATTTGGAATTTATTGAAATTTTTTTCGGATATGCAGGCTCACATTAAAGCCTGGTCATCCTTCATGTGTACTAGTTTCAAACAGTTTGAGTGATAAATTCGTTAAGGTAAGGGTAACCAAACTGTTGTCCTTCCATTAATACATGTTCTTCTTTTTGTTTCTGATCAAGGCATTGTTCTTCAGCATTTCCCAGAGATGAATGTTTCAATTGCGTTTAACTCTTTGTTTAACGCTGAAGACTCCCGGAAGTATATTGGTGGTTCCAATTTATTGTTGGAGATTACACAGGTGTGTTTCTGTTTCAATTACCTTTTGTTGCTATGGTTCTTTGAATACTATCATAGCATCTTAGGTATTTTTCGATCTTATTGAAATTCTTTTTGCAAGTCATGTTCGCTCTCTCCTTAGTGTTTGTAAGTTCCTTTAGAAGAATCACTTTCTCTGGCTTTATTTTGTGCAAGACTACTAGACCTCTGAAATTTGTCTCATTTTGCTCTGAGAATGCAGAAAACCAGTTTGCTCTTACACAATCTGCTAGATGTGGCTGAGGAATTTCATTTAGCTCAAATGAATATACCAAATTTAGTCCAAGGAAACTTTGATTCTCCATCAGGTAATCTATTTCCTCCTCTCACTTCCCTTTTGGTCATACTAGTTTAACAGTAGTGGCCAATACATGCGCAATTTAGCAATTTTATAATGACTAGTTCTGTCTGAGATAGCAACACTAGTGTCTTGTTGATTGCAGCGGAGCTGCTACATTTGCAGATTAACTTTCTTGATTGCACAAACTTGAGAAAACTAAGCGTGATTCTCGATGTGACATCTTTGATCCAGTAAGTATCTAAGCCGCTCAGTAACTATCAAGTTCTTAAGACTTTCCGATAATTAAACTGTGCTCTCTATTGTAACAGTGGGAAGTATCCTAGTGATGTAGTTCCTTGCGAGTTACGAGAAGTTTCAGGCACAAAAAGAGACGGTGTTGCATCAAAACAACTGAAGAACGAGATAGACTCTGCAATGAATGATGTTGGAGTGGGATATCCTCGAATACTGAGACTCTGTCTTTGCATTTCCAAAGCATTGCAATCACAAAAGAGATGATAACTCATTTTGTAACACTTTAACATTTTACGGGTTTGGTTTTGTAAATATGGCGGAAGGGCTACTACTACTAGTACTAGTGTACTACTAGTACCTTTTGCCATTTTTAATCTTTTAACCAAAAGTTTTAGTTTTGGGTTTTGTATATGTTGGTGAATACGTTAACCAGTCTTCCTCGTTTCGGGTCTTAGTGTAAGATTACCTATAAATATTTTGGTCTCATATAACTTCAAATGTTTGTTTGTTTGCGTTAATTTATCAAAAGTACTGGCTATTCATCAATAGACAATTCATTTGCTATACGACACCATTAACCCCAAAATCTAGATGGTAAATTAGGCGACACCAGTGACACAATGTAAACATATGAAAATGGTGTAGGCCACTCTTATCCAATCTTTTTTAATACCTTACATTGAACCTATTCTGGATTTTGGTTATGGGTTTACTTACTTTATTTGCTACCTTACTGATAAATATGTAGTAATGTTCTTATCATATCTTTCCCAATTTGTAAGACAAGTCATTAAACAGTAACTTTTTTGGTCAAAATATCATATCAGTTACACACAACAATATATGACCAATAAGGATGGTCACATGACCTCTCTCCTTTCCTCACGACACAAAGATCTAAACCAAGGAAGATTCCTATTCCGTTAGCTGATGGTGCAGCAGCTTGGTGTGTAACACATGTAGGGGTCAATATCAGTTGGACATTTGTGGTAGGATCTTGACTCACCAATATCAGCTTGGTGTGTAACACATGTAGTGGTCAATATCACTCCCATTATTCATGTGGTTTTGATAATAATGTATATGTGAGAAATTTCAAGGTGATGTGATTGCAGTTCAAATTATACATTAGAAAAGTCATCTAACGTTGATTTCACTTCAATGACGACTTCACTTAGCTCTCACTTCTTCCACTATGCAAAACTACATCCTTTCATTATTTATACCAATCTCCTCCCCTCTCACATTTCTTATATCAAAAATCGATTCTTTCTTACAAAGTTTTCATCATGTCTGAACCCCTTTTGCGTTTGAATTTTCTTTTGCTACTCTTACTCTCTTGTGTCTCCCCTTCAAGCCTCTTCACGTTTAATAACCCTGTTGTTGGTCTTGGTGCTTGTGGTCCCCATCAGATTCAAGCCTTTACGCAGTTCAAGAACGAGTTTGATACTCGTGCTTGCAACCATAGCGACCCTTGGAATGGAGTGTGGTGCGATAACTCCACGGGCACGGTCACGAAGCTACAACTCGGGGCCTGTCTCAGTGGAACTCTGAAATCCAACAGTAGCCTCTTCCAGTTTCATCAGCTTCGTCACCTTTCTCTCTCTAACAACAAATTCACCCCCTCTTCAATCCTTTCCAAGTTTGGAATGCTCAACAAATTAGAGGTTTTATCACTTTCAAGTAACAGCTTCCTCGGCCAAATTCCTTTTTCATTTAGTAACCTAAGCATGCTTTCAGCTTTAGTCCTTCGCGATAACGAGCTCACTGGTAGTTTATCACTTGTGTGGAGTCTACGCAAGCTCACATACTTAGATGTTTCTCATAATCACTTCTCTGGAACTATGAATCCCAACAGTAGCCTCTTTGAGTTGCACCACCTCACTTACCTTAATCTCGGTTTCAACAACTTCACCTCCTCTTCACTCCCTTATGAACTTGGCAATCTCAACAAACTAGAGTCATTGGATGTATCCTCTAGTAGCTTATTCGGTCAAGTTCCCCCCACAATTAGTAACCTAACCCATGCGAGTTGTACCTTACCTTCAACGACCTCAACGATTGTCTCACAGTTGTACAAAATCTAACCAAGCTCTCCATTCTAGAACTTTCTGAAAATCACTTTTTTGGAACCATCCCTTCTTCTATTTTCAATATGCCTTTCTTATCATATCTTTTATTAAGTGGAAACAATCTCAACGGTTCATTTGAAGCTCCTAACTCCTCTTCAACGTCAATGCTAGAGGGTTTGTACCTAGGTAAAAACCATTTTGAAGGAAAAATCCTAGAACCTATTTCAAAGCTCATCAACCTCAAAGAACTAGACCTTTCTTTCCTAAAAAGAAGCTATCCAATTGACTTAAGTCTCTTCTCCTCTCTCAAATCTTTGTTGCTCCTCGATCTTTCCGGTGATTGGATATCTCAGGCTAGTTTAAGTTCGGATTCATACATTCCATCAACCCTGGAAGCGTTGCGTTTGAAGTACTGCAACATCATAAAGACCCTTCATAATTTGGAGTATATTGCCTTATCAAACAATAGAATCAGTGGGAAAATCCCAGAGTGGTTATGGAGCCTTCCTCGTCTGAGCTCAATGTACATTGGAGATAATTTGTTAACTGGCTTCGAAGGTTCATCAGAAGTTTTAGTAAATTCATCGGTGCAGATCTTAGTTTTGGATTCAAATAGTTTGGAAGGAGCGCTTCCGCATCTACCGCTCTCTATCAACTACTTCTCTACAAAAAACAATAGATTCGGAGGCAACATTCCTCTTTCAATATGCAACAGAAGCTCGCTTGATGTCCTTAATCTAAGCTACAACAACTTCACCGGTCCAATTCCTCCATGTCTGAGTAACCTCTTGATTTTGATTCTTCGAAAAAACAACTTGGAAGGAAGTATTCCAGACAAGTATTATGTTGATACACCTCTACGGTCACTCGACGTTGGCTACAATCGATTAACGGGAAAGCTTCCAAGGTCTCTTCTAAATTGCTCAGCTCTACAGTTTCTAAATGTGGAACACAACCGAATCAAAGATATATTTCCTTTCTCCCTTAAGGCTTTACCGAAATTGCAAGTCCTTATCCTCAGTTCAAACAAATTATATGGTCCTATATCTCCTCCTAATCAAGGTCCTCTGGGATTTCCTGAGCTGCGGATACTTGAGATAGCTGGTAATAAATTAACCGGAAGCTTGCCTCCAGATTTTTTTGTGAATTGGAAAGCATCATCACTCACTATGAATGAAGTGTGGGATCTATATATGGTATATGAGAAGATTCTTTACGGGCAGTATTTCCTCACCTATCATGAAGCTATAGATTTACGATATAAAGGTCTATCTATGGAGCAAGAGAGCGTCCTTACTTCTTACGCCACCATTGATTTTTCTGGAAACAGACTTGAAGGAGAAATTCCTGAATCTATCGGTCTCTTAAAGGCACTGATCGCACTCAACTTATCGAACAACGCCTTCACAGGCCATATTCCTCTGTCTTTGGCCAATCTTGTGAAGCTCGAGTCACTAGACCTATCAAGTAACCAACTCTCAGGGACGATTCCTAATGGACTAGGGACTCTCTCGTTTTTGGAGTACATAAACGTGTCCCACAACCAACTCAACGGTGAAATACCACAAGGAACACAGATTACTGGGCAACCTAAATCATCCTTTGAAGGAAATGCAGGGCTTTGTGGTTTGCCTCTTCAAGAAAGTTGCTTTGGGACTAACACGCCACCAACACAGCCGACTAAAGAAGAGGAAGAAGAGGAACAAGTGTTGAATTGGAAAGGCGTGGCAATAGGGTATGGGGTTGGAGTGTTACTTGGATACAAACCGGAGTGGCTAGCTTGTCTGTTTAAGCGCAGAAACCATTGAGATCTATTTTGTCAAGTTGTTGTTGGTATTGTATTGGAGCATTTCTTTACGTTTGTTGTATCTTTATCTGATGTTTTTGTTCTCTATTAAGTAAGAATGGTGAATTCTCTTTAGATTTTGTTTCTTTTCCTAACGAAAAAAGTAGCAGAGAGGCAGGGAAGAGGGTAAATGGGGGGAGTGATGAAACAGAAGAAAATCAAAATTGGGTTTTAGATTACAAGAAACCATATCAATTCATCACCATTGGCACAAAGACCTAATTTAGATATATGCAAACCCCAGCAGCTTAAATCTCTTTCCAAATATATTCATACCCTAAAGGATCATACCTCGGTACTAAGTCATCATATTTCTTGACCGCTAAAACATAACGAAAAAAGAAGGGCATATACCTCGGGCAGAGTTTTCCCATGATCAGCTTAGCAGAGCAATATGGGCATTAATATAATTCCTCAACGTAATCTTCTTCTTCTTTCAAGTTATTAAGCACACTTGAAGCCATGACAAACCGAGAGGACGATGATGATACTGGAAAATTTACCAAGGACTATGAGCTTAATCTTCATGTTCTGAAACCACATCGTTCTTGTCATTTTTCGTTCTTGGCGTTATGAAACCTTGCGGCTGTAGATATCAGAATTGGAAATATAAGAGCGTGACAAATTAGAAAGGAGATATGTTTGTATCAAAAAGCTCACATATAGAGTGAAAGGTAAGTTACTATACTTAAAACGATGGTCCACTAGAAGTTCGATTTTCTCACTGCAGTCAAGAGCCTGCAAGTTAATGAATTACATAAAGCTTAGTCAGTTTTGCAGAAGTGGATAAGGAGCAGAGAAAATTCAAGTCATATATTCTCAAATGAATGATATAAAATTGTGAGATTGACATGGATATATGATTCTGACCTTCTCAGTGTTCTCCATCATAACACCTTCTCAGAGTTATTGCTCATATATATCACCTAACTTCAAATACAAGAGGCAAAGCAAGCTAAAGGTATAACCACATGCAACAATAATTCATGCTAAAAGTTTGGTTGTAGCAAAGAAAATTTTCAGTTCGAAGCAAAGTCTCAATTACAATGCATTCTCAGTTCTCACAAACAAGCCAATACATTGATCCAACCGAGGGATGCATCAATAAGTAAAAAAGAGAAAATTCTAATCCAACATGGAACTATAACACCAAGAAACAGAGATGCATCAATAAGTAAAAAGAAAGAAAAATTTTAATCCATCAACAGAAACAAAATTATCTTCAGACATTCATTGGCAAGAAACGCCCAAAACGAATCCATAAATATACATGTGAATGTCATTGGTACTAACTAGGGCTGGGCATTCGGGTATGCGGGTCGGGTTCGGGTAAAACCCGATCGGGTACGGGTCTTTCGGGTAGAGGAGTTTAGGACCCAATAGGGTAAATCTAAAATATCGGTTCGGTTTCGGTTCGGATCTAATCGGGTTCGGGTCGGTTCGGGTTTAGATTTTTAGAACCGCTAAATACCCAAAAAAATCGGGTACCCATCGGGTTCGGGTATTTTATACCCAAATACCCAAAATTTTACCAAATACCCGAATTTTATCCGAAATTTTATCCTAATATCCAAATTTTATCCGCAATTTTACTCTAATATCCGAGTTTCACCCGAAAATTTATCCGAATAACCGGAATTTTTTCCAAATATTTAAAAAATTTACAAGCATCTCGCGTATAAATAAATTTTGTCTTAAATATTTAAATATAAGTGTATTTAATTTTTGGTAACTATTCTCGGATATTTAGATATAAATGTATTTAGCTCAAATATTACATATATAAAAACTTTTATATGTATAAGTATATGTAATTTCGGGTAATCGGGTACCCGTTCGGGTATCGGGTTCGGATCGGGTTTTACCCTATACCCACGGGTACGGCAATACAAGACCCAATAGGGTAAATAGCTAATACCCGTACCCGCCCCGAACCGGTTTTTTCGGGTCGGTTTCGGTTCGGGTACTCGGGTACGGTTTTTTTGCCCAGGCCTAGTACTAACCGATAGAAAAATGAGCAAATAGATCCAGTGAAGTAGATTGCAACATGAACACAAATATACATCTTCAAGACTCACTGAAGCCATTATCGACGAAGTAATTGAAGGTGTGAACGTCGCAATTGTATGTGGACACACATTCAATTTTTATTGCTTTCTTTATTATCCTATTTCAGTTTGTATTTTCTAGGCAAATTTGCTAGCTTTCGTGTCCAGTTTTGTTTCTTATGTATATAACTTTTTTTGTTTGATTCAATAAAAGTTTACATTTTAGTTGTGATTTCAAAAATAATAATTCAGCCTAAATTTTTACCGTTATTTTACGTGACATAAGTACATAACTAACTATCCTAAGAAAATGAAATCTCAAGTTATTTATTCAATTTTCTAATTTTCTTTTTGTTTTAGATAACTACCGACATGCCCTGAAACCGGGATTCTCTACGAAATTTAGGGCGGATTCTCTAAGAATTTACGTCCTGAGACCCGAATCCTCCACCACCTCACCACCATAAGTAGATTCCAAATAACTTTTTTTTCTTGCATTGTTGTTTCTTTTTGATTAACAAGAATGTAACTCTTAAAAGACTACTTTTCGAATAACTTACATTAAATCAATATGTATTTTAGTACCTTATTGACACTATGGTCTTATCATATATTTCCGAGTTTCTGAGGCAATTCATTAAATAGTTACATTTTTTGGTCAAATATCTTATCGTTACACACAACACCTCAACATCTCAAAGGTATACACATTCTTCCACTATTTGAATGACATTATACTCTTTTTTATCTAATTTACTCTTTTTTTTAACTCCTCGAAACCGGGATTTTCTATGAAATTTAGGGCGGATTCTCTATGAATTTTCGTCCTGAGACCCGAATCCTCCACCACATAACCACTATAAGTGGATTCCAAATAACTCTTTTTCTTGCATTTTTGTTTCTTTTTGATTAAGAAGAATGTATCTATTAAAAGACTACTTTTCGAATAGCTTACATTAAATCACTATGTATTTTAGTACCTTATTGAAACTATGTTCTTATCATATCTTTTCGAATTTGTGAGACAATTCGTTAAATAGTTACACTTTCTTTGATCAAATATCTTATCAGTTACACACAACACCTAAATCTCAAGAGTTATTACACATTTTCCGCTCTTGAAATGATACAATAATCCTTTTATCTATTTTACTCTTTTTTATGCCCCAAAACCGGGATTCTCTAAGTAATTCAGGGCGGATTCTTTACGAATTTACGTCATGAGACACGGATCTTCCACCACGTAACTATACCATAAGTGGATTCCAAATAACTCTCTTTCTTGCATTTTTGTTTCTTTTTTATTAAGAAGAATGTAACTATTTTAATAAAAGAAAAAGAAAGAAAACAAAATGTAATAATTAAGAGGTAGCGTTCTTTACAGACTGTTCTGATTGGTGAAGACGGTGTCTTCTCCAACCGAATGGCCGGTGTTTTCAGTGTATTTGGAGGAGTTTCAGAGCGACAAGGAAGAATTTTCAACCTTCTCTTTATCTTTAACTAGATATGGACACGTGCGTTGCACGGGTTAACGATCGAAATTGTTATTTTTAATTTTTATTTTGGTAAGCTTAAATAAAATTATATAAAAATATGTTTTAATTTTAGAAAATTTAGTATTTTAATTATTTTTTAAATATAGATTAATTATGCATAATGTATAATATAAAATACTATTTTTAGTTTTGTTTATTATATGTTAGAGTATGATATTTAATAAATGTTCATATGTGTATTATTGAATTTTAATAAATTATCTACATCCCTCGAAAGAGTGTATAACACTTTCTAATTTCAAAGTGGGCAAGATAGAAACAAAATTGTGACAATATGAGACAATTTATATCCACATCATGTAACTTTACTTGATAATATGAGAAATCCTCAAAACAAAAGACAAATACATAAGAAATTAGGGAATATGCACTAAATAACCTAAGACTAAAAAAGAATTAAGAAAATAATATTAACTAAACAATGTCTATTTGCTATGGTTTTTGACAATTTTTGGTCCATATTACTCATGAGTTACGTTCTTCGTTGTCTCTTTTTTCTTTCTTCTCGCTGGCGAGAAGTCTCAAATCTCTCTTTTTCTCTCATTAGATTTCTCTTATTTTTGCTCGATCTCCTCTTTGTTTTTCTTTCTCTCCCTCTCGTTGGATTTCTACACCACCATATGTTTTACTTTTTTTCATATCACTATTTCTCTCATTCTTCGGGCATCACCACCGAGTCTCACTACTCCGATCCACCAGGCCAGCACCACAACTGTATCTCACAACTATCACAATCATCATCACCATCAATACTAAATCTCGCTAATTCCGACCCACCACCTTCATCAATATTTACCGCCACCACCACCAAGGTTGAACCACAATCATCAACACCAACACCACCGTTACCACATCTTCCCCTCTTTCCCCAACTGCTCTTATTTCTCCACCTTCTTTATCTCCTCCGACATCGGGTTGAGCTTCTTCGACAACAACTCTATTTTATATCCATCGCCGTTCATAATTCTTAATATGCATCCATCGCCATATATTCTCAATTTGTCTATATATCTATTTGTTTATCTATAGAGGTGAGTATTTAAAATCTTTTTTTCTCTTAGGATTAATAATTGATTATAAAATTTTTTTAATTATCATATTATACAATAAGTGTAATTTCATAAATCTTTTTCAATTTTAAGGAAAAAGTAATCTTTTTCTTTTAGACATAGTATAGTAGCTTCAAATTAGAATTAGTAAATAATTTTTTAATTTCTATTTTTATTTAATAAGATACATATAGTTTTCTTTTTTTTTTTGTCAACCTTGGGCCACAACTGGCCGGCCCATTAGCCTAATCCCTACAAATTGTAAGGAGAGGGACACGATCCCTGGTGTGATGGTGCCTGTCCATCAGTGGACTTATCATCTGCCACTAGACTAAGGTCACTTCACGATACATATAGTTTTCTAATAATTATCTTCTTTACTTTTTAAAAATTGTTTTTTATAAGATATATATGTATAGTTGTCTTATAATTTTTTTTCTTAAATTTCTATTTTTATTTCATAAGATAAATCTATTTTTATTTCTATTTTTTATTTGAGTAAAAAAATATTTTTTTTGGTTTTACACGTTGATAAATTTAACATGTGCGTATAGTTTTTTTTTTTTTTTTAATAAATAAAAGAAAATATTTGTTTAACACGTGTCAAAATCTGAGATCGATAAATTTGACATGTGGCACGATCCTATGAGTTACTAACTTTGGAAACCATACTTTATATAATAAGATTTCTCGCAGTGCTAATGTGAAAGCGGATAATCTGGCAAGAAAAGTTCGTACATAACCGCTTCATGTTACTTATGTAAACAACATTCCCCAGAAATAGCTCTTTTGAGCACTATTTAATTTTGGATGACAAAAAAAAGAATAGCTTACATTAAACTCTTTGTATTTTGGTACCTTATTGATACTACATAATTATGTTTTATCATATCTTTCTGAATTTTTGAGACAATTCATTAAATAGTTACACTTTCTTTGGTCAAAAGCTAATAGTTACACACAACGGGCGTATTCTTTTTTCTAGTCGCACAACCAGCGATAGCGACAAGAAAATTAAAAGGCACATATGCTTATCATCTTCCAAATCAAAGCTGTTTTGAGAAACTCTGCTTCAGAAACAGAGACGCTGCGACTGATTAAATGACATGCAGCTGTCGCTGATATTTTCAGCGATCGGTTTAATCAACTCTGCTTGCCCTCGCTTTAGTCTCAGTCTGTCGCTGGTGATGTTGTTTGCTTTCATAGAAGTGCAATTTTCCTGTCGCCGACGCTAATCGCGCGACTTTGAAAAGAACACGCCCAACACCACAAAATGTAAAGATATACATGTTCTTCCACTCTTTGAATAATACTATATTCTTTTTATCTAATTTGCTCTTCTTTTATGCCTCGAAACCGGGATTCTCTATGATATTTAGGGCGGATTCTCTTTGAATTTACGTCCTCAGATCCAGATCCTCCACCACGTAACCACCATAAGTGGATTCCAAATGAGTCTCTTTCTTGCATTTTTATTTCTTTTTGATTAAGAAGAATGTAACTATTTTTTTTAAAGAAAAGAATGTAACTATTGAGAGACTACTTTTCGAATAGCTTACATTAAATCTCTCTGAATTTTGGTACCTTATTGATATTACACAATTATGTTTTTATCATATCTTTCTGAATTTGTAAGACAATTCATTAAATAGTTACACTCCTTTGGTCAAATATCTTATCATTACATACAACACTTCAAAATCTCAAAGGTATGCATATCATTCAACTCTTTGAATGACACTATTCTTTTTATCTAATTTACTCTTTTCTTTTATGCCCCGAAACCGGAAATCTCTATGAAATTTAAGGCGGATTCTCTACGAATTTACGTCCTGAGACCCGGATCCTCCACCACATAAGCATCATATGTGGATTCCAAATAACTCTCTTTCTTGCATTTTTGTTTCTTTTTGAATTAGAAGAATGAAACTATTTTTTATTAAAAAAAAAAAAGAATGTAACTATTAAGAGACTACTTTTCGAATAACTTACATTAATTCTCTCCGTATTTTGGTACCGTATTGATATTTCATAGTTATGTTTTTATCATATCTTTTCACATTTGTGAGACAATTAATTAAATAGTTACACTTTCTTTGATCAAATATCTTATCGTTACATACAACACCTCAAAATCTCAAAGGTATACACATTCTTCCACTCTTTGAATGACACTATATACTCTTTTTATCTAATTTACTCTTCTTTTTACTCTCCGAAATCGAGATTTTCTACAAAATTTAGGGTTAATTTCTCTATGAATTTACGTGATGAAACCTAGATCCTCCACCACGTAACCACCATAAGTGGATTCCAAATAAATCTCTTCTTGAATTTTTGATTCTTTTTAAATAAGAAGAATGTAAATCTACAAAAAAAAGAAAAAAGAAAAAAGAATGTAACTATTAAGAGACTATATTTCGAATAGCTTACATGTATTTTGGTACCTTATTGTTATTTTATAATTATGTTTTTATCATATCTTTCTAAATTTGTGAGACAATTCATTAAATAGTTACACTTTCTTTGGTCAAATATCGTATTGTTACACACAACACGTCAAAATCTCAAAGGCATACACATTTTTCCAATCTTTGAATGACACCATACTCGTTTTTATCCAATTTATGTTTTTTTACTCCCCGAAACCGGGATTCTCTACCAAATTTAGGGTAATTTCTCTAGAAATTTACGTTATGAGACCCGGATCTCCACCACGTAACCATCATAAGAGTTCCAAATAACTTTCTTTCTTGTATTTTTGTTTCTTTTTGAATAAGAAGATGTAACTATTTATAAAATAAAATAAAAAAAAAGAATGTAGCTATTAAGCTAGAGATTACTTTTCGAATAGCTTACATTAAATCTCTCTTTATTTTGGTATCTTATTGATATTACACAATTATGTTTTTATTATATCTTTCCGAATTTGTGAGACAATTACTTAAATAGTTACTCTTTCTTAAGTCAAATATCTTATCCTTACACAAAACATCTCAAAATCTCAAAGGTATTCACATTCTTCCACTCTTTGAAAGACAATATATTCTTTTTATCTAATTTACTCATTTTTTAATACTCCAAAACATAGATTCTCTACGAAATTTAGGGCGGATTCTCTACAAACTTACGCTTTGAGATCCGGATCCTCCACCACCTAGCCACTACACGTGGATTCCAAATAACTATCTTTCTTTCATTTTTTTTTCTTTTTGGTTTAGAAAAATGTATTTATTAAGAGTCTTCTTTTTGAATAGCGTAATTGCTTACAAGACTATGTAAACATAAACTCTTAATCCACACACACTCACATAGATTATTGAAAACTATGTTCAAACATAAAATATTTCGGTTGCGAGTATATGTCTTTCTAGCAATTTATATTTTTATATTACAAATCTGCTATCACACTCCAGATTTTTGTTATAAAAAAAGCTGTCATAACATAAAATAAATCTGTTATCACTAATAAATCAAACTAGTAATTATTTTTTCATTAACATATCTGCTACATTATGGCAGATTTTTATCGAAAAATATAAGTCTAATGCCACTGAAACAATAAATCTGCCACACATTTTAATAAATCTGTCAAAATTACGAAAGTATGTGGTGTCATCATAAAATAAGTCTGTTATGGGAAAAAAATCTGCTACAAATTAAATATCTGTCGTAACCTATTTCAAGTAATTCTGGTGGGAAAAAAAATATGTCGCAAAAAATCTGTCGTAAACAAATAAGTCTGTCGTGGAAGATAAACCTATCACAATTCACAACTAACTCAGCAGACTTCTCAAATAATTTTTTTTCCCATATTTTTTCCCCACGTTTTTAATATATTTAAGAGTACTTTTGACATTTTTTTTCCTAACAAAGAGAGAAAGAGTATTTTGGTCATAAAAATAACCCATTTAACCCCCAAATTTTTTGAGACACTATAGTAATTAAACTTATAATTTGGGTTAATCTAGTAACTTTTTCATTTTCTCTTTATCTAAATTTACTCTTTTTTGCGCTCCGAAACCGGGATTCTCTACGAAGTTTAAGACGGATTCTCTACAAAAATACACTCTGAGACCCGGATCCTCCACCACCTCACCACTACATGCGGATTCCAAATAACTCTCTTTGCACTTTTTTTTTTTTTGGATATGGGTTTACTTACTCTATTTGCTACATTACTCATATTACATAATTATGTTCTTATTTTTCTCAATTTGTAAGACCAGTCACTAAATAGTTACTTTCTTGGTCAAATATCATATCAGTTACACACAACACTTGCAAATCTCAAGGGTATACACATTCTTCCACTCTTTGATTGTCACTATATTATGTTTATCCAATTTACTCTTTTTTTACACCCCGAAACCGGGATTCTCTACGAAATTCAAGGCAAATTCTCTATGAATTTACGCCTTGAGACCCGGATCCTCCCCGATCTCACGCAGATTCCAAATAACTCTCTTTCTTGTATTTTTGTTTCTTTTTGGTTAAAAACTAAAACTATTAAGAAAATTATTTTTGATTAGCTTAATTTGCTCATAAGACTATGTAAACATGAACTCTTAATCCACACACACACATAGATTCATACAAATGGTGTAGGCCACTCTTATCCCATCTTTTTAAAGATCCTATATTGAAACTATATGTATTTTGGTACCTTATTGATATTACAAAATTATGTTCTTATCTTATCCTTCCCAATTTGTAAGACAAGTCATTAATAGTTACTTTCTTGGTCAAATATCATATCAGTTACATACAACACCGCAAATCTCAAGTGTGTATACACATTCTTCCACTCTTTGAATGACACTCTTTATCCAATTTACTCTTTTTTGACACACAAAACCGGGATTCTCACAAAAATTTAGGATGGATTTTCTGCGGATTTACGTCCTGAGACCCGGATCTTCCACTACCTCACGCGGATTCCAAATAACTCTCTTTCTAGCATTTTTGTTTTTTTGGTTAAAAAGAATGTAACTATTAAAAGAATTATTTTTGAATAGCTTATTATGTAAACATGAACTCTTAATCCACACACACTCACATAGATTCATGAAAACTATGTTCAAAGAAGAGCTCCGTTAACTCCAAAATGAAGTTGGTAAATTATGTGACACATGTTGCACAATGTAAACATATGAAAATGGTGTAGGCCACTCTTATCCTATCTTTTTTATATCTTGTACATTGAATCTATAGTCTTGATTTTGGTTATGGGTTTACTTACTCTATTTGTCACCTTATTGACATTAAGTAGTAATGTTCTTATCTCATATTTCCCAATTTGTAAGACAAGTCATCAAAATAGTTACTTTCTTGGTCAAATATCATATAGTTATACACACGACACCTCAAATCTCAAAGCTCTATACACATTCTTCCACTATATAAATGACATTATTTTCTCTTTATCTAAGTTTACTCCTTTTTACGCTCCAAAACCGGGATTCTTTACGAAATTTAGGATGCATTCGCTACAAATTTACGCCCTAAGACCCGGTTCCTCCTCCACCTCACCACTACATGCGGATTCCAAATAACTCTATTTCTTGTATTTTTGTTTCTTTGTGATTAAAAAAATGTAACTATTAAGAGAATACTTTTTGAATAGCTTACATTGAATCGATCTGGATTTTGGTACCTTATTGATATTACATAATTATTTTTTTATCTTATCGTTCCCAATTTGTAAGACATTAATTTAAAGCGGATTTTCTACGAAATTACGCCTTGAAACCCGGATCCTCCACCACCTCACCACTACACGCAAATTCGAAATAACTCTCTTTCTTGCGCTTTGTTTCTTTTTGGTTAAGAAGAATGTCTGTTTAGAGACTACTTTTTAATAGCTTAATTGCTCATAAGAATATGTAAACATGAACTCTTAATCCACACACACATATTCATGAAAACTATGTTCAAACGAGCTCCATTACACATGGGTATATATATATATATACATATATAACTCACAGGATATGTACATCAGATTATCCCATCCCCGGTCTAAATCTGTTCGAGAATCAACCGCGATGCAGCCTAATTCGTAGTAAAGTAGCTCTACACAACAAACACACCCAAACAAAAACCCTATACAGTGAAAAGCAGTCACCAAACATTAGAAGAAAGCTGATGGTCTTCTGCCACAACAACAAGAGGAGTCCTACACAGTGGGCAAGTGATGTTCCAATAGTCTATCCATTTCTCCAAGCATGTTTTGTGAAACAAATGGCCACACTTTAGCTTGTTGATCTCTGAATCCCCTTCGAATTTCGACAGGCACACCGAACACTCATTGTCCTCCTGTTTCTTGCACCTGCACAAGCTCTCAAACCTCAGTGTCGGAGTCCGGTTCCTGAACTCCTCAAGGAAACTCTCTGGTTGGCAAACCCGGAAATCAAAAGGCTCTGAAGTTGGATTCTCTGAAGATGCCGTCACTGAGGAAGGCGAGGATGAAGAAGGCGAGAGACTGATTCCTACTATGCCAAGGACTGATCGGACAATGCCTTTAACAATGGAGATCGATAATGCTGTGTTAACTAATATCACACATAACATTCCTTCTGATGGACCAGGAAGACTTGATAAACCCATCTTTCAATTCTTGGATTGCTACAACGAGAGCTTGCTCCGGATTCTTCAAACAAGATGTAATTCTTGATCCAATCTTTGTCGGTAGAAATGATGTTTGTCTGAAAAACACCATTATAGGCTATTAACACACAATATATGAAAACTTCAAGACAATTCCAACCAAAGCACATAGATTTCAATAACAATCAATGTTTAGTATGAACAAGCAAGAGACTTGAAGGTCTCATATGATCCAGAAACAGAAATAACTCTGAAGCTTAGCAAATCAAAACCAAAGCACAAAGCTTTATCAAATTGTTTAACAGGGTAATTCAATTAACACTAATCAGTATCAAAAGGGTTCAAGAACAAATCTTTATTCAATTAGTTCCAAAGACGATTCTAATTCTACTACCATCAAACCAAAAGATCAAGTCTTTGTTCGTACCACACACAAAATTTGACTCTAAATCAAGAAACACAGATCAAAACCTCTAAAAGATGCAAACTTTGTGAAACCAATAACAAAAATTTAAAATCTTTTAACTCTAAAACATGAATCAAAACCATAAACCTGTTTCTGGGGCCAAAATCAAGGTTAAAAATTGGGGAAAAATCGAAACTTTAGAGAAAACTACGAACCTCTAGAGTCAAATATGAGAAGCGATCATCAACAATTTACAAGAAAGATGAAGTTTTTATTGGGTGTGAAAGAGTAGTGAATGGAATCTGAAAAGTGTAGTTGGTTTTGATAAAAGAGGAGGTTCCAATTGTTGTTAATATATAGCAAAGCAATATCAAAAGCTTCCAATGATCTTTTAACTAGAGAAGCTTAACTATGGTTAGTCAATCTAGTTAACTCTATTTCAGTCTTTCAGGTTGATTTGATTAACCATGGTTACTTTATATCATCAATTTGTACTTGCTTGCATTTTTTTATTCCAGTTTTTTTTTAATTTATAAATTCATACACTGCCAAAATAATAATAATCCATGTTTTAAATAAGAAAGATATTAATAAGTAGGGTGTTTCTATTGTTTATATGCTTTGCACTAACTTTTTTTTTTTTTTTTTGTGTTACTGAGAATTAACTAGTGATATAAACATTGTTAACAATATTAATTTTATCTTTGACTATCATTTATTTATTTAATACCTTGTTTTGGTTAAAAAAGAAAAGTTAACATTGTATTTTACGTTCTATTTATAGTCTAATACAACAATCAATGTTTTTTTTTTAAATACTTTCTCCGTTTTTTATAATGTTTAAAGATTTTTTTTTTTGTTATTATTTGTAAACTAAAACATAATTTTTTTTTTACGAAACTAAAACATAATTTATTATCTACGTAAACACGATTCGATCAATAATAAAACATTATACATAATATAAATCATCAAAACTTATAAAGAATAATTAATTTTGCATTGAAAGTTAAAAATATAATGTATTTTATAATAAATTTTTTCCTAAAACATCAAATAATTATCAAAACAATATTAGTGTTTTGTTATATTATGTGGTCAATGTAATCAAACAATTGCTGCATTTCAGAAATTGTAATTATATACATAATAGGCATTATTTTAAGTCAATAATCATCAAAAAAATATTAGTGTTTCAAGATATTTTTAGATATATTTCCCCGTATAGATACTATCAATTTTTAAGGTATTTTATGTAAATATTCTTAGCATATTTTTGGCTTAAGATCTATTATGTTACTAGATTTTAACCCGCGGTACACCGCGGGGCTATATTTTCTTAAAAAAATCAAAATGTAATTTGTTTGATAGATTATTTTGATTGTTAATTTTAGGATTTCACCCGTGGTATACTATCTTTTATAAATATCAACCCAAACCCGTCCCATCATATTACCCGTCCCGTGAAATTAAACATCATTTAGTTATTTTTCTTTTTAATAATACTTTTATTTAAAAGCTATATAATTCAAGTCAATTTAAAAATTTCTTTTAAATGGTTCCCATAAGATATATATACATATATATATATATTAAATTTGTATAGAGTTGAAATAATATTAATATTACAAACTTTTTATATAATTTAAATATTATAAATATTTTTAAAAATATGCAATATATATTTTTTGTTATTGAATAAGAGGATATTCTGTGTAAGAAATGTAGAAAATAAGAGTTTAATATTTTTATTATGGAGTCGCAAGAAAAATCTTTTATTTCTATACATGTTATTCGTTTATTAATAATAAAAGAAAACAAATCCTTTAAATTAGATATTAACTAAAATAAACGCACCATAATTACTTATTAAGTAACAACCAATAAATTTCACCAAAAAATAGGTAACAACCAATAAATTCTAAACCCTTAATTAAAGAATGAGATATTAAAAAAAAATATCAGATAAGATATAAGAATCTTAAAATAATTGAATATCTAAATAATTTAATTGTTAGTGTCGATTTTAATGTCTTCATTAATGTGGATTTTTTTTTTACAGAGAAATATTTCCTAAAGATTATCACATTAATGACTCAGAAAATTAAGGAAGATATGAATTTATGATTCTCGAAATCGTGTTGGTAATATCTTTAATTAATATTTTTCAAATTTAAATAATTAATGCCAATGGCATTCATCCGTAAATACATTCCAACTCCAGGATTTATTTGCTAAAAGTCATCCAAAAATGTATATATAGATTTATAGTTGGTAAATTTTCAGCTAGATTTTTATTTAATATTCGAAAATATTTCACCTTTTATTATTGTATCCAATCTGTCTCAATTTTTAAGCAAAAGTATTAAAAAAATCTTACTTCCAAAATTATCCACAAAAATCAAAATGAATTTATTTTTGTGGATAATTTTGGAAGTAAGATTTAAAAAATTGAGAAACTAGTTAAAGAAAAAAATAGGAAACCGATACAGAGATATTCTCTTTTAAATATGAAAAGAATGAATGGAATAAAGATGAATGAAATATGGAAACAGTGAATAATTTTATTTTATTCATTTGTATACAACACAATCCAGAAATATTTCTCTTTTAAATTAATTCATTTTCAGGTAATTAAAGGCTGTTTATTTTTCTATTTTCGCAAATGGTGGAATTTTAGCAAAATGCATATAAATAATCTGTTTCACCATAATCATTCATCTAATAAAAAAAATCATTTGTAGCCTTAGTATATATTTATGTTGTTATCCTAGGCTCCTAGCTGAAGACTAATTTGTATAGTTTATATCATCCTAAAGATACTTAAACACAACAACATGATGAAAAATGATATAACAATAAAAGCATACACCAAAAAACAACTAGAAACACAACATACCTAACTACATATGCAAATTTTTGAAACCATCAAACCCACTTTCACTCTAATAGATATTCTTCTATATCGCAACAGTAGGATAATTTATACCCAAATATGCACGTTTAAAGTGTTTTTATGTTAAGTCCTGAATTTGAGTCTCTTATGTTTTAGTAATAAGTTATGAATCGAAACGTTTAGAATTCTATTATAAACATTTTATGAGTTAGGTGGTAACTGCTTTCTGCTAGTTTGTTTATATGAATAGAGTAGGTATCGTGGAGAGCTATATATTGCTAGTTTCTATAAATACGATGAGACAATCATACAAGATACGAATCAGAATTTAATACTAGTATTATTCTAGCTTAAATTAATACTTGATTTTTAAAAATGTCATACAAAAAACCGACATAAGAGTTATATATTGATTCGAACAAAAAAATGTTATGATATTGATTTGTCGTTTTCCCAATCTGAATAAATCATGTCACGACACATTAGTTACATTGTATTGAGTAATTTTCACGTTGGCCATCTGTCCTCTATTGGACCCTCACAGGGCCTGTGGGTTTCATGTTCCACAATTTTGTTTTCATTATTTACTTCTGTCTTCTTCCTCTTTTGAATTATTTTGATGTGTACACCAAATTGTAATTTGGCATTTTCTCCGTATATAATGTATTTATAACAATACTCCAACGCTTCACATGGTCCGACATTCGATAGGACAAAGTTTTTTTTAACCATTAGGCTAAGCGGTCTAAAAAAGCTTTTGAATGAGAGCTAATGAAAATGTTCGAAACTATAATGTAACTAGGTTTAGGTGGCACTAAAATGTAGAGGGCAACAACCAATAAACAATTTTATATATTCAACATTAATCGGTTAACTTAATTTACTAAAGTTTGATTGATAATTGTAGTAGAATAGGTAAGCTCTTGATAATTCAGACTGCAATAATCGTTTGGAAATTTGCAATGGAGATAAATTGTAAAACTTACTCACAAAATGAGAAATAATTTTTCTTAGTTTAGATTGCTATCCAGTAAAATTTTATTCCAATTTTTTACTCAAAGTTGTTTATTAAAGATCTCACTAGTATTATATCTTATAGCAAATTCTATCACCAAATAGCGTAAGCAGTGAGCTGATAAAACTGTAAGTGATATTATTTTATTTGAACAAGAAAGATGATAATTAATTAATTTTTTTAAAGTTATCATCCATTGAGGTTTTTTAAAAAAAGATATGCAAGAAACTCTTTATTTAATTAAAGGCTCACGACGAGAACGAATCTATGGATTGAGGTAGTGGAGGAGTATTCGTCTGAAAAGGGGTATGAGTATTGTGGGCTACTGTATGGAAATTTGGTGGGTTCGATTTCGTTCCGTTGGGAACAAGAATGCCCTTTGATGGGTTCGTTTCAACAGAATATGGTTGGGTTCTTCTACACATGGAACTTACATTCAAATGAATCAAGAGTAATACATAACATATTTAAAAAAAAATAGAATAAAATCTCCCCCCTCCCCCCCCCCCCCAAAATTCTTTCTACAAAGGCGTTTA